>NW_027507791.1:69718005-70148005 GCF_037356315.1 Lithobates pipiens | reverse complement strand
CTGTTCCTTTGCATGTTTGTCACACTTAAGTGTTTCGGAACATCAAACCAATTTAAACAATAGTCAAGGACAACACAAGTAAACACAAAATGCAATTTGTAAATGAAGGTGTTTATTATTAAAGGTGAAAAAAAATCCAAACCATCATGGCCCTGTGTGAAAAAGTGATTGCCCCCCTTGTTAAAACATACTATAACTCTGGTTGTCCACACCTGAGTTCAATTTCTCTAGCCACACCCAGGCCTGATTATTGCCACACCTGTTCACAATCAAGGCATCACTTAAATAGGAGCTGCTTGACACAGTAAGGTCCACCAGAAGATCCTTAAAAGCTACACATCATGCCGAGACCCAAAGAAATTCAGAAACAATTGAGAAAGAAAGTAATTGAGATCTATCAGTCTGGAAAGGGTTATAAAGCCATTTCCAAAGCTTTGGGAATCCAGCGAACCACAGTGAGAGCCATTATCCACAAATGGCGAAGACATGGAACAGTGGTGAACCTTCCCAGGAGTGGCCGGCCGCCCAAAATTACCCCAAGAGTGCAGCGACGACTCATCCAAGAGGTCACAAAAGACCCCACAACAACGTCCAAGGAACTGCAGGCCTCACTTGCCTCAGTTAAGGTCAGCGTTCATGCCTCCACCATCAGGAAAAGACTGGGCAAAAATGGCCTGCATGGCAGAGTTCCAAGGAGAAAACCACTGCTGAGCAAAAAGAACATCAAAGCTCATCTCAATTTCTCCACAACACATCTTGATGATCCCCAAGACTTTTGGGACAACATTCTGTGGACCGATGAGACAAAAGTGGAACTCTTTGGAAGGTGTGTGTCCAAGTATATCTGGCGTAGAAGGAACACTGCATTTCATAAAAAGAACATTATACCAACAGTAAAATATGGTGGTGGTAGTGTGATGGTCTGGGGCTGTTTTGCTGCTTCAGGACCTGGAAGACTTGCCGTGATAAAAGGAACTATGAATTCTGCTGTCTACCAAGAGATCCTGAAGGCGAATGTCCGACCATCTGTTCGTGTACTCAAGCTGAAACGAACTTGGGTTCTGCAGCAGGACAATGATCCTAAACACACCAGCAAGTCCACCACCGAATGGCTGAAGAAAAACAAAATGAAGACTTTGGAGTGGCCTAGCCAAAGTCCTGACCTGAATCCTATTGAGATGTTGTGGTATGACCTTAAAAAGGCCGTTCATGCTCGAAAACCCTCTAATGTAACTGAATTAGGACAATTCTGCAAAGATGAGTGGGCCAAAATTCCTCCAGGACGCTGTAAAAGCCTCATTGCACGTTATCGCAAACGCTTGGTTGCAGTTGTTGCTGCTAAGGGTGGCCCAACCAGTTATTAGGTTTAGGGGGCAATCACTTTTTCACACAGGGCCATGATGGTTTGGATTTTTTTTCACCTTTAATAATAAACACCTTCATTTACAAATTGCATTTTGTGTTTACTTGTGTTGTCCTTGACTATTGTTTAAATTGGTTTGATGTTCCGAAACACTTAAGTGTGACAAACATGCAAAGGAACAGGAAATGAGGAAGGGGGCAAACACTTTTTCACACCACTGTAAAGAATGCAGGTCTCACCAGTGCCCATCCAATGCAGCCTCACCAGTGCAGGGGATCAGAGAGGAAGAGGAGAGCCGGCCGGATCACCACACAGGCCAGCGTCGCCCGCTGTGACAGTTTTAATTTGAATTGCCGAGCTCCTGCCATCACATGAGTCCCACCTCCTGCCTGTGATAGACAGCACGTGTCCTGGCATTGGACAAGTGTGCCGTCTATCAAAGTAGGCCAACCAGGAGGCAGGACTTTGTGTGACGGCAGGCGCCCGGCGAATCAAATTAAAGCTGTCCTGACACAGTGTGTGGCACCCAGGGTGGACTGACCCCCTTTGGTATGCCACTGGATTCGGCCCCATAACCCCCACCCCCCCCGCCCTCAGAACCTACCCAGGATCGGCCCTGCACCTAGTGCCACCCCTGCCTGCCGGGGACAAAACCAGGGACAGTCTGGCTGCAGGGGCAGTGTGCTCAGTCCGGGCACGTCTGGTCACCCACCCTATTGTAAACCTCAGACATGAAATATGAAGAAAGCATAACTCTCCATAGTGTGTACTTGTCTCAATTCGGAGCTCTAAGTGTAATTTCTGTCTGCTGCTTCTTTCCTCTATCAGGACAAGTCCCTTCTGACAAGTTTTCCTGACACCAAGGGGGAAAAAAAAGGTGACAAGGGAGGGATCTCCAGCTGATTGACAGCCTCAGCTTCATTCCCGTGTGAAACATGTGTGCCTTCTCTCCAATCAACTCTCAGATCTCTCCTCACCGAGCTCTGCAGAGTGTAATTTCAGCTCCCTGCCCATTTTTTAGAAACTCTGACACGCTTTAAAAAAAATCAGTTCACTTAAAATGGATGTAGAGAAGAGAAGGCTGCAGACAGGTATAACTTATGTAGAATGATTTGTGTCTCTGTGTATCATCTGAGAATAGTCCCATAACTGGGTATATTTAAGGGTTTACAACACCAGGACCTGCTGACAGCTTGACAGTCAAGTTCCTGGGTTTGTGTGGCTGAGCCGTTCTTGGCATTCCTTTCAGCACTAATCACTCTAGCAGCTTGTAACAAACACTGCCAATTGAATAGGCCTGTCTACTGATATTTAAAAAACATGCCCAACTGTTTTTTTTCTTTTATTTCAGCAAGCTTTCATGTTAATCAATTAATACAGATTTTAGGTAACCATCTCCCCACTTAAAGGAGACCTGACCTGACGGCTTCTATTTCTAACCTCTGCCAAAAACGCTGGCTACTTTCCCTCCAGTTTACAACACAAAGGACTTAGTTATTCGGTTGTAGCGGACTTTTTCTGGAAATAGATTTTAAAGTGCACAGAATATTTCTTGCCAGCCTTCCAGGTCCTTAAACATGGTTATCCTTTGGAGCAGATTAAAGTGTATGTAAATCCTAACAATTGAAGTGGTTTGAAAGGCTGAAAGTTTTTTTTTTTTTTACCTTAATGCATTCTCTATATTGGAAGGTACAAAAAAAAAAACCAAAAAAAAAAAAAAACCTTCTGGTTGCAACTCCCCTCCCCTGATTATCAGCACAGAGCCCTCTGACAGGGAGATCCACCGATCGGCTCTCCCTGTCAGCGCAAACTGAGTAATGCCATTTACCGGCACTTCCTGGTTCACGTGATGATCGGTCACAGTTGATCATGCGGTAAGAAACTTCTGTCAGAGGCTTCTTACCACAATCGGAGATGCGCGTGTCAGACTGACACGCTGCAGGCAGGCGCCTGCATGTTATTCTGCTGGATGTCGTATGATGCCCAGTCAGGATAACTGAACCACTTCCCGGCCATCATTCTGCTATAGGCCGGACAGAAAGTGGTTAAAGTGGTTGTAAACCCTTAAATTTACCCACTAAAGTGACTGGTTTCAGGTGATGTACAGAGATTAAACAAATCCTCCTACATACGTTATACCTGTTTATCTGCTGTTTTGTCTTCTCTACAGCTGTTCAAAGTGCTGAATTATAAAGCTTGTCTGAATGTTCAGGAAAAAGGGGGCAAAGATCTGAAGTTACACTCAGCAGAGCTCAGTGAGGAGAGCTCTGAGAGCTGATTGGAGGGAAGAGACACACCCTCTTCACATAGCACACAGGGACAGAGCTGAGACTGTCACTCTGCTGGAGATCCCTCCCCTGTCACCTTTTTTCGCTTGGTTCAGGAAACTTGTCAGAACTGATTCAAGCTCACAGCAGAGGAACGAAGCAGCAGACAGAATTGACACTTAACTGAGACAAGCACACACTATAGAGGGATATGCCTTGTTCATATTTAATTGAGGTTTACAACCTCTTTAAGTTCTTTCACACAGGTGGTTTTTGCTTTGGGTCAATAGATTGCTACCTGGGAATCTGCGAATATACAGATATTGGCAGTGGGCTCCTCGCTGTATTCATCCTTTCCATCAGTCAGTATTGTGCCATATAAGAAAGCCAGATCTTCGCTGTCTGGATGGCTGATTTTAACCTGAAAAAGAAATCCGGAAGACCATTCAGTAAAGGTTTACAATGAGAGAGAAGAGGTGTTAGTTTTATTATGTGCTGAAGTAAGAAATATTAGTATCTGTTAATCTATCAGTGGTGGGACAGGAGAATAGGGGCACAAAGGACCAGAGTGGTCAGTGGATTGGTAGGAGCGGGCAGTGTACCCTACCTGAGCCTTCACGGCATCAGTCACTGCAGCTGCAGCATCTACCAGATCCCTCGTCTTAGAGGTGCACACATCCAGGCCAAACCTCTCTGCACTTACAAAGGCATAGAAGGCTCCTCCATATGCTATGTCCACTACTACTGTCCCATAGCCGGGCACATCAACCGGGACATCTGCACACACAAAACATCAGCAGAGCATCAGTGTAAGGAGAGAGGTTGTTTAAAGAATAAAGATAGCCTTACACTCAGTGGTGGCCTGTCCATAAGGGGCACAGGGGTGCCACCCCCCTAATCTATGCGCCATCCCCTAATCTACATGCAGGGCACCAGATGCATGGATTTCAATGTTTTTTTTAAAGCACATGATTAGAGCCTGAGGCTCTAATTGGCTTCAAAAAAGGTAGGCTCGGGGCGCAGAGCACTATGCCCTGAGGCCACCCAGTTGTGTGAAAATAGCAAATTAATATGCTCTATTGTCTTCACAATTCTCCTCACGGCCAATCAGAAAGGCGGGACCCTGAGACCCAGATGGCCAGGGAGTCTTCAGACTCCCACTCAATCGGGTCTCAGGACGCGCTTCCTGTTTGGCCAGGAGGAGCAATGGCCCCGTCTCTTTTCCCTCGCTACTAGCTTGGCCCAAAAAACTATTTAAAGTCATAGTAAACCTGGAGTTGGGTTTTAAATAAAATATGTATAGTATACAAATAAATGAAATAATAAAGCATGGCGCCCTACTGTTCTCTATGTACCTTGTATTGTGATGTTCCCATCATATGGCTGACTGTATATTGCCTTCTTTATTCTGGTTTTGTATAGAACCAAACATTTTTTGAATGAAAAATAATAAAAGCAAACACAAATTTGGGTACATTTAGAAGTATATTTATAATTAGATTTATAAGTGTATTCTAACATCTTGCAATATATCCATTATAACCCCATGGATCCATGTACTTACAGTGTAATTATAAATCTACTTATAAATATGCAATATAGTTATACAATTTAAAGGATAAATTCACCTTTACAGAAAAAATAATAAATGCACATATTTTTGCAGAAAAATATACTATGTACAGAGTGTAGGGTTCAGGAGTGTTTTATGTACAGAGCTCCGGATTATGCTATGTACAGGAGTGCAGGGTTCAAGAGTGCATTACATGCAGAGTTCAGGCGTGTGCCGTGTACAGAGTGCAGCGTTTAGGCGTGTGCCGTGTACAGAGTGCAGTGTTCAGGCGTGTGCCGTGTACAGAGTGCAGTGTTCAGGCGTGTGCCGTGTACAGAGTGCAGCGTTCAGGCGTGTTTTATCATATAGAGTTCAGGGGTGCACTGTGTACAGAGTTTAGGGGTGTGATATGCACAGTGTACAACCCCAACCTCCTCCCGAAGCTTTCCTGCATCTGAGAGCTGGAGGTAGCGGAAAGGCGTTACGCCACATTCCGGCTGCAAAACTGGGTGCGAGGGCCACATGACAAGGTCTGGAGGGCTTAATTCCTGTTTCGACATGTTAAAAAAAACAGTAGAAGAGGTAAGATCTGTGCAAAAGGGTGAAGTACTACCATACTCTACAGCGGAAGTGCTAGTAACCGAGGGCCTCCGGGGTCGGTAATGCAATAACAGACAGTACAGAGGGTGATGTGATCACATATGTTGATGATAACAATTACCTGTGCAGAGGGTGAAGGCTGGGACACTATGGAAGCGTACACGTCCACTGCGCCCCTCATCATGGGAGACATAGGCTTGCACCACTCCGCAGGGGCAGTGTATATTGACCGGAGTGTCCCGCCCCTGAGGTTCCACCAGCCCATAATCCACTGCGAAGCGGCCCAGGGCGATGACGGCGTGCCCACACATGGTGCTGTAGCCCTCATTGTGCATGAACAGCACCCCTAGGTGGGCCTCCGGCACCTCGCTGGGCACCAGCAGAGCTCCGTACATGTCCCGGTGCCCCCGGGGCTCCAGCATCAGCAGGCGACGGACCCAGTCCATGTGTTCCCGCACCCAGCGCCTCTTCTCCAGCACTGTGCTCCCATCCGGCACCGGGGCTCCGCTCAGAATAATCCGCAGCGGCTCCCCGCCCGCGTGCATGTCCACCACCGACAGCACCGGCCCATCATTCGGGGGTAAACGAAACTTCAGCGCCGACATTATACTTCACCGCAGGACTGGCAGGGCAGCAAACTGGCAGCGGCCATCTTTATTGTGGGAAAAACTTTGTTTGCTTTACTTCGGCTGTAAAACAATAGTATTTGTCTCGAGCAGTGACCAACAAGAATTTAAATGTAATTCTAACTGTACTAATAAACAGTTTTGCAATTACACAAGGTTTGCCAACACTGCCCAGGGTAAAGATGGCTTCTGTAGCTACCTCGTCCCATTCCATATCACGTGATGTTGAGGACGTCACGATATCCGCAGACTCAGACCCGGAAGTGTTGGTTATGCCTGCAGATGGGTGATCCTGACCCTGGCTCTTGATGGGTGAGTTTATGGAGTAGAAGATAATAAGAGACACACACAGGGGGGACACTGAGCCACAGCACACAAGGGTGTGGGGGGGGGATATGGCAGGCGAGGAGGGGGATGGGGCTGCAGGGGGAGGTCAAGAGGGGGGCTTTGGTCCTGTAATAGAGGTGAGAAGCAGTATATTGGAGGGGACAAGTCACAGCCAAGTGGACATGTCCTTTAATTAAAGGGTTTCCTATAATTGTTCACAAGAATGAGTTTCTTTCTAGATATAAATGGGAGGATTATATATAAGGAACTTCTCTTCTTTTTTTTTTTTCCAGTCCCTACTTACCTGTAATGTCAGGTTATCCTCCATTCAGATTGGATTTATTTACACTTGTGGCAGCCTGTGCTGGACCTTAAAAACAATTCCCAGCGGATCACTTTTCAGAGGGTATTTGCTAGCGAGTGACACACCTCCTTCTTACTGCCTGTTTTACCCTGAAAAGTCTGCATCACCATGCGGGTGCAGGATGGTTGCAGCACAGCCCCAATCGCATGACTGGACCGCACCAGACGGGGTAACATTTTTACCATGGCCACAACATGTGTATAACCCCCCCTACCATCCGCAGAGTTTGGTTATAGGGGTGCAGTTCATAAAACTATGGCTCAGCCACCTAGTTTTACCCCCCCCCCCACCCCAGCCGCACGTGTGATGTTGTCCATACTGTCCTGTCCATCCAGTGTTGTCCTGCTGCAATCTGCAGACCAGCTGCAATAGCTAAGGCCCCACACAACTGTCTTGATCCTCCTTAGTTATTGAATACTGATTGACACTTCTAGGGTCAGGCATCCAGCCTTACCCCCCTATGATGTGTGTCACCTCCACCCATTGACTGTTGTTCTGCAGCCTCCTGAGATATGTGGTTGGCATATATCCCAGGAGGTTGAGGGAGCAGGGACACATCAGTCCTGCCTGGGCAAGAATGGTGGTGGGGGGAGGTGCTGGGCAAAAATAGTAAAACAAACAGCAATTTATATTGCGGGGGGAAAGGGCATGCAGGGAGCTATAGAGGATCGGGGTAGTAAAGGTCCGCTTCGAGGTTATCCTTTTTTGAGAAATCTTTTGGCCTTATGATTTATTTCATATTAAAGGATGAGTTCACCTTTCTGAACATGTTACATCTGTATTTGGGGTGTAGCATGTTCTGCAACCTTTCCCCGCATTTCTGATTTCCCTGTGACAGGGGGTGGGGGATCCTCTCCCTGCATGCACTGTCACAATTTAAAAACAGCGTGGCTGTGCAGGGCTCCACCCATACAGCTGAGTCATTCATTCAGAGTTCTGTGAATGAATGGACTACAAGTCCCATCTTCCACTGTGACAGATGGATTGTTTTCAATGAACTGCATGGGCACTGGTGAGCACCCTCCTAGTTTGTTGATTGGTTTTTTGTTCTCCAGTACCTGTTTGCCCATATGGGAGGTTCGGGCAGACAGCTATGCTGAGATTTTGCTCCTGAGAAAAACGAATAATACATGAAAAATTGAATTTTTATTAATATGAACTTATCCTTTTAATAGTAATTTTAAATCATCCGCCTCACAGAGGGCTCCTGCATGGTTCTAAAATGTCGCACTTTTCTGCTATGATGTAATCATTCTTCAATGAAAAAAAAGTTGGCCCCTTCCACACGCAGGGCAGGCCCCGCTAGGAGTCCGCTTGTTCAGTGGGGGATTTATCCGTTAGTCCATGTCCACTCTGCTTATTTAGAGCAGGCGCAGCCCGCTTTCCTTCTGTGGGGCGGTCAGATATAAACAGACCCCCCCCCCCCCTGTCCATTTACACCGACTGCCATCTGATTCGATCCACTACACTGAAGGGGGAATGGATCCCCTTTTTATTTTTTTATTTTTTTTATCGTATCGCATCAGATTAGATGAAAAAGGATGTAGCAGTGCTAAAGGGTGAAAAATACTAGGTGTAAAACATGTGACATATATATATATATATTCTAATCACCAAAACATGATCAACCAAATATTGAAAAAACTAAATTGAAAAAATAATAAAAAATAAAAAGTACATATAATGGGGGAAAAAAAAAAAAAATTATATTATAATTATTTCCCCCCCCCATTATATG
Source organism: Lithobates pipiens (assembly GCF_037356315.1). Classification (NCBI taxonomy): domain Eukaryota; kingdom Metazoa; phylum Chordata; class Amphibia; order Anura; family Ranidae; genus Lithobates; species Lithobates pipiens. The sequence continues at coordinate 70,139,168 of NW_027507791.1, read as the reverse complement.
TACTTTTTTTATTTTTATCTTTTTCAATATTTGGTTGTTCATGTTTTGGTGATTAGAATATATATATGTCACATGTTTTACACCTAGTATTTTTCACCCTTTAGCGCTGCTACATCCTTTTCCATTTACTATTTGTATGTATCCCACATTTAGCAGATATATATATTTTATTATTATTATAATGTTTTTTTTTTCTTTTCTTAATGCGGTATTCTCACCTTTCAGATTAGATGTCGGTGGGTGTAAACGAATTCACGTTTGTTTACAACCACCGCTCCATAGAGGAGAATGGACCTATCGGGTTCGCCTGTCAGTTTTTTCTGGCGGACCCGATCTGTCCTGTGAAAGGAGCCTTTATCTGAAGATTCATATTGTACTGGCAAATATTTGCCTCGTATCCACAATTGCAGGTATTTTTTTATTTTTTGCAAATGCTGGCCTGATGAATCCCCAGCTTGCCTGAGATACTCGCATCATGTGTCCCAAAAGGTTTTAGTGTAATCTGCATCTGATGGGTTGTGCTGCGTTGCATTATCAGGGGGCAGATGCAAGAAGCTAAGAAAGACAGCTGGCTTCCAATGATGATGTGAAGGAAGATGGCAGTGCTGGACCTGGTGCACGGTGGTGGATTACAACAGAATGCCGCTGGATTTGCTGGGTATATGTGTGAGTATGTTTATTGTGTATAACGTAAAAAAAAAAAAAAAAAGAGGGGGTTTAAAAAAGGAAACATTTGCATAGGTGGGGGACAGGGCTCCTTTTTAAGCTTCTCTGCTCTCTTCACCCAAAGATGTGTGTTCTGGACTATAGAGATCTCGTGATCACTAGAACCCTGTATTGGCCAGAAAAACTATAACACAATGTTGAATATCTTTCCAACATCCCACAACCCTCCTGTGGATAGTTAAGGTAAATTCCATCCTACATCTAGAAAGTCCAACTTACACCTGCAGCGTTCCCAAAAATGTGAGAAAATCTGATTTGGTAGGCTTAAAGCGGAGCTCCAGGCTGCTGACTTTTAGTATATACTTGCCTACCCCTGGATCCAGTGATATCCTCACACGAGAAGATTCTTCAATCGGCCTCGGGTGCTGGCGCTGGCATCTGAAGTAAGGGAAACAGGAAGTGAAGCCTTGTGGCTTCACAGCCAGTTTCCTACTATGCATGTGCAAGTCATGCTGTGTCTTGTGAATGGTCCCGTAGTCTTCTGGGGCCTGTGATGTGTCCCAGAACACTGCAGGGAAAGAAGGGGCTGAACTTCCATCCCAGTTCCCCGCCGTGATCTGAGCCTGAAGTGGAAGCAAATACCTGTCAAAACCAGGTACCCACTCCCCCCCCAAAAAAAAAGTGCCAAATGTGGAGGGGGAGAGGGTGCAAACAAGCTGAGCTTCCCCTTTTGGGTGGAGCTCTGCTTTTAAAGTGATTGTTAACCTCGATCATGAAATATGAATAAAACATATTTCTCTATAGTGTGTACTTGTCTCATTTAAGAGCACGATGTGTCATTTCTGTTTGCTGATTTGCTCTTCTATTAGCATGAATAACTTGTGAATTTTATTTTTTCTGACACCAATAGAAAAATGGTGACAGGCAGAGAGCTCAAGCGGTTTAAGAGCCTCAACTTTGTTGATGTCACGCAACTCTGGCCAGTCACAAAGCCGTAATTTGTGGCCCCAGAAGGAAGAGGAGTGAAGATGCACGCTCGCTGCTAGCGGTGACAGGAGGAGAGAGTAGAGAGATGACCTCATCATTCTGTTGCTGTCACCTCACTCTCTAGCCTATACCTGCCTGCATTACTTAATTGCAGCAGAGAAAAGTCAGGTGTTCAGGCCAGCAGAGATGTGCAAGTCTTAGGTCTGGATGGGCAAATAGGACTATTTACATATGTGTATTTTAGCTGTTTGCCTGGAATCCAGCTTTAAGTGTTGAGATCATTATTTGAATGGTGTTTCTTACTTCTATTTACATCCTTTGTCATTTTCAGCTGTGGAAACAGGCAAGACATGCATTGGCCTCTATTGCGGAAAACCTATCCTTTTCTCCAATGGCTCCAATGAAACGTATGGAGAGTGCGGGGTGAGTTGTACAGTAAGAATGTGATCATTTGCTGGTTCCTTTCTAAATGTGCATTACATTGAAGTTTACAGATCTGTTCCATGCAGCTATTGGTAAGTTTCTAATTGAGGCAGGAGAAGTCGATGGGGCAGGGTTCACTTTAAAGTATCTGTAAAGGTTTTTTTTTTATTTTTTTTTATTTTTTTTTTATTCAATACAACAGCATAGTAAAATTCTATTAATATCTGTAATCATCTGATATGCTTGAAAGAATTTTCCATAATACTTTCTTTCATCAGCCCTCCCCAATTGCTTCTCCTATCTCCAATCCCATCCCAATTGGCATACAGAATGGGATCACAATTTGTTTAACCGCTTAAACCCCGGACCATTTGGCTGGCCAAAGACCAGACCACTTTTTGCGATTCTGCACTGCGTCGCTTTAACTGACAATTGCACAGTCATGCGGCGTGGCTCCCAAACAAAATTGGCGTCTGTTGGTGGTATTTGATCACCTCTGTGGTTTTTATTTTTTGCACTATAAACACAAAAAAGTGGCGATTTTGAAAAAAAACACATTATTTTTACATTTTTCCTATAATATCCCCAAACAAATATTTAAAAAAAAAATGTTTTTCCTCAGTTTAGGCCAATACATGTTCTTCTACATATTTTTGGTTAAAAAAAATAAATTGCAATAAGCGTATGTTGATTGGTTTGCGCAAAAGTTATAGCGTGTACAAAATAGGGGATCGTTTTATGGCATTTTTATTAATAATTATTTATTTATTTTTTATTCGTAATGGCGATCAGCTATTTTATTTATTTATTTTTTCATGACTGTGACATTATGGCAGACACGTTGGACAATTTTGACACTTTTTTTTTTGGGACCTTTGGCATTAATACAGCGATCAGTGTGATTAAAATTGCATTGATTACTGTAAAAATGTCATGGGCAGTGAAGGGGTTAATGTGTCCTAGGGAGTGTTCTAACTGAAGGGTGGGGGGGGTGAGACTGGGCAGGGAAACTAACAGATCACTGTTCATACTCTGTATGAACAGACAATCTGTCAGTTCACTGCTCAAAGAACCAAAAACTGTGTTTTACACAGCTCCCGGTTCTCCGTGTGCCGTGATCGAGACCGCCGGGCACTCGCATCAGCTCGGGGTGCGAGCGAGCGTGCGTACCTCGGGAGGCGCGCAAGCGCCCCCTAGTGGCCGTTTTATGTTACCGATTTAACATAATGGCGATTCGCACAGCTGAGCCATGCTGCCGCAGTATAACTGTGGAGGCTGGTCGGCTAGCGGTTAAAGTGGTTGTAAAGGCACAAGGTTTTTTACCTACATGCATTCTATGTGTGCAGCAGCCGACCCCCCCCCCCCCCCCCCCCAAATACTTAACTGAGACTTCTTTCAATCCAGCGATGCTCTACAAGAACCTTTGCTCTCTGGAGACTCGCACTCCTGTTTGGCCTTTGGCAGCAGCGGGAGCCATTGCTGTCAATCACAACCAGTGAGCCAGTTAGAAGACCCAGGGCTGAGCCACAGCTCCTTCTGCAAATGGACACAGCGGCTCGGGAGCTGCCTTCTGTGGGCGCACCTGGCTATTGCTGCCACCATTCGTTGTAAGATAAACCGGCAGTGGAGCCTTCTGAATGGCCTAGTGGCAGGAGGGGCGAACTTCCATGGGATCTCGACGTGGCGAGGTCTCCAATGAAGTGGGGATGGGTACCTGTCAAAAAAAATAGGTACCGGCTCCCGCCCAACACTGACAGTTCTCCCTCCCTCTAACTCGCACGGAGGTGAAAGGAGACAGCCGATCTGCTACTCCTCCTCCCGGCTCCTGCCCATTCCCTCCATTCCTGTGTGCACACAGGGAAGTATGATTTCTTGATCAAATGCAGCTCCGACATTAGCTTCACACTTCCTGTGGTGTCTCCTTTCCCATCCGTGCGAGGGAGTGAGAACTGTTAATGCCAGGCCAGCTCGGAGCTGTATGAGAGAGACCTCTCCGCTTTGAGCCCTGCTGAGGAGGTGGGTGGCATTGATGGGCACTGATAGGCTCCGCTGATGGGCATTGATGAGCAGCACTCATAAGCTGTACTGATAGGCGCCATTGATGAGCACTGGTAGACGGCATGGATGGGCATTGTTAGGTGGCACTGATAGGCTGCACTGATTATCAGTGTAAACAATGCACTGACAGTCTTGCTAGTTGACAGCTCTCCTTTCCTCACACAGACACAGCCTGGTAGGAAAGGGCTGCCGATAACGGGAAGTCTGTTTACATGTGATCAGATAATCACATGGTAAAGGGCCGCTGTGATTGGCCCTCCACCAAAATGTTGATGTTACAATCCAAAAAACTGAGGCTGCTGGCAGGATCAACGGGTATATTGCTAATGTTGTGTTGGGCTTACAAACATTTTAAAGTTTGTCTAATCCCAACAACAAAAATGTAATTACAGCAAACCGGTCTTTAGACGGGGTGGTCGCAGCCGTGTATTTTTTTTTTTTCTGACTTATTTGTAGAAAATATGCTTCCTGTTTTAGGTAGACAACGCTACCCACTCTATTTTGTATCAGGATAACAGAAACATGATAGGACTACAGGACTCCACACCTCCCTTCTTCTTCCTAACATAGAGGGACTGAGTGCTGTAGTCCTCAGAAATAAGTGAGAACTTTTTAACTTATAAGGCAGCACAGATGGATTAGCTTGCAGGATTAACAGGTAGCTCATCAAACAGGTATAACATTGATGTTTTTATCTAACAAAAAGGAAGAAAATAAGAGTTTTTGGGTGTGCATCCCCTTTTAAAAAAAAAAAAGTGTACGATGAATATCGGTATCCTGGAATTAGTTAGGCACGCTATTCTTTTGTAGTATTGCAGGTCTGCGAAATTTAAGAGCATGATTTCATTTAATGTTAACTGTAAACCGCAAACACATTCTAAAAACACATAATTTTCCAAGGATTAGAGCTGCTCTCCAAGATTTAGACTGGGAGGGAATGTTGTCGTTAAGAAGCACAGAACAGAAATGGGAATGTTTCAAATTGACTGTATACAAACACACAGCAAAATCTATTCCTATGGACAATCGGTTTAAAAGGCTAAAAATAAAACCTATGTGGGTCCTGTCCAAAGTTAACCACTTAAGAACAGAGCCTTTTTCTAAGTTTTGTTGTTAAAACATTATACACTTTTTTTTTTCCCTAACACCCTAGAGAATAAAATGGTGGTTGTTACAATACTTTCTGTTGCGCAGTATTTTCCCAGTGGTCTTACAAGCTTTTTTTAAATTTAAAAAATAAGACAACAGTAAGGTTAGCCCAATTTTATTATTATTTTTTCTCAAATCGCCTTTCAGGACAACCCCGGAGAGTGTAGCTCCACCTTGCAATCAGGAAACACATGCCCACTTTAAAAACACCTCCTCTTCCTCCATGGCTTCAGTTATTGTGTTTCCTCCTTGGAGGAAGCATGTGCCTGAACCAGGGAGAGCTACACTCTCTGCAGGGGAGTAAGGCTTACCTTTTGTTGCAGGTTGTTTCTCTTTGACCCCCAGCAGCATCTCCACGGGGAGAGGACTCCTGGAGCTCCTGGTCCCGCCATCTCACGGGAGTAAGGACCCTCGGAGTGCCGGCGTCGGGTGCCCGGTGTCCGCTTGTTAGCGCAGGGAGGGCTCTGTTGCTGGCGGAGGCCGCTGCAGGTCAGCGGCATGGCTCCGTTTTCGGCGCCGGGTCCCGGGCGGCGACGGCGTCGTTCACGGTGACGCGCGGGCGCTCTGAGGGGGCGTGGCGCCGTGGTTCAGCGCCTGGAACGCAGGGGTCATGGGGCGGGTCAGGTGACCGTGTGCTTCCGCTTCCGGCCGGCCTTGATGACGCGGCGGCCGGGAAAATTTAAAATGAGAGCTGTTTGTAAAATAGCTGCCTCACTCAAACGATGGAAGAGTGCAAGCCAGCTATGGCGGAGACAGGCGCCCCCAGCACCGGTCCAGCCCAGGTACGTAAGGTGCACTGGCACCCTCTGCTTTACTGTGGGTATGTCTTTGTTTGTTCCCCCCTCTTGGGGGCCTGTCGCTGCAGGTCAGAGGTGGACTTCGCTCTGACCTTTTGCAGCCTAGTTCTGGGGTCTCACTAGTAGGTCTGTTTGGTGGTGGGTCTCTGCACTGGCTTGGTGTTAAGCAACTGGTTGTTGAGAGCTTTTAGTGAATTAAACCTGTATGTCGTTTCAGGAAAAATCACTAGGAAAAGCTAGACCAGGTCAGAGAAAATGTCCTTCTTGCAAAACCCCCCTCAGAGATTCATGGCAGAAGGCAATGTGCAGAAATTGTATCAGAGAATTGATGGAAGAGGAAACATCTCAACAATATAAGGATTTGTTTTCTTCGGTTAAAGAGCTGACAAACTCTTTGAGTTCAGTCAAGTCCATCCTGATACAAAACCCTCCCGCACAGACCGAGCCTCAGAACTTACCGCCCAGCCCCAGGGCGTCGTCATCCAGACAGGTGGAAACTGAAGAGTCTGGAGACGAAGGGGGTAGTACTCTCATCTCCTTCAGGGATTCTGAGGAGGAGGAAGAGGAAGAAGATAGCAGGGGCTCCAAATTCAAGCTATCACTAGAGGAAGTAGATGATATTTTAAAAGCAATCTACACTACTCTAGAAATTCAGGAAGAAAAAGTACAACTGTCAGTTCATGACAAAATGTACCAGGGGTTGGACGAAACAAAACGGCGAGTTTTTCCTGTCCACAGGGTCCTCTCAGACTCAGTGAGAAAGGAGTGGAAGGACCCAGAAAAAGCCCCTTTCTTCTCTAAAGCTCTCAAAAGAAGGTTTCCCTTCGAAGATAAGGACTCAGAGGTTTGGAACAAGAAACCCAGAGTCGATGCAGCTTTCTCGCAGGTATCCAGACGAACGGATCTAGCCTTTGAAGATATGGGGATCCTTAAAGACCCAATGGACAAAAAAGCTGACTCCATCCTTAAAAAAGCTTGGGATGCTGCGTCAGTCAGTCTAAAACCAGCAATGGCAGCTACGGTGGTGGCCAGGAATCTGGAATGTTGGGTAGAGAAGCTGAAGAGCCATATTGAGGCGGGGACACCCCGCAAGGATCTCTTAGAGTCCTTTCCACTGATCCTGAATGCAGTCAAATACATGGCGGATGCATCAGCAGAATCAGTTAAACTGGCCGCTAGGTCTTCGGCTCTTGTAAATTCAGCCAGGAGAGCAGTTTGGCTGAAAACATGGTATGGGGACACTGCCTCTAAGGTCAAGCTGTGTGGTCTTCCCTTCTCGGGTGACTTGCTCTTTGGTCCTGATTTAGAGTCTGTGCTGGATAGAACAGCCGATAAAAAGAAGGCTTTTCCAGTTAAGAAAAAGCAGATTGCTAAAAAGAATTTTCGTGCTTTTCAGCAGTCCCATAAAAAAGACCAGGAGCACAAGAGCAGATGGGGTTCACAGAAGGGCAAAGGCAGGGGTGGAGTCCTCTTTAGATCTCCCCCAGAGCAGTCCCCTAAGAACAAGTGACAATATCTCCCCAGTGGGGGGGAGACTGTCAGCTTTTCGCGAACAATGGGACAGGCTGTCTCCAAATCTGTTCGTGAAGAGCGTTGTCAATCAGGGGTACAGGTTGGAGTTTTCAGAACTACCCCCGAGCAGGTTTTATGTGACAACATTGCCAAGGGATCAGGAGAAGGCCTCTGCAATGAAGCTGTTGTTACAGGAGCTGATACAGCAAGAGGTTCTGATTCAAGTCCCAGTAAACCAGCAGGGCGGGGGTTTTTATTCACATATTTTTCTGGTGAAAAAACCCTCAGGGAAGTACCGTCTAATCCTGAATCTGAAATTCCTGAACAGGTTCATTCGGTACAAACATTTCAGGATGGATACAATTTTCTCCATCACAAAGCTGTTGACCCCAGAATGCTTCATGGCATCCCTGGACCTAAGGGATGCCTACCTTCATATACCAATTCATCAGGCATCGCAGCAGTTCCTGCGCCTGGCATTGAAGGTAGGGAGTTCGGTATGGCACCTCCAATTCAGGGCTCTGCCGTTCGGACTCTCGTCCTCTCCCAGGGTCTTTACGAAGATTATGGCAGAGGCTTTGGAACCCCTGAAATTGAAGGGGATTCCAGTCGTTCCTTATCTGGACGACCTTTTGTTTTTTGCAGACTCCAGGGAGCAGGCCCTAGTCAATCTCCAGAGGGCCCAGTCTCACCTCGAGGGCCTGGGATGGCTTCTAAACCTAGAGAAGTCAATCCTGACCCCCTCACAGGAAATGAAATTTCTGGGGTATACATTAAATTCGATTCTCCAGAAAGTTTTCCTGCCGTTGCAAAAACAGGAAAAGTTACAGCTAGCTGTACAGCGGATACAGAGCAACCAGACAGTCTCAGTCAGGATGGCTATGGCAGTTCTGGGCCTGCTTACGGCAGCAATCCCGGCTGTTCAGTGGGCCAGGTTCCATTCCAGACCCCTTCAGAGGGAGGTTCTGTCAAGCTGGTCCCATCAGGATCCTTTGGAAAAACAGCTAAAAATTTCGTCAAAGACGAAAAGGGCTCTTTGGTGGTGGAGAGACCAGGCAAACCTCTCAAGGGGCCTGGTGTGGACCTTTCCTGTGGACAAGCGCCTTACTACAGACGCAAGTGCCTGGGGCTGGGGAGCCCATCTGGATGGTCAGACATCTCAGGGGGTCTGGTCCAAACAGGAAGCTCAAAGATCATCCAACTGGAGGGAGTTGAAGGCGATCTTTCTGGGTTTAGTGGCATTTCAGCAGAGTTTGAGAGGTCACCATGTTCAGGTGTTGTCAGACAACACAACAGCGGTTACCTACATTATGAAGCAAGGGGGAACCAGAAGCAGGAGCTTGATGGAGCTGGCCAATCTGTTGTTAGCCTGGGCAGAACAGAACACAGCCTCACTATCGGCAGTGCATCTGAAGGGCTCTCAGAATTTGTTTGCGGACCTCCTAAGCAGGCGCAAATTGCTAGAGGCAGAATGGAGTCTGAATCAGGAAGTGTTCCTGATGATCTCCGAGGCCTGGGGGGTTCCTCAGGTAGACCTTTTTGCCAGCCAGCAGAACTCAAAGGTGGACAGATTCTTTTCTCTTCACCGAGGAGATGCAGCAATAGGGTTGGATGCATTCGCTCACCCCTGGCATTACCAGCTGTGCTATGCCTTTCCCCCCTTTCCTCTAATTCCACTAGTACTGAGGAAATTCAGGGAAGAAAGGACAGACTTAATACTAGTCACTCCTTTTTGGCCAAAAAGACCCTGGTTCGCGGGTCTTCGAAACCTAGCCTCGAAGCCCCCATGGAGGTTACCACTCAGAAAAGATCTGTTATCCCAGGGGACAGTAAGTCATCCAGAAGTGGAACTCCTGCAGCTAACCGCCTGGTTTCTGAGGAGGACCTGTTAAAGGCTAAAGGTCTCTCAGATAAAGTAGTAAAGACCCTGCTGTCCAGTAGGAAGGCAGTTACACAGGCAATTTACATGAAGGTCTGGAAAAAGTTCAACTCCTGGTGCAGTTCTAGAGAACTCAAGGTCAAGAGCACGGTGTCCGTCTTGGAGTTTCTCCATGAAGGAATGGAGAAGGGTCTCGCAGCCAGTACCCTGAAGACTCAGGTGGCTGCCTTATCAGTTTTCTTTGAAAAGACTTTATCTAAAGAAACTTTAATTTCTAGATTTTTTAGGGCTCTTGCTCGAAATAGACCAGTAGCCCTTAAAGACTTTCCCAGTTGGGATTTGTCTACAGTTTTACAGGGTCTCTCGGGAGCACCGTTTGAACCCTTACAGGAAGCTTCTTTGCAGAAGGTGGTTTTAAAAACAATCTTTTTGGTGGCCATCACCTCGGCCAGGAGAGTCAGCGAGCTCCAAGCTCTAGCTATTACAGAACCCTTCCTTAGAATTTATCAGGACAGGGTGGTACTGAGGACGGATCCAGCATTCCTACCGAAAGTATCCTCAACTTTCCATCGATCACAGGAAATAGTGTTACCTACATTCTCTGCAAGCCCAGCAAATGCAGGAGAGGAAGTTTTTCACACATTGGATGTGAGAAGATGTCTTTTACAGTTTCTGAAAGTTACTAAAGAATTTAGAAAATCAAACGCCCTCTTTGTGATATTTTCTGGATCACGCAAGGGGGAGAAAGCTTCTAAAAGTACGCTGGGTAGGTGGCTTAAGTTGGCTATAACAGAAGCCTATAAAGCAAAAGGAGAAATACCTCCCTCAGGTATTGCTGCCCACTCTACTAGATCCACGGCAGTTTCCTGGGCTGAAAGGGCCGGTGCCACGCCTGAACAAATCTGCAAGGCTGCCACTTGGTCCAGTTATTCGACATTTCTCCGGCATTACCGGTTAGATCTACTGTCTGCAGCAGATCAGGCCTTCGGCAGGAAGGTACTGCAGGCAGTAGTCCCGCCCTAGGGTAAGTTTCTCGGTTATCCTCTCCGGGGTTGTCCTGAAAGGCGATTTGAGAAAGACTCAGTTAGACTTACCGGTGACGGTATTTCTAAGAGCCTTTCAGGACAACCGTTACTTCCCTCCCTAGGTTATGCTTAGTAAATGTATTAAGTTCTACCATGGTGTTGTGCTTTCTGTGCTTTGTTTTCCAGCGTCGGAAGGCCACAATAACTGAAGCCATGGAGGAAGAGGAGGTGTTTTTAAAGTGGGCATGTGTTTCCTGATTGCAAGGTGGAGCTACACTCTCCGGGGTTGTCCTGAAAGGCTCTTAGAAATACCGTCACCGGTAAGTCTAACTGAGTCTTTTTTTTATATACTGTGAAAGATGTTACGCCCAGTAAATTGATACCCAACATGTCACGCTTCAAAATTACGCCCGCTCGTGGAATGGCAACAAACTTTTTCCCTTAAAAATCTCCGTAGGCGATGTTTAAAAAATGCTACAGGTTGCATATTTTGAGTTACAGAGGATGTCTAGGGCTAGAATTATTTCTCTCACTCTACTGATTGCGGCGATGCCTCACATGTGTGGTTTGAACACCGTTTTCCTATGTGGGCGCTGCTCACGTATGCATTTGCTTCGGCGGGACGAGGCACGTTTAAAAAAAATTATTTTATTTTTTTATTTATTTTACCCTTTTTTTTTTTTTTTTTTTTTTTTTTACACTGTTCTTTAAAAGTGTCACTTTTATTCCTATTACAAGGAATGTAAACATTCCTTGTAATAGAAAAAAAAGCATGACCGGTCCTCTTAAATATGAGGTCTGGGTTCAAAGACCTCATATTTCACACTAATATGCAATAAAATATAAAAATGTTGCTTTACGAGCTATGGGGGGAAGTGACATTTTGACGCCGCTTCCACCCTGCAATGGTATGGAGACGGGTGGGGGCCATCTTCCCCTCACTCATCTCCATACCAAGCCAGGGAGAGGACACGATCGCATCCGCCGTTACCGACAGCTCCGGTGAGGGAGGGAGGGAACTGAAGAGCGGTCGGGGGGGCCCTCTCCCACCACCGATAAAAGTGATTTTGCGGCAAATCCGCCACAGAGACCACTATTATCGGAAACCAGACCGCTCACTGAACAAGAGCTGCTGCCATAACAAAGATATCCCTCTTCAAAATGCTGACGTATAGAGGCAGGTGTCTGTCCAGAAGTGGTTAAATTGGCTATCAATAATAAGAAAAGAGCTTTTAAAAAAATTAAATTTAAGAAACCCTCTTTTAATTTTAAAAGTTACAATGACTATAACCAGGGCTCGACAAATCCCAGGTTGCTATGATTACTATAAATTGCGTCCTGGCGCCTGGGCTTTTGTCAGCAGTCTACATTTGCTTCCACTTGCCGACTGCTCTATAGCTGAAAGATGGCTACAGTGCAGTCATCCAGTTCTGGGTGGGCGTCTACTAATGTCTATTAATGACCCGTACCCCCCCCCACATCTGGCACGCTCTGTGATCGCTGTGTCTTTTGGAGACAGCCAATCACAGGTCGGGTCAAAGGGCCAAGCACAGCAGCCCTTTTATATGTGATCAGCTGTGTCCAGCATGAGGAAAAGAAAGCCAATGACCGGCTATGCTGTGACAGGACATTTGGTGATTAGTGCTTATCATTGCAGCCTCATCCCCCTCACCTCACCTCACCTCAGTGAAGAAGAAAAATGACTTTGTTGCAAAATTTTATAAAAGTCTACACAGCATGAGCATTCGGCCACAGTGATGGGGGATGATTATGGCACAACATAACTGAACCAGAACTTTCAGCAAACTTGCAGAATGTTTGCAAAGAAAGTTGATCTCATGCAATGTGGACTTGCTGCAATTGTGCAACACACTTGTGAAGCCTGGCAAGTATAGCGATAGCTTAGCAAGTAATTTTCAAACTTGCAGCACAGTTACTTGCTATCTGGGCAGAGCGCTTACCATGCAGATGGAAGATGTCTTTATGCCATTAGAATTCCCACATTTGTGGTGCAACACAGAGCAGATGGCAATACATGTATTAGATGCTCTGTGACCCGGTGTCATGTCAAATAGTGTCCACTGTGTACTGCACATGCGCAGTACACATGACAAACAGATTCCGAAAATAGCTGAAGATGCGCCGTGAGTCCAGGTTCAAGCCCCACCATCCAAGTGGACACAGAGTTAGAATAAAAAGAGCCGAGCGGCCCTCTAACTATGTGCAGCCCTATGTCCACTTGGATGGTGTGTCTTGCACCTGGACTCACTGTGCAGGAGCCGTTCATCTTCTGAGATTTTCTGAATCTCCTTGTGCTCTGTACTGTGCAAGCGCTGCGCCTGTGCAGTACACAGCGGACACTATTCGATAGGTGGACATTTTTAGACAGAACACCCGAACAGGAAGTTGTTTTGTCCCCTTGGCAAATAAGGACAAGCTAGGTGGATTAATAATGGACATAGATAAATCAGCCATGCCACTACGGACACAACATTTGAGCCCATCATTACAATGTAAGGCAAACAAACTGCACAGAAAATCTAACTGCATTATAGTGGTTGTAAACCCTCCCCCACAACTTGTCCCATGTAAATCAGCATAAAAAACCCTAATGAACACTGCTTGTAGAAATCTCCTTACTTGCTTAGTATTGTTGTAATCCTTGTTGTTCTGTAGAATTAAGTCACTGAGCATGCCCAGATCTCCCCTGATTTAAGGCACACTCTCTATGTCTTATCTATCTGTTATCAGGACTTCCTGGCACAGTTTTGAACTCTGCTAATCACTCAGAGCTTCCTCCTACACACCATGTGACCTCACATACAGTCTAAACTTAGCCAATACTGAAGTCTTATCAGCTAAAGCTGATAAGACTGACAAAGGGAAACATTAGACATCGGCACAAGTAAATACTATGAAATAAACAAGTCAGCTATGAACAGGGAAGCAGGGTTGCCATAGAAACGTTGGATTGAGAAGGAGGCTTGGTTAACAGTACAGGAAGTGCTCAATGTAAGGGCGGAAATATACTCCACTGTGGACTCCGCAAACAATACTTAAGATGGTGCTGCCTAACCCCTGGAAACAACAAGTTTTTTAAAGTTTCTTTAAACAGTAAGTTATATGCAATTTGGGCTGGATTACAGTGGCTATAGTCTGATAATGACTTATTATAATGGACTAAATGAAAAGAAGCATCAGAGTGGGAGAGTTTACGTCCTCTTTAATACCTAGTTAAAATATCAAAAACATTTTAAAGTGCTCATTGGGGGTTATTTACTAAAGGCAAATCCCACTTTGCACTACAAGTGCAAAAAATTTTGATCCAAAAAAGTAATAGTGAAAAAACTCCCAATTGGCAAAGTGCACTTGGAAGTGCAGTCGCTGTAGATCTGAGAGGGACATGCAGGGAAAACAAAAAACAGCATTTTAGCTTGCACATGATTGGATGATAAACTCAGAAGAGCTTCCCCCTCATTTCATATCTACCCCTCAGATTTACAGCGACTGCACTTCCAAGTGCACTTTGCACTTGTAGTGCAAAGTGGATTTGCCTTTCATAAATAACCCGCTATGACTTTGTCATGGAGGTAGGAGTCAAAGCAATTCCATGTTTGAAAGCTGATCTGGCATCTGTGGAAAATTTTGTATTTTTCATTGTGAGAAAGCCTAATATGTGTTTCTGATTTCCAGGCGTGCCCGCGAGGGCAGAGGTCTGATCCCAGCAGCATTTGCCGGCAATGTACAGGATCTCCGGAGCTTTATGACTGGCTGTACCTGGGCTTCATGGCAATGCTACCATTAATATTACACTGGTTTTTCATTGAGTGGTACTCTGGAAAAAAGAGGTGAGAGGTTTTTTCTTAGTTTCTATTATCATGGTGGTTAATGAGCTGTGATGTTTATTCTGACATGAGGGATTTTTCACAATATAGGTCTTTTTTTTTTTTTTTATCAAATGATTTTTATAAAATTTTACAAAGAATACAGGTTACAAGAACAATATTGTAACACAGAATGAAAAGAAATGAAATTTTAAGGAGTACGCAGACTCCGTCTCCAACAGTAAATTATAGTAAAAAACAAAAAAACTGAGTAAGTCACCGCACATGAGTTTAAGGAATGTACCAACAGTCATCAATGTTTACTAAATATAGGTTCCCAAAGTTGCCATCTCTTAAAAAAGGACTTAATATTGTTTTCTTTGAAAGCTATAGTTTTTTCGTAAGAGTAAGAATCATCAGACAATATAGGTCTTTAATGCAAGACAGAAATTGAAAACTTAATTGTGATGTCACAAATGGGGTGTTTTTTATTTTTTATTTTTTTATCTTTCACCATTTCTTTTAAGCCCCATACACACTATCCGTTTTTCTGCAGATTTGTTTTTTCCTTCACATTTACCAAAACCATATAATATGAGGTCAAACATCAATTTGTATGCAATCGGGCAGGCCCCTGCACTACATGGTTTTCGTAAACTTGAAAGAAAAAAAATTAGCAGAAAATCTGATCGTGTGTATGGGGCATAAGGAAAGTTAAACCTTGTGTCATCGATATTTAAAAAGCCATTGTGGAATATGTATTTTCAAGGCAGATGGCTAGTATACATGTTTGAAAATTAACATTTTTTATATTGTTTTACCTGCCACAGCTTTTGTAATTCTATTCAGTCACTTTTTGGATTTATGCTCTTCTGCCATGCTGCTCAATCGGGCATGGGGTACTATTTAAACGCCTCTCTTCCAGTACTTGCTTTGGACAGTGAATAAGCAAAAAAAAAAAAAGCTCTGCCTAACGAGGAAACAAGTGACACAAGAATCTGCAAAGCAGCACCAGAAAAATAGTCCATTTCCATGCTGAATGTGATGTGGCTGCAGTTCGGAAATCATAAGACTAGCTGAACAGAATTACAGAGCCTCTGGTGGATAGAACAATTAAAGTGACCCTGTCAGTAGTATAACAGCATTCAAACTGGACAATCTGCAAAAGAGAAAAGTGAATACATACCTTGCCCGCATGGCCAAAAAGCCACTCCATTCAACTCCACGCAATGTTTCCTTCTGCTGAATTCCATGTGACTACAGGACATGGGTTGATTTACTAAAACTGGAGAGTGCAAAATCTGGTGCAGCTCTGCATGGTAGGCAATCTGCTTCTACCTTCAGCTTGTTCAATTAAGCTTTGACAAAAAAAAAAAAAAAAAAAAAACTGGTAGCTGATTGGTTTCTATGCAGAGCTGCATCAAATTTTGCTCTCTCCAGTTTTAGTAAATCAACCCCAGTAGTGATCTGGGAGGAACTGCTGAGTGCACTTGATACTCCTGGAAAGGGATTTGTTTTTAGCAGAGTGAGATGGACAGTGGAAAAAGTACAGGTAAGTATTTTCTCTCCTCTTTTGCAGGTGGCCCTTTTGGGTGGTGTGTTATTTTTTTAAATTTTTTTTTTTCTGACACTCACTTTTACATAGTTTTGTATTTTCTTGTTCGGTATTTTTTTATTGAAAAGATTGCAGTACGCACATAATAACAATAGAGCTCAATGCGCATGTGATCATGAAAGAGATGCAAAAACTATAAATATCGAAAACAGTTTAAAATGAAGGGTAAAGCCGCGTACACACGGGCGGACTGTCTGTCCAACTTAGTCCGCTGAAACACATTTCAGCGGACAGTCCGCTCGTGTGTGGGCTTTAGCTGACTTTTTCAGCGGACAGTCTGGCGGACTAAGTATTTCGGAATTTCCATAATATTGTCCGTCCAACTTTGGTTTCAGCGGACAGTCCGCTCGTAGGTAGGCTAGTTGGATGGACTAAGTATGGCGCATGCTCAGAAAGGATTTACACGGCGAAAGGTTGCATTGCTGTGTATTGGACGTCCTATTTCTAGTCCCGTCGTACGTGCTGTACACGTCATCGCGCAAGCTTTCGACGGACTGTCTGTTCATCGTGTGTGGTCAAGTCCGTTCATTCAAAAGTAGGACGGACTGTCCGTCGGATTGTCTGACGGACTTAGTTGGCCAGACAGTCCCCCCATGTGTACGCGGCTTCACAAATCAGAGCTGTCTTATAATGGGACAGTTTGTCCTGATTGGAGAAAAGATAGGGGCCCAAGCCCACCATTATAAACGTTGCAGACAATTGTATAAGTGTAAATATAACGTGAAACAGACAGTAATACATGGTATAGGTTAGTCGGAAAATCCATAACATACTTCAAGAAATTGTAGAAAAGAGGTGAAAGGATGAAGGGGGGAAAGCAAGGAAATGATGAGTGAAAAGAGGGGAGGTCAGACACTCGGCCCGAGGCACAGTCACAAGTCACAAGCGTAGCCCAAAGTGTCAGGGCTCAAAGAAAGAAGAATCAAAACCAGGTGGAAGGAAGTGGTGAAGCCATGGCTTCCAAACTTTGCGATGTTTAGGGATTGTGTCCAGAATAGTAGCTTCTATTTTACTGTGAATCATGGTTTGGGTCGTCCTGTTTGTGGTCTCAGGCGTACAAATCGTCGTGGTCCTCCAGGCCTTCACTATGGTTTGCTTTTGAGGCTGTCATCAGTTGCTGTAATAATCATAGTTGTGTATTTTAATTGTTTGCTTGTAATTACATTTATTATATTGCCTTTACCTTCCTTTTTTAACTTTTCTTTATTAAAGTCTGCTGTTCTTTATTTTTAGTTCTAGTGCATTTTTCCAACACATCACAGCCTTGTTTGAATGCACAGTAGCTGCCCTAATAACATTACTGGTCAGTGAACCAGTTGGATACTTGCACATTCGCTCCTGTGGGGTGGAGAAGCTTTCTGATTGGTACACAATGTTATATAATCCCAGTCCAGACTATGTCAACACTGTGCACTGTACACAAGAAGCTGTTTACCCTCTGTAAGTATAACACTTGATTTTAGCATGCAATAAATTATTACAAACCATTTATTTGGGAGTGACCTTCATAACTACACCTTTGTGTAATGACACATGCATGTAGGCCTGTTGGTGAGGAGTCACAAACATTGTTTAGCACTTGATTTGTACTGTGATAATATATTAAAGCGGTAGTAAAGTTCGCTCTTTGATTCATACCTACAAGTAAGTGTATAATAAGGCTTACCTGTATATACTCCCTGTACCGTGCACCGTTTAGGAAATATTTACTTTAGCAGCAGCCAGTGACATCACCAACACATGTGCACTGAGCTCTGAATGGACCGTGCTGCTGGAGGGATTCGTTTTTAAGGCAAGTCTGTTTTAATGTGCTAGTATGTGGCACATACTAACACATTATAACATTATCATGCAGGGGCCCAATTTAAATTTTTTTATTGTTTTTGCAGTTTACTAACGCTTTAATGTTACAATGTATACATGGATTAAGATTGCCCAAGGAATCAAATAAAACCTTTATAACTACATTGTACACATGTTTACATGGAACTTTGTAGGTGCTATAAGTAAGTATAACCACACGCTATTTATGATAAAATTACACAATTTATTAAATAGATTATATTGAAAAACATCCTAATAATTTACAATATGGTGCTTATGATAACATGGCATGAGCTTGAAAGCAATATTTATTAATGTAATTGTACGTGTATAATATATGTACGTGTATAAGGGTCCGTCCGGTTTGGTTGCTAATTCAGGCAAAAATTTGAACCTGTGAACTAAAATGCACCGGACTCCGGGCTGGGAACCGTGACCAGATATATGTAAAACTGGCCTTGCCAAAGCATGTTGAGATGCAAGGTTCTAATGCAGAAGTGCACTAAAGATAACTAACATAATTCTATCAATTCCCCCAGAATTTAAAATGGAACGCCTTTTGCTGTGTCCAGATAGGTTACCTCTAATGCTGGTTATACTATATCAGGATGGTTGCTGGGGATGCTATAAATTTTCTACTTTTATTCATGGATATTACAGTCAGCACTCTTTATTTTTTTTTTATTTTTTTTTTTTTTTTTTTTCTGGGACTGACCATTCTGGCTATAGTACATCTAGTACTTTCCCTTTGTCCATTCACAAAAAGAAGTGTATCCTGTTCACTAAATACAAGGCGTTATGTGAACGGACTAGCAGAGATCTTGTCTTTTACCAGCCAAGCCTCTTCCCTAGTTTATCCTCAGAACACCTTGTATTCAGTGAACAGAATACAAGGCTGTTCTTGAACAGATAAAGGGAGAGCAATTGACCCAATCCCCGCACTGTGCTATAGCCAGGAAGTTGCAGCACTCAAAGCTCACAGCTGATGGTAGCTTGATAGCATGGTGGCATGATAAAACTAGAACTTTTAGCACCCCTGGCAGCCATCCTGTTGCAGTATAACCTGCATTAGAGATTACTTATCTGGACCCAGTATATATATATATATATATATATATATATATATATATATATATATATATATATATATATATATATATATATATATATATATATATATATATATATATATATATATATATATATATTAAAAAAAAAATGTGTGTGTGTGTGTTATATATATATATATATATACACGCACGCATTTATTTTTTATTTTTTTTTAGCCTGGAACAGTTCCAATGGGACCTTCTGAGGGGTCTTCCATAGTGCTCTTTGTTCACTCAACATTGTACTCTTATCGATTTCCACTCATTAAGAGTGATAAAGGGTGAGAACCTTGCAGCAAAAGCTTCTTCTTCCCTATTTTTTTTTTATTTTTTGAGGTTGTCCCTTTTGGTCAGGACTGATATCTGCTAACAGCTGAAAGCCATATTCACTGATTTTATGTCTGAATAATTTTATATATCCCCAAACAAAAAAAAACCTGCAAAACCTCTTTCTTGCTGTTTCCCACAGGTACACAATTGTTTTTATTTATTATGCGTTCTGCTTGGTGTTAATGATGTTGCTGCGACCTCTGCTAATAAAGAAGATCGCCTGTGGGCTGGGAAAGTCAGATCGGTTTAAAAGTATCTACGCAGCACTGTATTTTTTCCCAATCCTTACAGTGATCCAGGCAGTAGGAGGTGGATTACTATGTAAGTTAACAAGCTTATTAAATCATAAACTGATTAAAATTGTCCTTTTTGAAATCTGTTTCTGTTTTTTGAATCGGATGTTCTGGGTCCTGGTCGTTAGAACGGGGCCTGGGACTCTCGGCGAGACCCCAGTCTCTGTACTTCCAGCACAAAGGGAGATATGCAAATATTCTGCCCCATGGGGGGAAAAAAGCCCAGTCCAGTGGGGCCACATATTTGCATATGGTCAGCCTAAAGGGGTTGTAAGGGTTCGTGTGTGTGTGTTTTTTTTTTTTTTTTTTCTCCACCTTTAATGCATCCTATGCATTAGGGTGAAAAAACGCCTGTCAGTGACTGGCCCCCCAGCCTCCCCGTTTTACTTACCTGAACCCTCGAACTTGTCCCATGGGTATACGCTCTCTCTGCCCGGGTTCTCTTGATTGGATAGATTGATAGCAGCGCAGCCATTGGCTCCCGCTGTTGCCAAATCAAATCCAATGACACGGGCATTGGGGGCAGGGCCGAGTCCTGCATTCGGCCTCTATGGACGCGGAATGCAGTACTCAGGAGCGTGCCCATAAGGTACCCCCCCTCCCCCCCAGGAGAGCACTTCTCCCAGGGGGTTATCTGATTTTTATTTTTATTTTTTTCTTAATGTATTCTATGCATTAAGATAAAAAGGCTTCTGTGTGCAGCAGCCCCCCTAATACTCACAGATATGTTTTACAGCATTTAATATTGTTCATAGTAATGGGTTTATGCTATACAGCCATTTTAGATATTAATGTTTGATGTTTGTTTTGTTTTTTTCTTTAATTGGTCATCCCATTTTAGCTAAATTATGTTTTAATATCACTGTTCTTTTACAACCTAGTACCATTTTTAGTTTGGGCTGCCGCTATTACTTATACAGAGAAGACACTATACTATTCTCTGCTAAAGTTTCAATTCATTATTATCCGTGTATTCCTGTGTCACAACTTAACTTAGTTATGTATAACCGTTCAGTAGGCTGCAAACAGCATTATTGGGATTTTTCTATCATCTGACATTTTCTTTCTTATCGTTTAAGATTATGCCTTTCCATACATTATTCTGGTACTATCTTTAATAACCCTGGCGGTATACATGTCTGCATCAGAGATAGAGGTAAGAAATCAGCACCATTACTTTAGTTTGTGCTCTTCTCATTGTTCTACTGCAGTGATCTCCAAACTGAAGCCGGGGGGCCAGATGTGGCCCTTTTGTTTGCCTTTATCTGGCCCTTGGGACACTATTCCTCCACTGACACCAAGGATGTGGCATTCTTCTTCTCACTGACGCCATCAATGGGGCATTATTCTATATTCCGTTTCTACTCCCACTGGCCACAGTCCACCCCCCCCCCCCCCCCCCCAAATGACTAAAGAGCAGTAAACTGGCCCTTTGTTTAAAAAGTTTGCAGACCCCTGTTCTAGTGTATAAGATCTGCAATTGATGGGCCCCGTTTACATCTGAGATTAAGGCTGTCGGCAGATTTTTATGTCAGGAATCTCAGGCATGTGCAAATGGCTGCGGCTTCTCTGGCCTGTACAAAGCACAGGCTGACCTGAGCGATGGCATGGCATGTATCTGCACGTCCAGCATTTACTTGTGGTTAGGAACAAAAGATCAATTCTGGATGCAAACTGTCTATGTCTAGGGCTGGTTATCTGTCCCAACAACAGCTAACCGCTGGATATCCTGGTACATGCGAACAGCAGCAGATAGCTGAAGCTCCTGGCACCCCATCATTGATTTGTACAGGCTGAGTGGCCGCAGCTGTTTGCACTCACTTTACACGTGGATCCACACATTTTTGCAATAGGAATCTGGCATAGACCAAGGTGAACAAACAAATGAAATTAATGACAATAAAGTGGAGCAAAAAAGAATATGTGCATTTATGAAAGAACATCAGTCCTATACGATGACATGGTTACTTGAAAAAACTTGGTGTAAACAATTTGTCAGTAGATAATCGCCCACCAGTTTTATATATAAGGCTTACCGGACTCGTATGGTCCTTCACAGCTTAACTTTCGGAAGTTATGCTTTGAAGGACCATATGAGTTTTCTCCCATTGGATACTGTATGTGCCGATGAAAGATTCCCCTGGGTGTATTACACCACAAGCCTTACTGACTCATTTGGCGTATGCCCATTTGGGTTCAACCTTTCCGGTAAGCCTTATATATATCAGTGGTGGATTATCTACTGACAAATTGCACTAGGTTTTTTCAAGTCACCATGTCGTCATATATGGACTTGGATGTTCTTTCATGAATGCACATATTCATTTTTTTTTTTTTGCTCCACTTTATTGTCATTCATTTAATTTATTTGTTTGTTCACCTTGGTCTACCTGACTGTATGGGGACTATATCATTTTTTCACTATAGAACGCTGTTTTACATTTGTTATCAGCAATTGTTTATTTACACATGAGGTCATCACACCGAGTGTGTGGTTGCATCATCTTTCTGTTTCGTGTTGACATCGCTTGCATGTGAGGTCATTGTACTGTGTATGTTATTCTGTTGAGGCGGGGGGGCAGGCAGATAGGCAGATCTCTGGCCAGCTTGGAGCGAAAATGTGATCAAAGTGACTGACTTTGAGCTCCTGTTTCCGGGGAACCACGTGGTGAAAACTCACCAAACGTTGCACACTTGTAGGGGAGACTCTTCAGCACCTATGGTGCAAATTTGGAGCCCCAGAAACCTAAGGCCGACTGGTATTATTCTGTTGTTGATCACAATGAGAATTTCAGCGCTGCACTTTCCCTTTTTTTAATATTGTTTTTTACTTTTGCAAATCGATCCTTTACGGTGTCGGCTGTTAACACATTATTTATTCATAAAAACAGAGACAGCAGATTTTGTGAAAATGAATGTGTGTCATTCTCAAAACATTTGGCCACGGCTGTACAGTCAAGGGACCATTTTTTGCGTTTTACTGCCAGAAGATTTGAATACATTAAATCTAACAGGCATTGAGTGGACAGTGGTGTGTAAAATAGTTTACATACATATACTGTGGGGCTCCAGTGGTAAGTGCCACTAGGGATAATTTGGGAAATTTTAGGGCTTCTACTATAATAAGTAATTTCCTTGCACTTATTGAAGGATGAAACCTGATTGGTTGCTCTAAAGCCAGCCATAGACAGTTTGAATGTCAGCCGGTGCAGCAGGGACCAGCTGAGATTCTAACTATGTATGGGCAGGCTGATTTTACCCAAGTTGGCTCCCTCCTGCCGGGAAAACAGAATAGTTCAGCAGGAGGGATTCCCCCATCAACACTGACTGTGTTAATGGTGGAATCGAGCAGTGTTGTTTGTTTTTTTTTGTTTTATTTTCCTGCAACCCGTGGTTTCAGGAAATAAGTGCGCCATCTATGGCTGCTTAACCGTAGTCTTTTTTGGCTGGGCTGCTCATGCTGCCATTTACCTGCTGCTGTTGTTGTTAACATAGTAAAGTGGGGATGAATGAACACACTCTCCAGTAGTACAATGTGGGTATATATAATCTACTGCTTTTGCTTAGAAAAAAAAATATCTTATATGTTTTGTATGTCATAGATGCAGTAGAAACAGATAATCATGTGTTTTTTTTTTTTTTTTTTACTTTTATTCCAGTCTTTTAAGCATCTTCTGATAAAGAAGAAAAGATTGATTGTCCTCTTCAGCCATTGGCTAGTACATGCATATGGGATCATCTCCATCTCCAGAATGGATAAGTTGGAATGGGACTTGCCTCTTCTCGCACTGGTTCCAGGGCCTACCCTCTTCTACCTGCTGACTGCCAAATTTACAGACCCAGCACGGATACGTCTGGAGGAAGGCAGTGCTCATTAATGGACAAAACAGCCCAGCAAGCTATGAAAAAAAGGCAAATGACTAAAATATGTCAGCATGTCTGGACATATTTGAAGTGCACTTGTTGTCTAATGGACACAGCCATTTTGTATGCTGGACCAATACACATTAGAAGCCAGGAATGCCCCATCACTTGCAGGGGATGGGCTGACCAAAAAATAATGGGAATGCAGCTAATCGATTGACTCCTAGCTAGTGACCTGTCAGAGACATATTCCACTGTGCTGCCTCACATCACATTTGTCATCACAGATTACCCATGTTGGTTCCACTATGCATGGATGACCAGTATATTTCAGCCTCCTGTTGGAAAACCTTATTCCTGTAGATTTGCAAGCTTTTACAAATGTGCCCTGTTGACTAAACTATGCCAAAATGAAAAGTGTATGCTGGGACTATCACTCTAGTAATATTCAGAAGGTGGCTATGGTTGATTATGATGCCAAATTTTGAAAAGTGCTGCTTGGTTGCAAAACTACACTAAGTACAGATTGGTGGAGAGGGTTGGGGTCCGCCTCCTACTAGATGGTTTAAAGTGGTTATTCCCCACCAGTACTCTTATACTTACCTGAGCCTGATGTCGATCTAGCGCTGAGATTGAAAGCAGTGGCTCTCCCCCTCCTCACAGGACAGAGAGGCAACAGCATGAGCCATTGGCTCCTACCGCTGTCAATAAAATCCTGCGACAAGGGAGCAATGGCCCGGGACCAAGCCATACTGTCTGCATCTATAGATGCAGGCAGCTCAGGGATTGAAGCCACAGCTATGCCACTATAGCAAGTGGCACACCAAGAAGAGGTGGATATGGGCTGCTCTGTGCAAAACCATTGCCCAGAGCTGATAAGTAGAACATATTATTAAAAAAAAAAATTGGTTTAAAATCTCTTTAAAGCTACCCTGAAACTTCTTTAAAAGAAATTCAGACAATGTTTCCCTGTAACAGAGGAAGTGGTATATTTCTTCAGCAGGTGTGGAGTTAAAACCTTACTGTCCTGCAGAGCTGGGAGCAATGCTGCTATCCACTGGTTGCGATGGTTCCTCCTGTTGGCCACAACTTCAATACTGCACCCTGTATTAGGGAACAATGGCACCTGGTAGGGGATTTGCTGACCCACCTTTTTCAAAAAGCGACAGACTTGCTGTAAAGGGATCTAAAGCTGCATGGGGACTTCCACTGCTGATTTTCTAATCTGAAAATGCTAGTTTCCTGGCTGTCATGTTTTGATTTTGTTCTGGGTCAGTCTTTCAGAAAGTACTGAAGTCAGAGATGGTCAGGCAATCGGCATTTGTCGCTGCACAGTCACCTTATAGTATAGCTAAAGACAAGTTTTTGTTTAGTTCTGGATAGATTGGAGGGGGATTAGAACAGCTGTCGGGTTTTTGTTGCAGTCTGTGCCTCTGTTAGGGTGATTCATCCTTTCTATTTGTCATATTTACTATTCTCATCAAATTTTGGGTTGTCCCCAGAACAGGGATGAAGGGGAACTCTTCCAATGGGGACACTAGTTTTGGTGACTACCAGAGATTCCCTCACTTCCTGTTTTGACTATGGGGCAGAAAGTGAAGGGAAATCTCCCCAAAGGGACACAGGTGGGGGAACGCTTGTCTCAAGAATTTAAGATGTCTGTTATACTTTGCTTCCACTAGGTGTCAGACCTATTCAAACAAATCCACAAGATAGTTTTGATACCCAGGCACAGGGAAGCAGGGACTAAAGCAGTGATGGCCAACCTCGGCACCCCTGATGTTTTGTAACTACATTTCCCATGATGCTCATGTACTCTGCAGTGTAGTTGAGCATCATGGGAAATGTAGTTCCAAAACATCTGGAGTGCCGAGGTTCGCCATCACTGGTCTAAAGTGTCCCTGCAATGTTCGTAAAGGCTGTGTGTTCTGTACATGCTACAGTGACCCCATCCTTTCCCAATAAACCTAGAGTAGTGGAGTTCCTCTTTCAGTGAAAGTTATTTTTTCCTTTTATGAGATTTAACTTGTGAAAGTGCTGCTGTAAATTTGCCTATAGAATGGATTTTTTTTACAGCATAAAAAAAGCAACCTTCTCCACTTCCTGCGCTGGAAAGCGTTATGATTTTCAGCTGACTGCAGGGGACTGGGTGGCTGAGGATCCTGTAGAAGAACTAAGACATGTTCATGGGTGTGTTTTTCATTCTAGATTAGGCAAAACCTTTTTTCTTTTGAATACACTAAAAGCATTGCCCACCTTTTTGGAAGAATTCTAAAAATACACCTATCTATTGAATGGGCTGGGGAAGGGACTAGCTGTGAAACGTGACCATGTTTAATGTTTCACCCTAATTATAGATGCAACATGAAATACAGCCAGAAAAGTGGACTATGATTTTAAGGCCTCGTGCACACTGGACATTTTTTTTTATTTTTTATTTTTTACAGCTGCTGTTTTTGGCTTCAGATGTGTTTTTTTTATTTTTTTTTTCTACCGTCAAAAAAACTCTCCAACATGTTATCCTATGGGGGTTATTTACTAAAGGAAAATCCACTTTGCAATGCAAGTGCACTTGGAAGTAAAGTCTTTGTAGATTCGAGGGGGGCATGCAAGGAAAATAAAAAACAGCATTTTAGCTTGCACATGATTGGATGATAAAACAGCAGAGCTTCCCCTCATTTTAGATCTACCCCTCAGATTTAGAGCGACTGCACTGCTAAGTGCACTTTCAGTGGAAAGTAGATTTGCCTTTCGTAAATAACCCCCTATGTGTCCATGCACACACAGGCTGTTATCAACTGTTTTTGGCTGGAAAAACTAGTGGGTTCTGAGAGGCGTTTAAAAACGCTGAAAATGTTTTTGATCCATTGAAGAAAAAAAAAACACTAATGCTGAAAAATGCTAAACCGCTATTGCAATAACATTGAGAAACTCACTGCAAATCTACTGGTGTTTTTAGAATGTCCAATGTGCATGAGGCCTAAGTGTTTTTCTTCTGCAGAGAACGTCTAACTCATGCCTCATTAACCCCCATCTACAGCTGACAGATGGGCTGGTGGGGGGTGGAGCTAACTGTTATAAGGAAGCTGTCATTGGGAGAAGAGTACCTGGTACATGCAGCTGTGCAATGGGTTAAAGATACTTTTGCCAGGTACATCGTTGTTCATTTTAATGTTTTAATGCAATACCAAACACTGTAGCAGTGAAACTACACTAAGATTTGTGCAACTTTGTGCAGCCTCACAAAACTGCTTTAGGCCTTTAGTAGACGGGGTAATTTTAGTACGTTGAAGCTGGTCTGAAAAGTAGGGCATTCTGCAAGCCTTTGCAAAACATTGAGCTTTCTTAAAGCCCTTACAGCAGCACATTTTAGCTTCTATCTGGGAGTGCTGTATACAGCTAACTAAATAATTGTTTTTATAGCAACAGCTTTGAAGATCTTTGCATAAGTTCACATTTTACAAAACAAAACATCCTCCTTGGGGTTCCTTTACACGGGCGGTCCGCTTAGTGGACTCTGCTATGCTCAGTTGGGGATCGCTCCACTGATGCCTGCTGAGCAGGCGGGTGACGGGTCTGTCTCCACTCACTGTGCCGAGACAGACCTGTCAGAGTCCCGTTCTCCTCTATGGGGAGATTGGATGAAAACTGACAGTCTGTCCGTTTTCAGCGGATCCGCCAGATGAATGGACCGGATCGGATCAGATGGCAGTGGGTGCCAGCGGACATGTCGCCACTGACATCTGCTGCCCCATAGGAGTCAATGGAGCATCCGATTGGGTCCGTCTGAAAAACTGACAGATGGATCTGATCGGAAAGCCTGTGTGAAAGCGTGTCTAACCTAGACACTCCCCACCCAGATGATTACTAACCATTGCTGACAACGGTGGCCTTCTCAGATATTTACCCCCCACTGGGACATAATATTCAGCAGTGCTGCCCAGTGAGTTCCTCGGACTTGAATGTGGCCATACTCTTATACTACAAGAGGCTAGGAGTACAACCCCATTCAAATTTGTCGCAGGCACTGGAGAATATTTTGAACCAGAAGAGGCCCCTGCTGTCTACAGTGGATTAGGCTAGGGAGTCGAGGAGGGTGGGCTGCCGGTTTTTTTTTTTTTTTTTTTTTCTTAAATGGGTTGTAAACCTTTTGTGTTTTACCACCTTAATGCATCCTATGCATTAAGGTGAAAAAAAACACCTGGCAGCCCCCCCATACCTGAGCCCTGGAGCTTGACCCAGCGGGGACGCTCCCTGCCCGGGTTTCTCGGCTCTTGATTGGATAAATTGGTAGCAGCGCAGCCATTGGCTCCAGCTTCTGTCAATCAAATCAAATGACCTGGGGTGTGGGGCTGAGCCATACATTCGGCGTCTATGGACGCAACCCCCCTGGACATATGTGAACTGGCTCCATAATGAGCCGGTCATAGTCTCCTGCTATGTGAATTGGATGCGGAGAAACCCACATCCAAATCGCATAGGTGTGAACCCAGCCTTAAGGCCCCTATCACACAACCTGTTTGCGGCTCCTGAATTCTGCAGGAATGACCAGGTTATTTATCATCGGCCATTCAGCCCAGTTCAACTAATAGCAGGCTCACAGCTGCTGCTGTTGATCGCACGTAGCCACACACAGAACGATTAGCTGAGGTTCTAGGACACATGTCCGAGCCTGGATGCAGCTGACTGCATCCAGGCTCAGACATCTGTCCCAGAATTGCAGCTAATCGCACTATATGACTGTGTGCAATCAGCAACTTTTGGTTGAGCAATCGGCATATGGCAGGTTGACAGCGACCGATGCTAAACGCACAACCTGGTCCATCCGGAACCTGCAACAAACTGGCCACGTGAAAGGGGCCTTACTCTCCCAGACAGCATTGAAGGGCATGAAGAGGGCTGGAAGGCAGCATATTTCTAAATGCCTTTTAATTGCTATATGTGATGATTCAGACTAGTATTCACAAATTAAGAGGGCAAAACTGCCCTGTCTACTAGGTATTTGCATTTGGTAAAGCTCCACGGTGAATGACAGGTCTAACTTGAATAGCATTTCATCTTTCCATTCTGTATTGGTTTCTGTGCAGGGCGCACTCACAGAGCTCCTTGTACATAAAGGTCATTCATACTGTGTCTTTTGGGTTCTTGTAATATTATATTTATTTGTTTTGTAGATACACAAAGGTGAGTCATTGGCATTGTATGTATTTCTTTTATACATTGATTTTGTCGTATATACATTTTTGTTTGATGTGACTGTAAAATATAAAAATGTCTTCAAAGATTGGATGTCCTTGTTTCAAGGCAGCAGGGTTCAGTGATTGCCTTCCTTTCCTGAAATAAAGTGATGGGAAGATATTATTGAATAGCCTGTGATATGGTCATATCAATTGTTGATTTATTATTTTTTGTGTGTGCTGACTCTCATCCATACTATGACATGCATGGTCAGGTTAGACTAAAGAGCATGCTTATAAAAAGAACATTTTAAGGGAGAACTAACATAAAGCTGTCCTATTTGAGCCTTCACTGTAGTGATGTTTTCATTGATTGCATCACTAGGGCAATGGTGGCATGGCTAAAACTAAAGCTGCGTACACTTTGCCAGTTATTGGCCAAACTGGGTCACTTCAAACTTGGTGTTTAGATTGACCTTTGTAAGGAGAAGAAAAGCTTTTCCCAGTCTGATCTTCGTCTCCGCAAACTTTGAACAGGCCAGGCAAAAATCTAACTGCAGTATACCCTCGTCTGCCAATGTGCAAAAATCTCACACAACATTTCCTATTCCATCCACCTCCAGATTATTGAATATATGGCACGGGGGCTCAAACAGCGAAAACGCTTAAACATGGGAATGCTGGATCACACATATGCAAATTCTATGTGCATCACATGCCATCTGAAAAGCATAGAGTTGCATGTCATCTAAAAAAAAAAAACATTATTTCCAATGAAAGCTGTTCCCATATATGCGGTGCAAATTCGATACTGTCAAAAAAGGGTCCTTCCACGTTCACACTGATGTGGTGCGAATTGATGCCAGTTGTGTTGACAGGTGCGAACTGAATGATATTTCTGGGGGGACTGGGCATAGCTGGAGATTAAATTTGCACCGCACTAAACTCATACAGGACCCTTTTTTTTTTTTTTTTTTTTTAAATGGATCTATGTGAACGGCCTTCTTTGGAAATAACATATCGATGACATGCAAATCTATGCTTTTCAGGTTGCATCTGATCTGCATAGAATTTGCATTAGACTCGCACCTGTCACAACAGAAATCGCATCAGTGTGAACTGAGACTGGAGAGTGCAAAAGCTGTGCATGGTAGCCAATCAGCTTGTAACTTCTGCTTGTTCAATTAAATTTGACAAAAAATTCTAGACGCTATTCGACTGTCTCCAGTTTTAGTAAATCAACCTCGCTTTGTGGACTGTTTCACCTTCCCAAGGATTTGTAATTCTGTTCAGCTAGTGTTGTGATGTACATACAGTACATCTACTACACTGCACAGCCATGAATATACATTTTCTCTTTACAGGCTCACTTCCCTGCTACTTGGACAGAGTGTTGGTGTTGTATCGCTGTACAATGACCAGGCTGGAAGTGGAGAGTGAAATGGGAATAATAAATGGCTCACCTGTCTCGGGGTGTGGTGTGGGAGATGTGTGTAAATTAGTAATTTCCCTTTGGGGTTAAAAAAAAGTATTCTGAATCTGAAATAACAAGATAGCTGTACAAATTAAAAAAAAATCTGTGATATTAAAACTGTAAACATTTGTACATAAGCTGGGTATTTAGCCATTTGCCTTGAGTTCCATTTCAGGGTCGGTTCACACTGCTGCGATGCGGGAACCCTGTAAATCCACTGCGGGTTCCTGCATCACATGTCATCTGGTGACAGTTCACACTGCCCTATGCAAACTGCTTGGAGTGTCAGTTAAAAGTTAATAACACCCCCAAATAATTTTGCATATCGCAGTGCGATCTGCAAACTCTGACAGGAATCGGATCGCATGGAAGTTCACACCCATGCGATCAAATTCTGCTGCGGACCAAAAAAGGATCCTGTGTGAGTTTGGTCTGAATGAGATATAATTTCAGCCATACTTTCTGTATGGCTGAAGTCGCATTGCGCAGAGATCGCATGTAATTTGCACTGCAGTGCGAATGGCATCAGATCTCAGACATTGCACCAGTGTGGGGCTGGGTTCACACATGTGCGGTGCGAACTGCAGGTCCGGTTTCCCTGCAAAGATAAAAATCAGTTGTTTAGCGTTTCCTCTCCTTTGTAGCTGCGGATCAGCTGACCGGGGAGAGGGGGAGGGTGTAGTAAAGAGGAATCGGATGCGTTTCCATTGAAGATTATGTGCCTGCTATTCACACCACATTGCCTAGAAAAAGCACACTTTTTTTGTGCAATGCGGACTCTGGATGCAATGCACATATGTGAACCAGACCCATTGAAAAGAACATATTTTCAAATGTTCTGCAAATTGGATGCGGTATAAGCTGGATGTGTGAACCCAGCCTCAACCTCCTAATTAGATCACATTCAGGGCAATGGATAAAAACTATGATGAACATGATGCACTTTAATACCAAATCTCTACTGTATTATTCTATCAACCTACTACCACGGATACCTACCTGTTTTACACTGTAAGAGAGATGCCAGTCCAGCAAACGTCTCTTGTAATTTACTATTTAGATATTCAACCTTCTCCTCTCTTTTATCAATTTTCTTTAAAAGCTCCATGATTGAATCCAAAATCGCTTGATCCCTTTCGGAAAAATCCTAAAATAAATATATTAAATTCATTATTATGCCATCTCAGGTTTAGTATTTTTTCTTATATTAAAGAGTAACTCCACTTTTGTTTAAGAAAAATAAATAAAACATTCCCCACTGGGTGATCTATGTACATTGCAGGGATTTTAACAAACTCGTGCAGATTTCTACCTTTTTGTTATTCGGAAGGAATAGCTGTTTGTGTTTTGTGTCCATGTCTGAGTGAATCTGTATTGGAGTGTTTTTTTTTATTTTTATTATAAATCAGCTGCTGCACCTGCAGAGCCTGCATTCCTAGAGACCCGATTTCCCTTTGGGAGGATCTCGCCAAAAATAATTTTTTTGGTGCACGCAATGCCAAAAATCGAAATTGTATCTTAATGCAGAGTTCAGGGAAAATCAATATTCCAATTACACAAGCAGGAAATTACATTTCTCAATCATTTAATTGACAGACACAGCGCTTCCTTAGTCGGAACCATAGGGTTATATCGCCCCCTACAGGAGCAGGACACTAGGCAGAAAAGACTTGGCTACACCCATGGGCAGTCCTAGGTGATATACAACCCCCTCTCTGCTAAAGGCCTTCAGTTTTTTCTGCCTAGTCAGGAGTAAGCACATAGTTCCCTGCTGGGATCTCTAGTCCTGGCAAATTATTATTATTTTTTTTTTTTCCTGGACTTGATTTTTTTCCTCAGCTTGATTCATAGCGTACCTCATGGCTGACAGCCCCCCAACTTCAGTGGCGAAGAGGTTCTGTCTGGAGCAGTACCCGCCTGGTCCTGGTATGGCGAGTAAATGTCCCCCCTCTCCCCTTGGTGGGTTTGCGGTGGACGCGGCCCCTCCCCAGGTTGGTCAGTTGGTCTTGCGGGTTTCCCTCCACCCTTGCACCCTGGTAGTTCCCCTCCCTCCTCTGTATGGGGTAGTGTGGTACCGGGGGGAGGCACTGGGCGCTCCCAGGGGTCCGGTGCCCAGATCCGCTCTCTTTCAGGGGCTTCCCTGTGTCGCCTTGTGTAGCGTATCCGGTGGCCATTTTTTACCGTAGCCGCCGCCTTTTTCCCCTAGTGCCTGCTGACTTCTTATGACTGGCGGCCATGATTTGGTGTTTTTTGCACTCAGGCACCGGCAGTCATTACTGTGTAGCCCAGACAGCGTTTTTAGCAGGCGGAAGCTCCTCCTTTTTAACCCGTGCTGACTCCTGTGTTATCCTCTTCCTCGGACGCTATGTGTGTGCGGGAGTACACCTGAGGGGGCAAACTCTACACCGGTGGGGTGGTGAGTCTGGTGCACTTCCTTCCTCTCTGCTGCAAGCTGTGAGGTGTTCTGATGTTCTGGTACCGCTACCAGTGTGGGGGTGTCCCTTTGCAGTGGTTGCTATGGGGGGGGCTGGGACCCAGACGGCTGCCCTGGAGTCCTTTGTGTCCCGGGTGGAGGTGGCTCTTGGGCGGCGGACAAGCAAGAAGCGTTCCCCCACCTTCCCCTGCTTCATCTGTTTTGTCAGATCCTGAATCTGATGCGGCTGCCGTGGACAGGGCCCACCATGCGGGGTCTACAGTGGCTGTGCACGACAAGGCGCCGATGGACGCACTGATTGTATCTGTGCGGAAAAACTTAAAAAATGGAGGATGCGGCTGCGGTTGAGGTGCTGGTCCCTTTTGGCACTCACAAGCCGTCTCGCACGGAAAAGGTGATCCTTTATCCCTACTTTTTTGACAAGTTTGTCTATAAGGAATGGGACCGTCCAAAATGTCCCTTTGCAGTCCCAAAATGCTGCGCTGTGCCTTAACTTTTTGAGGAGCGTCTTCTCAAGGCGTGAACGACTCCATCTGACAAGGCATGTTCACTATTGTGGGGTTGGAGCTTCAGCCGGTCCTGGCCATTGCCCTGGCGTCTCAAATGCTGACAGAGTGGGCAAAGCTTTTGTGCCGTGACTTGGAGGGTGAACAGTTTCCTCCTGCCTTCACTGAATTGGCGGACCAGCTGGCCCAGGGGCTGCAGTTTGTCTGCAATGCCTCTTTGGACGCAGCTCCCTTGCTTTCTAAGGTTTCTGTTTCAGCGGTAGTGCTTTGGCAGGTATTGTGGCTGAAGTGTTGGACTGCGGACCAGGCCTCTAAAAAAAAGCCCTAGCTGATCTGCCTTTTCAAGGCAATCATTTTGTTTGGGTCCACTCTGGAGGGGGGGGGGGGGGGTAGAGTACTTTTCTTCCACAGTCAAAAAAGGAGGAAGGAGCCATGTTGCAAGTGCGGTCCTTCCTTCTCAGCCCACACAGTTTTTTTTTGTCCCTCAGGGTCCACTGATAAAGGCTCAGTCTTTCAAGCCCCCCTCGGGAGGTTTTAAGCGATCCTGGTTGGGCAAACCGACAGCGGAGTTCTTTAGACCCCCAGATGAGGCTCCTTCGGCATGAAGGGGTGCCCTCAACTGCAGTCCGGGTGGGGGGGACGTCTTCACTGGTTTCCGGGCCCGTGGACCTCTCCGATAAATGACATATAGGTCCACGAAGTGATTTTGTTTGGTTCAAGATAGAGTTCCAGTCTTGTCCCCCAAGCAGATTTTTTTCCATCCAATCTGCGTCTGTCTCCAAAACGCTTGTTAGCGCTCCGCGGCGCAGTGTAAGGTCTGTTGCTTCAAGGGGGTGATTTTCCTGGTTCCGGAATGTTTCCAGGGTTTTTATTTAAACCTGTTTACGATCCCCAAAAAAGAGGCTACGGTATGTCTGACCTCAAGGCCCTGAACCGCTTTGTGCGGGTGCGGTAGTTCAGAATGGTGTCCATTCACTCCATGGTGCCATCTTTTCATCAGGGTGACTTTCTTGCCTCCAACATAAAGGATGCCTACCTGCGCATTCTGATATGTGCACAACACCAGCAGTTCCTTTGCTTTGCAGTGGGAGGGGAGCATTATCCGTTTGCAGAATTGCCCTTTGGTCTTGCCTCCGCTCCCCGGGTCTTCACCAAAGTGTTGGCCCTGGTTCTGGTGCTGCTGCGCCAGTGGAGAATTGCTGTTCTGGGCTACCTGGACGACCTTCTGCTGTGAGCAGAGACCCCAGCGACCCTGAGGGCGAGGTGGAGTTTGCTATTCAGACTCTGGATAGGTTTTGGGTGGCTGATGAATTACCAAAAGTCTGTGCTGATTCCAGTTCAGAAATTGGTTTATCTGGGTCTGACTCTGGATTCCGCACTAGCCAGAGTGTTCCTTCTGCAGGACAAACTCCAGAAGTTGGACGGCAACCTGCATGCGGGTCCTGATGGTGTCTACATTTGAAGCGGTCCCATTTGCTCAATTCCATACACGACCTCTGCAAAAGGAGATCTTGATAAAATGGGACAAATGTCCAGGGTCTCTGGACAGTCAGATTCGACTGAGCCAAAGGGGTCTCTGATCTGGTGGCTTCATTCCCCGGCTCTTCAGCAGGGGAAACCCTCTGGTGGACACCTTAGACCAGGGGTCTCAAACTGGCGGCCCTCCAGCTGTTGCAAAACTACAAGTCCCATCATGCCTCTGCGTGTGGGAGTCATGCTTAAAACTGTCAGCCTTGCAAAGCCTCATGGGACTTGTAGTTTCGCAACAGCTGGAGGGCCACCAGTTTGAGACCCCTGCCTTAGACGCTTCTCAAGCTTCTGCTTCGGCTGTTACGTAGGATCGAGGCTGAAGGAATTCCAGTCATTCTAGTGGCCCCGGAATGGCCTTGTCAGTTCTGGTACACCAACCTGGTATGTCTGATTGCAGTGTGAAAAAGGAATCAGGTAGAATTGGCGCTATACCTTTTAAATTAATATATTTATTGCCACTAATCCTCAACTTGTTAGCACTATAAAAATGCTATCATTGTTATACAAATTGTTAAGATATTAGTGTCCATACCCTTTTGCAGGGACCTCCTCTTGAAAAAATATATCTGTGTATATATAATAGTGATGATTAAACAGCCCCAAATCGGTGTTTGGAAATTACATAAAAAATTGTGATACTACTGAAAAGTTCTTAAATGTCTTAAGATATTTTGGGGTACGAGCTGGCTCTACTTGGTGTCCCCCCCCCCCCGAAAACGGGTGGGGCTTATTAGCATGTGAAAAAGTCAGGTAGAATTGGCGCTATACCCTTAAATAAAATGTGTGTCACTCAATTAATAAAATTATTCCTAATCCGTGCAATTGGTTAAACAGTTATACATCCATACCAATAAAGGTTGTGAAACAAAAAAAAAAAAAAAAAAATTGGTAATATACACCTAGTGAAAAATACTAAAATAAATAAATGCAATATTATTATCCTATAAACATAAAATGCCGACAAGTCCTTTGTAATATATTAAACAGTTCATAATCCAAATGGTGCCTCGTGCAAATATCCAAAGAAAATCCCGGTGCGTTTTGGTGAAAATGAATTATATTGCGCTCACCAGATCTTTACCCCTACTGGGGGAAAACCACCTTCACAGTGTATAGCCCCTGTGTCGCTCTCTGGCATCTCCCTGGGAATTTGGTTATTCATCCATTCACAGTTTAGATTCTCATTTAAACGTTACATGTAAAAAGGAGGAGAATCCATAGTGTAGTATGTCTTTAAGAAAGGTTTATTGAAAACAGAAAATTTCTCACAGAAATCCTCACACCACCAGCTGCTGCGGTGTATTCAAAAGAGATCACTTCTCTATAGCCATGCCTACCGGTTTCGTCGTGCTGACGTCATCAAGGCTCACGACGTACAAAAATAAATAAACAAATAAATAAATAAATAAATATTGGGCCCCTGGGCAGTTTAAGTCATAATATGCTAGTACAGGGGTGTCCAACCAGTGGCCTGGGGGCCACATGTGGCCCGTGGAGCCCTTTGATGTGACCCGCGACCTCCTGCTCTGGGATGGCGGGTTGGCAAGCCCAGATTGTAGATTGTCTACCCACCATGCCAGAGCATCAGTGTTGTGACTGAAGCCAGTGGTAGAGGAAGCAAGCAGCTGCAGAGCCGCATAAGCCAATGCTTCCTGTATAGCACCGGCTCCTGTCATAGGTGGAGCGATACCAAATGCACTCTGCCTGGGACAGCAAGTTTATTACTAAAATCACAGTGTATATATGGACATATCTGTTCTGCAGTTGATACTGGGCTGCTTTTAAACTGATCCGCAGGTGCAGCGCAGTGTACCGGTGGCTTACCTTCATTGAGCCATAGACTTCTGGTTTTACCTGTGGGTTTGGTGCACTTTCAGAAAGTGCACCACACCTGCAGGATATGATAGAATTCTATGGCAAAGTACAGCCAACCTGCAGGGAAGCCACAGGTGTGGGTAGACTGCAGACCATCAGTATAAAAATAGCCTTAGGCCCCTTTAACATGATTTGTCTGACCCAATCAGACCCTCCATTCACCTCTATGGAGTGGCAGGTGTAAACAGACTTGTGTCCATTTACATATGCCTTCTTCCAATCTGATCTGCTAAAAAAATGGAAAGTGGATCCGTCCCCTTCCATTTGATCAGATGAGAGGGCCTATAGAGTAGAGTGGGCTGTGTCTATGTCTGCTTTGCATACGCAGAGTGGACGCGGAACTGTCATCTGCTCATTGTGGCCCACGACTGGTTACTAAGTCGCTTAAGTAGCCCTCACTCTTCAAAAGGTTGAGCACCCCTGTGCTAGTATGACAGACTTACCTGAAAACAAAGCCCTTCAGTAGTGTGCTGTCACCGCTTTCATCTTCACCCGTTCTTCCTTCCAAGTTTGCAGGCTTCAGCCACACGAATGGCTGAGCCATGATGACATCACTCCCGTGGTTCTGAATGGACGGAACAGTCCATTCAGAGCCCAGTGCTCATGCACCGGTGATGTCACTGGCCGCTTCCAAAGTAAATATTTCATAAATGGTGCACGTTTAGGAGATATTTACTGTACCTATAGGTAAGCCTTACTCTAGGCCTATATTGCCTATAGTTAAAAATCAACAAAAGGTTTACTCCCACTTTAAAGTGGTTCTAAAGGCAGAATTTTTTTTTTTTTAAGGTGGGCTGGGGCGAAGCTGAACCCAGATGTTTTTTTACATTATTGCATTAAAAAAAATCTAACCTTTTAGCCTAGGTTCAGCTAAACTTGCACAATTTCATTCCTGCATGTCAGTCCCAACTTCGGGGGCGATTTCAGAGCTGTCTATGGAAATTGCACCAGAAGTCGCCAAAAGTAGTATGGAACCTACTTTCGGGAATTTGGACTGTGCCATTACTGCAGATTTGGCGTGCAATTTGACATGTTGCTCTAATGTGAACCAGGGCTTAGAATCACTAACTGAATATTTTCAAAAGCTGAATGCAGCAAACATAACATTAGAAAGGAAAATATACTAATATAATATAATACACTAACTCTGAACACATTTTCTTTTTGATGATGGTCAAGATGAAGAATAAAAGTTTAAAGATATTTTTTTCTTTTAGGCAGATAAATATAAAAGGTGTATATTAACCACTTCCCACCCAGCCAATGCATATATACGGCCGGGTGGGAGCCGTCTACTCCTGATAGGACGTTCAGGAACGTCCTTCAGAAGTAGCGGGATCGCGCGCGTGCCCGCGCAGCGGCTCGATCCCGATGTGCTCGTGTCACCCGGACACGGCACATCTCAGATCGGCAGGAGGGCTCTGTGATTGGCCCTCCTGATCACATGATGGCCGTGTCCAATCACGGCCGTCATGTGATGTAAACAAACAGCCGGTTGCTAGGCAATCGGCTCTCCTCTCCTCACACGGAAGTCATCGCTGAGGAGAGGAGAGCAGAACTCTGCAGCCGGCTGATGATCAGTGAGTAGGAGCTGTTTTTTACAGCTTTTTACTCACTGATCATCAGTCTAGTGTCAACACACAACACACCACACAGTACAAACACAGTCCCCACACATGTCCCCAAAACATACATGTCCCCAAATAATAAAAACACATGTCCCTAATAATAAAAACATGTCCCCCACATATGTCCCACTAAAATCACATGTCCCAATGATTATCTGCACACATATGTACATGATCATTTGCGTACATATGTCCGTGATCACACAAACCAATTATTATACACTTATGGAATTTTTTTTACCAAAAACATGTAGCAGAATACATTTTGGCTTAAATATATGACAAAATTAGATTTTATTGGATTTCTTTTCAAATAGAAAATATTTTTTTTTCCAAATTTCCGCTATTTTTGCGCTTATATCGCAAAAAAATAAAAAACGGAGTCGTGAATAAATAACACCAAAATAAAGCTCTATTTGTGCGAACAAAATGATAACAATTTAATTTGGGTACAGTGTAGCATGACCGCGCAATTGTCACTGAAAGCGCTAGAGCGATGAAAGCTGAAAATTGGGCTGGGAAGCAAGGGGGTGAAAGTGCCCTGTATTGTAGTGGTTAAAGTGTAAGTGCAGCCAAAACTTTGTTTTGGATAAAGTGGGGAATTTGTTACTTTGTTGTTGCTGTTGGAAATTTACCCTCACTTCCTGTCTGGTAGAACGGTTGTCACTAGAACAGGAATGGAGCAACAACAAAGTAATAAAGAACACACTGAGCCAACTAAAGGCTAAGTTCACTTTTGGAGCATGTAACACCTGTATTTAGGATGCAACATGTAACATGCTGCAGCACCTTTGCCCATATCCCCTGATCCCCTCCCCCCTGGCTGCTGTGACATTTTAAAAATCAGTGCGGCTATGTGGGGCTCAAACTGCACAGCCACATCATTCACTGTAAGTGTGCCCTCCTCGTCCATTGACACTTCCTCTAGATTTCAAACAGAAATTTCTTACAGAAGTACGGGCAGAAAGTTGAAGGAGGAATCTGAAAGAGCCTGACATTGCACCCACTATCTACTGATCACAGGTCCACCGGGGCGCTTTGCAGGTGATACAGCGATAAGAATAGCGCCTGCAAAGCGCCCTGAAAGAGCCGCTGCTGTGTCTCCAATGTGAAAGACCCGAGGGCTTTCACGCTGGAACGGTGCGCTGGCAGGACGCAAAAAAAAAAGCATCTTAGGATTTTAACTAATGGGGCAGTGTGGCTATACCGCAGGCATAGCGCTGCAGCAGCGCTTTGCGGTGGTTTAAACCCTTTCTCGGCCGCTAGCGGGGGGTAGCGCGGCAAAATTTGGCGTTAAAGCGCCGCTTAAAATAGCGCTGTTTTACTGCCGGCGCACCCACTGCCCCAGTGTGAAAAGGGCCTAAGAGAAAAAAATTATAAATGCACGCTTTTTTCTGCAAATTATTATGTGCATTTAATACATTTTTTTTCCCCCAAAGGTAAACTTAGCCTTTAAAGTGTTCACTCCTGCTTGCAGATATTTTTCAAAAGGCCCATTTTAGCATAGATATGCCACATAATACTGAATCACAGAACAGTCGCGTGTAAGCAGAACTTAACAAATCGGATCTCTACACCAATCATTCTAGAGAAAGGAAACCACACTCACATCGCAAACGAAATTGTCTTCTTCCCAGCCTTTATGTAGGTGTTCTAAAATGAACAGAAAACACAAAAGGATTTCTACATCCATAATCCACATTAATAATAAAAATGGTAACATTGCGAAGCATCAATTTCTGCCCTTTTCATTGCTGATCTGTATACATTATGTTATGTATTGAGGTTCCTCTTCTGTTATGACCACCTATTTCCTTCAACATCTAAATTTTTAAACACAATTTACCTATGCAGCTGAGGATTTCTGCTTCAGTAAAAATATATCAGATGGTGAAACGCCACTTGTCCCTGGTGGTCGGGTGGGCCTGCAATTTATTGCCTATTCTCAGCTCAGCATATCGAACCCAAAAATCTAATATTTGTGCGACAGATTCCTTTTTTCAGGTGATCCTGCCAGTAACACACTTCCTGTTGCAGGGTGACAACGCTCACTATCTACTGCCTCTATGGAGGAGCGGTGTTGCCATCCTAGACTTCTCTCCTGGTTTTTTTTTTTTTTTTTTTTTTTTACAAACAAGATGTTTATTGGGTTGAGGAAAAACAAAAAGAAAAAAACTACAGGCACAAAGTACATAATACATACAGTACGTAAATAAAACGGAGTTACATCAAAAAAATAAATCATCATTCCGAGTGGGAACAGCTGGTAGCATGAGCCAAACTAATGAAGAGGGTGCAATGTAATAACAAATAACACAGTCCAGTGGATAGGGGGTAAAGCAAAGCACTGAAACAGAGCAGCGCAGGGGGTACAGAGCAACAGTACGGACAGTCTTGGGGGAGATAGGGTAAGGGGGGAGACCAAGGCGGCCGGATCCTCCAGAGGACAACTATATTGGGGATCAAGGATCGACCTCTATATCATTACAAGTGGCTGCGTTACGTAACCATATATCCCATATCTTCCCATACTTAGCAGGGCAGCCCCTATGTGCATATATTTCCTTCTTATAAGGAAGGACACCATTGACGGTAGCTATCCATTCCTGCACACTCGGGGGTGTCCCTCTCATCCATTTCCTTGCCACCAACAACCTGGCAAGAAATAATACCTCCTGTAGGAAAGTGATATGGGGCTTGTCAAAGTCTGGATCTGGGAATATCCCCAGTAAGCACTGTTTGGGGCACATGGTCAAGGGGGATCCCATCTCATCATGTATAAATTTAACAATATGAGACCAGTAATCATGTATTACCGGGCAAGTCCACAGCATGTGGAAGAAGGTACCGGGCGAGCCATTGCATCTGGGACAACTAGGGTCTTGTAACGGAGTAAACCGAGCCAGGCGGGATGGGGTGATGTAGGCCCTATGAACAATGTACATTTGGGTCAGGCGGTCAGAGAGTTTGGTAGACACCTTTTTGCATGTAGTCAGAGCATCCTCCCACTCCTCATCGTCCAAGTGTCCCACGTCCCCGACCCATCTATCTCTCAACCTGTATGCAGAGGCGGCTGCCACAGGGCGGAGAAGATCATTGTAAAAGAGGGAAATTAGTTTGGAGGGGTCCTGCCCCAGCAGGGTAACTAAAATGCCTGTGCGGTCCAAACTCGGGGGATGATCGCGAAACTGGGTCTGAAGGGCATGCCGGAGCTGGAGAAACCTGAAGAACATACGGTTGGGGATATGGAATTCATCTTTAAGCTGTTGGAAAGATTTAAGAACCTGATTACTGTAAACATCTGAGAGGTACGCCACGCCCTTAGATAACCACAGGCCACAGTCTGGTATCGACAACAGTTCCGGTAATCCCGGATTGTGCCAAAGGGGGGTGTGCGAGTGCATAGCGGGTCGTCCCAGCCTGCGTCCCACCAATTCCCATATCCTGCAGTGGGCATACAGCAGACCCTGGCGATTGCGCAGCGCCTCGGGGTCCATAGGAGTCTTAAATAGCACTTGGTAGGGGTGAGTGTACCCAGCAGACAGGGGTGAGCACACCAGGGTCAGATACCGCTCCCGGTCTAGTTTGTCCAAATGAAAAAAGTGAGAGAGTTGGGCAGCTAGATAATACAGGTTGAAGTCGGGTAACGCTGCGCCGCCCAAGTCGGTGGGACATTTCAATACCTGCCAGGACAGTTTATGTCGGTTCCGCCCCCACACGAAGGAGTTAAGGATCGCTTCAATGTCTTTGAAAGTTC
Organism: Lithobates pipiens; assembly: GCF_037356315.1. Classification (NCBI taxonomy): domain Eukaryota; kingdom Metazoa; phylum Chordata; class Amphibia; order Anura; family Ranidae; genus Lithobates; species Lithobates pipiens. The sequence continues at coordinate 70,097,432 of NW_027507791.1, read as the reverse complement.
GGAGGGGTAAATATATGGGGGCATGCCAGAGGACATACAAAAACTGAGGAAGTACAATCATTTTTATCAGGTTAATACGGCCCATTATTCCTAGGGGGAGTTTAGCCCATGTTTGCGTTTTGGTTTTAAGGGTCGCAATCAATGGCTCTATATTAAGTTTAGTAAAGTCCGCGGGGGAGCGGGTAATCATAATACCCAGATACTTCAGGGAACTCACCCGAATAAGGGGGGAGGAGGCTTGTTCCGCCGTGGGAGGGCCAAAGTCCATGGGAAGAATTTGGGATTTATCCCAGTTAATTCGTAGCCCCGAGTATTCCCCGAATACACTAATGGTGTCCAGGGCTGCCTTCAGAGATGGGCCAGAGTCTGCGAGGTACAGCAACATGTCGTCAGCGTAGAGACTAAGCTTGTCATGCAGCTGACCATGTCGCAGTCCCCCTATTCCGGGGTGCGCACGCAACGCGGAGGCGAGGGGCTCCACCGCGATCGCATACAGGAGGGGCGATAATGGGCACCCCTGACGCGTCCCCCTGAACAGAGGGAAGGCCTCCGAGACCCTACCATTAACGAGAACCCTAGCAGTAGGGCTCTGATACAACAGGCGTATCCAATTGGTAAATTTGGGCCCAAAACCGAATCTCCCAAGGCAGCCCCATAGGTACCTCCACTCCACGGAGTCGAACGCCTTGGCGGCGTCCAACGACACCACCACCCTGGATCCCATTTGATCGTGGGTAGCCTGCAGGTGCATATGGAGTCTACGAAGGTTATGTGCAGTGTTGTAGGAGGGCATGAACCCTGTCTGGTCCGGGTGGATAAGGTTCAGAATCACCCCGTTTAGCCGAAGAGCCAGAATTTTGGCGAGGATTTTTATATCCAATTGGAGGAGAGATATCGGGCGATAATTTTCCGGAAACTCAGGGTTTTTACCGGGTTTAGGTATCAGTACGATATACGCCTCGCGCATGGTCTGTGGTAAGACACCCGTGGAGTAGATGTGAGAGAATAATTCCTGCAGTCTAGGGAGAAGTGTCTCCCGGTAGGTAGTGTAAAATTCAAGGGGCAGGCCGTCCGAGCCAGGGGCCTTAGAGGGCTTGATGTGAGATATGGCATCGGATATATCATCTTCAGTAATGGGGGCGTCTAGCAGTTCCACTTGGGGTCCGGTCAAGGCGGGTAATTCTATACCGGCCAGGAACGTGTCAATGTCATCCTGGGATTTGTCATTGGTAGAGGAGTATAGGGATGCAAAAAAGGAGCGGAACTCCCCCGCCACCGCGTCGGGATCTGTAATCAGGTCACCCGTCTGGGAGCGAAGGGAGACCACCGTCGGTGGCCTGTGGTCCAGGTGTGCCAAATAAGCCAGTAGCCGCCCCACCCGTTCCCCAAATTCATACACTCTCTGCTTATTATAAAAAATCTTCCGTTCAGCTTTCTCAAATAAAAGATTGTTCACAATACGGGTCTGCAATTTTAGCTTATCGGCATGGAGGGGGGAGGGGTCGTTAGAAAACTCCAGCTCAGCCGCCGTCAGAGCCTGTTCCGCCTGGTGAACCGCTTGGGAGGAGGCCCTCCTGTATCTGGCTATGTGGCGGGCTAAGGTCATACGGGCATGAGATTTAAATGCGTCCCACACAATCCCAAAAGGGGCCGAGCCCATATTGGCCTGGAAAAACACATCCCACTCACCACCCGCCCCCTCCAAATCAGGGACCACTGTCAACCAAAAGGGATTGAGTCTCCAACTATATGTTGAGGGTGGGGAAGCAATAGAAAGCTCGATCCAGTAGGGCGAGTGGTCCGAGAGCACCCGGGGACAGAAACCCACCCCCCCCCAGCAAGGGAAGAAGGGACCGGGAGATAAGGATAAGGTCAATGCGAGACATACTATCGTACGTTGCGGAGAAACAAGAAAAAACCTTCTCAGTTGGGTGACAATGCCTCCAAGTGTCTACCAGGGACAGCTCAGCAAGGAATTTCCCAAAACGGGTGCCCGAGTGTGCAGACGGGGTCGACGGGACTGCCCGCAACCTATCCAACTCCCTGTCCATCACATTGTTAAAATCCCCCAGCCAAATAACTGGTATGGTGGGGAATTGAGCCATAAACGCCAGCCCCTCAGTGAGGACAGTAAATTGGAAAGGCGGCGGTATATATATCGCCAATATCAGCATCTCCAGACCACCCGCCCTAGCGTGTAAGAAAAGGAACCGGCCCTGTGGATCAGACTTAATAGTGAGCAAAGAAAACTGAACGGTCTTGGCCACCAACACCGCAATCCCTCTACAATTATTGGTGTACGGTGCCTGGTATACCCAGCCCACCCACGGTTTTTTGAGGGAGAGCATCAGCTGGCCAGTCAGGTGCGTCTCAACTAGTACCATCAAGTCAGCCTTTTGCGCCTTCAGAAACGACAAGATTGCATTACGTTTGGGCTTGGCCCTAAGTCCCCTCACATTCCAGGTTAAACATTTCAGGACAGACATTTGCAAATACGAACATAGGTGACATGCCACCCCATCCCCCCGCCACCCCTCATCCCCCGCAGCCATCCCCAGAGAAAGGCCCGGGGCCCTCCCGCGACTGCGACACAGGGCACCCCTCCCATATATCCACATCCAGCATCCCACACAAAATAATAGATAGAAAACCATTGGTAACAGATCACATTGTACTTTTGAGCACCAATAAAACAAAGTAGAAAAAACGTGCAAAACAGGTAACAGAACAGAAACTGGAATTGTAAGTCACTGTCCGGCTCGGGACACCAGCGCCCCCCAACTACAATCGGGGTGAGCCGCCAGGTCCGAGCAGTCCAGGGAAACATTGCTTGCGCTCTACGAGGAGCAGAACTAAAAAAAGGGGTACAATAAGCAGGGCCAAAAACTGCACCCTCGCCTAGGGGGGCGATTCGTCGCTGCAAAACAGACAGCAGCACAGGGAGGGTGGCCTCCAAGCCAGGGACTCCAGGATGTTGCAGGATCAATGCACAGGAGAATGAAGAACATTGAGTCCAAGTCACGGATGCCACGGTGGGTATTAGCTTGCCAAGCAGGTGAGCGGGGGGGAGAAAACACACAAGGGGGAAATAGCCGCAATATTATGCTGAAGAAAAAGCCAATAAAAGACAAAAGGGTAAAAAGAAAAAGGGGGGAGGGGGAAACCACAATTCACTGGTGGCGAGAGCAGAGGCACCTGATTGATGTATAAACGCATTGTTCAGCGTAGGAAGGGGTCCCGAAGGTCGCCAGGAAAACCACAGAATCAGGGTTGGTCTCGTGCCCGTTCCACTCCCCTCTCAAGCCAGGCAAACACCGCTTCTGGTGTGTCAAAAAAATGTGTCTTGCCCTCCCCCACGACCCGGAGTCGAGCGGGAAAGAGCATTGCATATGAATAGTGGCGGATGCGCAACTGTCGCTTGGTCTCCGTAAATTGTGCCCTCTTCTTCTGCACCTCAGCGGAGAAGTCGGGGAAGACACGAATTTCACCATTTTGGAATGGTATGTTCCCCTTCAATCTAGTAAGGCGAAGGACCGCGTCCCGGTCACGAAAATTCAACATCTTCGCAATAAACGTACGTGGAGGTGCGCCCTGGGGAGGCGTTCGTCCCGCCAGTCTGTGAGCCCTCTCCACCACGAACGACGAGGAGAATTCGGTCCGTCCGAACGTATGGGACAGAAGGTCTTCCAGGAACGAAGCGGGATCCGACCCTTCCGCACCTTCCGGCAAGCCCACGAACCGAAGGTTACACCGACGAAGACGATTCTCCATGTCGTTTTGCTTGGACAGGACCATGGTGAGTTGGTGTTGTAGTCGTTCGGTGGTAGCTTGAAACGGTCGGATGTCGTCCTCCACCTGGGATATGCGGACTTCCGTTTCCGCGACGCGGTCTCTAAGCTTCTGCATGTCTTGGCGGATCAGGGAGACGTCGACCTTCACCTCTTCGATCTTGCAGGTCAGGGTGCTCTTACAGTCGGAGATGGCTTCCAGTACTCGGGCAGTATCGGCAGCCGCCGAACCTTCCGCGGGAGGCGCGCCGGCGCCATGTTCTTCTAGGCCTCCCGCCTCACTGTGACGGTATTTGGCCAGCTTGGCAGCCGAATCAGTCGCCCTCTTCGGCGGTGACATGTTCCCCCGCAGATCGCACACAAGGTGAGGCAAAATAGGAATGTTGTAGTCCCCAGGATGAGTTAGAACGGAGTTTAGGCAAGCGGAGCTCCCTTCAAACACTCCCTACACCATGCTGGTTCAGGCCACGCCCCTTCTCTCCTGGTTTTAATTACAAATCCCTCCTCAGTAACCCTACACAAGGCTTTTTTTTTGTAGTTCGCAGAAGAGATCTGGTAAAACTGGGAATGCTGACAGTTATTGTTCTGTATCTGCAGAAAACGTACTTAGCCATAAAAAAAAAAAAAAAAAAAAAAAAAAAAAAAAAGGATGCAATATGGTAAATATCTGTTTTGGGGTTTAGATATTCTTTAATTCTTTGCTGATGATATACAGTACAATAAAGGAAAATCCCACATATGAGCATCTGGTATGTAAAATTGTTTGAGAATTGCCAATCTAGATTTCCCTTTTTAAGAGCTACATACTGTAAACATCAAATTCAACATTATTACCTGGTCTTTTGTACTTACCTATAAGAGACGCTAAGTCTCCTTCTAGCTGCTTGGTAGCCGATATGTGCTTTTTAGCCTCGTTCTTATTGGCATTGATATCGTCCTTATACTGGGTGTTTTTCTGTTTGCAAAAACAGATAGTATTGCCTGTAGGCACCATTACTACAACCAATACTTGTGAACGCTACCATATATTGGGATTAATAAGTGAAAATCCCCCCCACCAACGTTTTATTTGATTGGATACTTTTTATCAGAAAGCCAACAAGTTTCCATGCAAATTTCATCTCCTCAAAATGTACAATTTAGATCACATCCTAAACCAGAAGGCTGACACTAATGGTTTTGGTCACTTGCAAAGCTAGAATTCTCAAATGGTGTTGCATTACCATCTATATATATATATATATATATATATATATATATATATATATATATATAGTCAAACCAACCGAGAGATACATACAGAATATTGTATATTATTTATATATATATATATATATATTTTTATAAATAAAAAAAAATAAAAAATCAGTAGAGTAGTTAAAAATAAACATTTGACCGTCGTTGAAAAGTTGTTTTTTGCGTTTATAAGAAAGCCAGGACCATGTAAAATGTACCGTAAGCTTCCAACCACCACTGTAATCATGTATGCATGTATCAGGTCTTTTAATGAGGCTGAGCACTGTGTATAAAGACATGAATGAAGCATCATCCTCCTCTCTTTAATATCCTACTCATTAAACCTGATACCAAGAATAAGCAAATATTATTTAAATTGTCATGTATTCGTCCTTGAATCTTGGTATGCTTTGTGTATTTCTTCCAGATCTGTGCAGTAATCCAATGTGAAATTTTGCCTCTTTGTAGGAGCTTCCTGTAATCAAGACCAGTCACTGTCCTTGTACAGGGTGACTGGTCTTGTCTCCGCCCCCTCCTGTGGTTTTATGCAGGCAGCCTGTAGTGGGTGGGGGCTGCTGGGTCCCTCCCACAGCTCTGCTGTCTGCACAGGTTATATACAGCATGGTGAGGATGTTACTGCTAACTTTATAAAGGTAATAGCTGTGCATTGGTGCACACAAGGTGGATTTACATTATATCATTTGCGGCTAATGAAGAATATATTTAAATCAATTTTTGGGCCTGGAATTCAGCCTAAATATGCTGGTGACACATTGTTATGGAGCCCCTCTCTTTTATATTCGGACCCACTCACGTCTGGGTATGTTTCTTCCCTTGGATACAGAAGATGCCTATAAAAGGAGATATAAAAAGATACAAAGTGTGAGATTTACTAAAACTGGTACAAACGGAATCTGGTTACTATGCACTGCTGCACCAATCAGCTTCTATGTTTTATTGTCAGAGCTTAATTAAACAAGCTGAATTTAGAAGCTGATCAGTTACTATTCACAGCTGCAATAGATTCTGTGTGTACCAGTTTTTGTAAGTCTCCCCTTAACCGCTTGCGGCCCAGCTGCCACAGTTTTACTGCGGCAGGTTGGCTCCACTGCGCAAAATCACGTTATTGTACGTGATTTTGCGAGGCTTGGATAGCAGGCGCGTGCCTGCCGCAAGCTCTGCGAGTCTGACCATAGATCCCGTAGACTCGATGTCCACGGGGATACCCGTGATCGTCTTATGGAGAGAGGCAGAATGAGGAAATGCTAATGTAAACAAGCATTTCCCCGTTCTGCCTAGTGACAGGACACTGATCACAGCTCCCTGTAATTGGGAGTAGTGATCAGTTTTGTGTCACACACAGCCCCTCCCCCCCAGTTAGAATCACTCCCTAGGACATACTTAACCCCTGCAGCGCCCACTCCTGGTTAACCCCTTCACTGCCAGTCACATTTACACAGTAAATCGGTGCATTTTTATTGGCACGCATCGCTGTATAAATGTGAATGGTCCCAAAATAGCGCCAAAAGTGTCCGATGTGTCTGCAATAATGTTGCAGTCACGATAAAAATCGCTGATCGCCGCCATTACTAATAAAAAAAAAATATTAATAAAAATGCCATAAATCTATCCCCTATGTTGTAGCTGCTATAACTTTTGTGCAAACCAATCAATAAACACTTATTGCGAATTTTTTTTTTTTACCAAAAATGTGTAGAAGAATGCGTATTGGCCTAAACTGGGAAAATATTTTTTTTTTCTATTTTTTGGGGATATTTATTATAGCAAAAAGTAAAAAAAAAAAAAAAAGCGTTTTTTTTTGTTTGTTTATAGCGCAAAAAATAAAAACCACAGGAGGTGATCAAATACCACCAAAAGAAAGCTCTATTTGTGGGGGAAAAGGGGACGTCAATTTTGTTTGGGAGCCACATCGCATGACCGCGCAATTGTCAGTTAAAACAAAGCAGTGCCGAATCGCAAAAAGTGCTCTGGTCTTTGGCCAGCCAAATGGTCCTGAAGTGGTTAAAGTGGCTGTAAAGTCAGAAGTTTTGTGTGCAGCAGCCCCCCTCAGCCCCCCTAATACTTACCTGAGCCCCATCTCTATCCAGTTATGTCCATGAGTGAATTGACCATCTGAAACTCTCCCTCCTGATTGGCTGAGACATAGCAGTGGCACCACTGGCTCCCGCTGCTGTCAAACTCATTTAGCCAATCAGGAAAGAGAAGGGCAGGGCAGATGGCAGCTCCATCTCTAAATGGACACACAGAGCTGCAGCTCAGCTCAGATTCCCCCATAGCAAGCTGCTTCCTGTGGGGGGCACTCGATACAAGGGAGGGACCAGGAGCTCCAGCCAGGGACCCGAGAAGAGGAGGATCCAGGCTACCCTGTGCAAAACCCCTGCACAGAGCAGGTAAGAATAACATGTTTGTTATCTTTACAGAAAAAAAAACCTGGAACTTTACAATCACTTTACCATCACTTTAAGTCTTTACACTGTAGCAATACAATATAGTAAACAGGTACATTTGTGGAACATTAAAAGTATTAAATAAAAAAAACAGTTTATGTTTCAGTGTATGTACTACCAAAACCCCCCAAAACTCACCAGCTTCAGTCTGCAGTTTTCCATAATAACAAGCTCAAGTTTTCTGTTTTTTTCATAGATGTCTCTGTCAATCTGCTTTATGGTTCCAAGGTCATTCTGGAGCTTATTAAATGCAGAATTTCTAAGTGTCTTTAAAGATTTCTTCTTATCTTCCTGGAACAGTTACTTTAGTTAGAACAATTTTTCTTACACTACAAGGTAAGGTCACCTTTCATGAAATATGAAAAGATGGAGAAACTCCAAACATGCTGGCCACCCTGCCAGATCCCACTGAACATAGCAAGAGCGATGATCCATACTGCTGGTTTAGCAGTCCTTACACTGTAATCCACGGCTATGGAGTGTTTATCCAACATAACGCTGGTAATGGCAAGCAGTAATTGGTCAGTGCAACCACACTGACCAATGAGGAGCGCTGCTGGGGCAACTTACCAGAAGAAGCAGCCTCAGATGCGCTTCTCATTGTCAGCACAGTCGCATGGTTTTGCTGACCACCAAGTGCTTGCCATTGTGAGCATTAAGGGAGATACACATTCCAGGGCTGTGTATTGTGGTGTACAGTTTCTGGACCATTACACCGGTAGCACTGGGTATCGCGGCCACTATGTACAGTGTGAGGATATTTGCCAGCACACCATGGAACGACACAAGTAGCGTCCAATCGGGTGATTTATTGCATGATCACAACACGATAGTGCAACGTTTCGGAGCCGCGCAGGGCCCCTTCACATGCCAGACGAAGGGGCCCTGCGCGGCTCCGAAACGTTGCACTATCGTGTTGTGATCATGCAATAAATAACCCGTTTGGATGCTACTTGTGTCGGTCCATGGTGTGCTGGCAAATATCTTCACCGTGACTTGAACCAGTATCCAGCTGGTTGTTGCTACAGCACCCAAATCTGACAGCGCATCCAGGAACGTGTGCCATGGGAATATAAAGTACCACTATGTACAGTGGGGTTCAGAGTAGAGGCCAGGATATTCGGAGTTATGCTTTAATACCCAAACCACTATAGGTTTTGGTATTAAAGCAACTGCATAGTGTTAACATCTATAATGACAATATTCGGTATATGAATTTTTTTTTTTTAATTATTTTACACACATTTTTTATATATTTTTCTACATTTACTGTGACAACCCGTGACAGTTACAGTGGTTGGGACAAACCAACACTGACCTAGGTGCTCACAAGGTCAGCATTTATTTACAGTATATGATTTAAACTTTTTTCTTGTTGCATTAGAATAAGAAAATGTAATTTGTTTGCTGTTTAAAGTCCTTTTTAACATTTAACACTACATGTCCATCTAAAGCTACCTGTCTCGCAGGGCGACATAGCTGCTGCGTGATTTCACTGCAAAATGAACAGCCTTGTCACTCAGTTAAAGAAAGTGTAAAAAGAACGGATTTACTCGCAAGATCAATACATAAAAAAAAAATAAAAAAAAATAAACTATGACCTAGAGAAATAAAAACTGCTGTGTTAATGTTGGTGACAAATTGCATCACATATGTAATTTTTTAATTTACCCATAGCTGCACTTTAAGAGCTCATGCGCACAGGACGTTTGAAAAATGCCAAAACTGCTGTCAGGAAAAAGCAGCATTAAAACCGCGCTTTTAGCGGTCTTTTCTGATTATCGTTTTTGAGCCTTTATGCGTGTTTTTTTTTTTTTAACATAAAGTTTATTTATTCATGGCAAAACAATAGATACAATCCAAAAACAGTCAAAATAGACAGATATTACAAGTGATGATCTCAGATCCGGAAACTTATCTAGTACATCTAAAATACGAATGGTCGCGTCTTCGGGGCCTCAGCCCACCCGCAAAGTTGTAAACACAGAGGTACTGCCAGGGCCCAGACCACTCCCCCAGAGGGGGGGAGGGGAAGGGGCGCCAGACCCACCACTCTCCACCGCTCATCCCCATCCGCCCACCACTCCAGCCACTGAACAGCATCAGAGCAAATTTCAGTCTCGGCCAATCCAGATAGGAAACATCGTTACCCAATAGTCACCTGTTTTGCCTCTATCCAGGCCGCCCACACCCTATCAAACTTTCCAGGGCAATTCCTTCCCATATATGTTAATTTATACAGAGGCAGCACCCTATTAAAAGGCGTCAACCATAGCTGTTTGGTAGGAGGCTGAGCCTGGTTCCAGTGAAGCATAATTGCCTTCCTAGCGTACATAGCGGCATAGAACACAAACAATTTCTTCCGCTGGGGGGCTTCTATGGAAGACCATATGCCCAGGAGAAGGGGAAGGGGGCTATTTGGAACATGTAGCTTACTGACAGAATTAATATCATCCAGGACCTCCGACCAAAAATTCCTAATCAGCGGACAGGACCAGACTATGTGGAAGAAATCTGCCTCCCCTGCTCCGCATCTGGGGCATGCCGCTGGTCTGTCCGGATACATCCTGGCCAGGCGTTTCGGGGAGAAATAAGCACGGTGTATAAACTTTAGTTGAGCAAACCTATCCCTGGAAGAAACAACCAGGGTCAAGTATTGCTGGATCCCCTCCTCCCAGTCCTCCCCCCTTAGATCTGGAATGTCCCTTCGCCAGGTCTCATACAGCTGGGAAACCCTAGAAGTGTCCAAGAGTGACAGTATATTATAGATATTTGACATTGTTTTAGCCCGTTCAGGAGACCTAAGCTCTTTCTCCAGATCCAAGATTCGGAGAGTAATTGGTTCAGGAAATTGGGACCTATAAGCATGTCGGATCTGGAGATACCTGAAAAACATGCGGTTTGATAGGCCTCTAAGACCCTTCAAGTCATCAAACGTGCGAAGCCGCCCCTGGAACACTATATCCCCCAGTGTGGCAATCCCGTATCTAGTCCAGACAACCGGGTCCGGGATGGAGTAGAAGTGGGGGAGACGCGGGTTACCCCATAATGGCGTCTCGGGGGACCAGGTGTGTGGTTGTCCCAGCTTTTTGGTCACCGTGTCCCAGACTTGAATTGTTGCCTTCATAGGCGTCGTCACCCCCGGATTAGATCTGGGCCCTCTATAAAATAGATCTCGCAACTCGGAATGGGTCCCCAACAAGGCCCCCTCCACCACTGCCGCCGGATTCACCTGTTGCCCACCCAGCCACCATTTAAGTGTCACGAGAACCGCCGCCCAGTAATATTTTAGAAAGCAAGGAAGGGCAAGGCCCCCCATTGCAACCGGGAGCTGCAGGGTAGATTTAGCTATCCTTGGGGCCTTCCCATTCCAAATAAAGGTGACGACTACACTGTCCAGTTTCTTGAAGAAGGAGGCGGGTATGGGGACGGGAGTCTGCCTAAACAGATAGATAAGTTTAGGTAGTATAGACATTTTAATTAAATTGACCCTACCTACCGGGGTTAGGGGAAGAGACCTCCAAGCCGCACATTTCTGCGTGATCTGAGTCACCACAGGGGCAAGATTAAGAGCAACGTATTGCCCAAGATCCTTACTGATCTCCACCCCCAGGTACCGAAACTGGGATACTTGTTGGAGCTGCCCATCAGAGTCTATCGGGCCTACCCCCGAATGGAGCGGGAAAAGCACGGACTTACCCCAATTTATCCGGACTCCCGAATAGTGCCCATACCGATCTATAACCGCAAGTGCTCGCTGCAGGGAAGCACCATCATCTCTAAGGTACAGCAGCGTGTCGTCCGCATAGAGGGACACTTTTTCCGTCAGAGGGCCTACGACTATGCCCTTCACTTGGGTCGTGGATCTGAGAAGAATGGCCATAGGCTCCACCGCCAAGGCAAAAAGCCCCGGCGATAGAGGGCAACCCTGTCTCGTCCCCCTTTGAAGGACAGCCCCCGTGCGCACCCTGGCAGTCGGGGACCTGTACACGGCCTCAACCCAGGAGACAAAGATGGGACCAAAACCGAACCTGCGGAGGACCTCCCATAGATAGGCCCAATCCACGGAGTCAAAAGCCTTTTCCGCATCCAGGGAGGCCACAACCACTTTGTCAACATCTCCGACCCCCGAGGACAAGACCGCATACAGTCTCCGAAGGTTAATATCCGTCCCCTTCCCGGGCATGAAGCCCGATTGGTCGTCATGAACCAGGGTAAGAATTACCTCGTTGAGGCGCCTAGCTAGGATTTTAGTCAATACTTTGGCGTCAGAGTTAAGAAGGGAGATAGGTCTGTAAGAGGAGCAGAACTGGGGGTCCTTGCCAGGTTTGGGTATTACTACAATAATAGCTTGAGCCATAGAATGGGGAAGGGCATCGCCGGACAACGTCTTCATGAACATGTCGTGTAACCTGGGCACCAGTTCGTCCGCGTATTGTTTAAAAAATTCAAGTGGGAGCCCATCCGTACCCGGGGTCTTTCCTGATTGGAGGAATCCCAGCGCAACCCGCACCTCCTCTAACGTAATTGGACCATCCAGGGCCTTCCTAGCTTCAGGGGTCAGGGTCGGAAACAGCACATCATCTAAAAATTTGTGTAACTGCTCAATGGAATAATCCATTTTAGAAGAATACAAATTAGCATAGAAGTCTTTAAAGCAATCATTAACGTCTGCTGGCTCAGTGTGTATGGTCCCATCCGCAGATTGTATCCTAGCTATGGTAGACATCGGGGATTGTTCCTTAGCTATCCAGGCCAGCATCCTCCCCGTCTTCTCCCCCTGTTCAAATATCCTCTGTGTCTGAACCAATTGCCTTTAGTGAACCTTAGCTACCCGCAGGAGCATCGCCTCCCTGTATGCTACCTTCATATCCTGTCCGGTAATCGGGTTAGCCGTACGGGCAAACCGTGCTTCCAAGGCCTGGGCCTTAGCCTCAGCCTCCTCAAGGGCGATCTGGTCATTCCTGCGCTCCCTAGCAATAGATGAAAGGTAGCATCCCCGTACAAAAGCCTTAAAAGCATCCCATTCAATGCCTGGAGAGGCGGACCCGGCATTCAGCCTCCAGTATTGCTGTATCAGCGCCCCTACTTCAAATTCTATAGTGGGGTGACTAATCCAGAACCTGGAGAGGCGCCAGATTCTATCAGAGGGGGCAGTAGCTGTTTATATGCTACAGAGCAAAGGGGAGTGGTCCGATATACCTCTAGGGAGAATACTAATATCTAAGTTTAGGAAGCATAGCGGTACTTACATAAGCAAGGTCGATTCGCGACAACGTATTATGGGGTAGGGAATGACAGGTATAGGAGCGTTCCCCGGGATTTTTCCACCGCCACACATCCTCCAGACTGAATATTCCTGCCCATTTAGATAGACTAGACTCAGTGGAGGCACCAGCAGCCAATCTATCCAGGGATGGGTTCGGGGGAAAATATTAAAGTCGCCCATCATAAGAATGTTGTCCGTGGGATATTGTGCCAGTATGGGAACCATGCTGTATAGTAAGGACATGTCAGCCGGAGGGGGTAAGTAGAGACCCACCACCACCAACTCCAACCCGTTCACGCAAGCGTGTATAATGACATAACGTCCCCCAGGGTCCAGCTTGACATCCAGCAATTCAAAGGTAAGAGATTTACGGACCAAGATGCTAACCCCTCGAGAGTATCCCGTGCGAGTAGCGTGAAAATGTCTGCCGACCCATGGTCGTTTGAGGCTAAGAATTTTGCTGCCCACCAGGTGCGTTTCCTGTAGGATGCAGATGTGGGGGTCATACTTTTTAAGGAACTCGAAAACCAGCGAGCGTTTGATTTTATTATTAAGACCCCTGACGTTCCATGAGAGAACCTTCAGCTGGGCCATAACACGGGTCGAATTGGATAACACTCGGGGAACTGTAGACAAGCCGGGCCCGGGGAGGACGACCCCTCCCCCCATAACCCAAGAGCCCAAACCCACCCCTCAAATGCCGGACATAATCGTGGGGCGGCACACACCCACAAGTGCCACTTGTACACATGAAAATATATCTGTCTACCAGAAAGTGCAGCCATAACTTCTTGGAATGTAAAAACAAAAAAGCAAAACTTAAACTTAAACTTTAACTCCCAACCCCCCCACCCCGCCAACCATAGCGTAAGGTGTCTGCATACCCAAACCAATCAAATAAAACTTACATAGGAAGGTCTCCTATTGGGACAGCGTGGCACAGAAGCCCACCGTGGAGACCAGAAATAGATGGAATCACCAGAGAAAGAGAGAGCAAGAGTAAAGAGCGAGGAAGAAGAAGAAGAGAAAAAAAGGAGGGGGAGGAAGAAAAGGAGAGGGAGAGAGAATCTGGGAGCTCCACCCTGCAACCCTGCACAGAATCAGGAAGTATAGGAGGCATCATATACCTCTAGTAATTAACAGAACATATGCATTAACCGTCTCTTAGCATACACTAAGGGCACCAACTTATGTTCCCACCGCCCGTCTCAGTTCCATCCATAAAAGTCATTCCAGGCCCCACCGACCTCCGTAGAGACCCTCAGGGGACACCTCACCCGCGGGGAGACAACCCCAGCACCGACAGTCCCACCACCCACCCCACCCACCATCCATTGGGCTAATAACCGTGAACAAGTCCAAAGGGGATCCAGTGGAAGGGGGGGGAGAGGGCGCAAAGGCGTCCAGCCATCAGAAAAAGGGAGGGGGAAGTTCACTCACGCTCCCCGCGGAACGGCCCCATCCCGAACCAGAATAGGGACTTCGCACCAGCCCCCCAGAAAAGTCATCCAGTCCCGTAACAGGTTGGAGTCCCCCCATGTCCCTTGAGCCCAAGGCGCCGATTTGCAGTCCGACAACCCAAAGCCCCAGTACATTTCTGCCAGCACCAAACACAGCCCCAGGGGGAGAAGGGGGGGGGGGGGGCGAACAAGGATAAACGGGGATCCAACAAGGGGGGTGCCCACGGGTGGTGAAGCCCAGCCAGTCAGTACCTATAGCAGGATAAAGTCACAGGCGTCGGGAACAGAGAGGCCGCAGGCGCGGCAGGAGCGTCACCAACCTCCATGAAGAGCGGCAGATCTAACGGCCCCGAGGCAGCGACTCAATCCACCGAGAAGCCTCATCCGGCGACCCGAAGAATCTGACAGACTCGCCATCGACCACCCATAGTCTAGCCGGGAACATCATGTTGTACTTCAAGCCTCTGGCACGGAGCTGTGCCTTAACCTGATCGAACGTGCGACGGAGGCGCTGTGTTTCAGTCGAATAATCCGGGAAAATCATAATCCTGGCATTCTCGTACCGCAGCTCCCCCATCTTCCTCGCCTCCCGCAGCACAATATCTCGGTCACGAAAGTTCAGGAGCCGGAATATAAAGGTCCTCGGCAGCGTCCCCGGCGGTCCCTTCACCGACGGCATCCGGTGCGCTCGTTCGACCACAAATTGGGGGGAGAAGACAGCCTGGGGTAAAAGGGTGCGCAGCAGGTGTTCCACAAAAGTCGCCGGCTCCCGGCCCTCCGTCCCCTCTGGGAGGCCCACCAGGCGGAGGTTGTTCCTCCGATTTCTGTTTTCCTGGTCTTCGGCACGGGACTCCAATACCCTCATCTTCACCTGCAGGGTCCGGATAGATTCGCCATGCGAGTGGACCGTGTCTTCCGTATCCCCCACTCTCCGCTCAGCCTCAGCAAGCCGGTCTCTGTATTTGTCCATATCCCTCCGGATCAAACCAATCTCCATTTGCATCTGCTCTATTTTGGCCGTCAGCGAGGTCTGGCATCCCGTAATTGCCTGCATAAGAGCGGTGAATTGGTCGGTCCCCAGCGCTGCCGCCTCCGGGTTATCCGTCTGGGACGCCATGTTGAGGGAGAGCGCACGTGCTTCCCGGGGATCCGGCGAGGTTTTTTGGGCCTGCTGCCGCTTCTTCTGTGAGCTGGGGTGCCCTCTTCTCATGCCCAGAGTCAAGTGGCACAATCACGAGGTTAGACAGGCGTGATAAATCCTTTTCATGCGGATAAATAATCAGTGCAGCGCGGAGCTCCCTTTACACACGTCCACTCAGGTCGCCATCTTGCCGCGCCCCCCATGCGTGTTTTTTAAGCATTAGCTTTCTTAAGCGTTTTTATAGTAAAAACACTTCCTAAAATGTAAAAACGCCTAACAACGCCAAATGCGGCTAAAAGCTCATTACAGCGTTAAGCCACGTTTTTTGGCGTTTCGCATTTTTACAGCTAAACAGCCTCTGCTTCTGGATGCTTAAGCAGTCATCTTTTTTTACTGCCCCTAAACGCTTATGCCTCCAAATTCCTCTGAAAGTTTATGTTTGCATGGACACATAGACTAACATGGAGGAGAGTTCAGATACAGTAAACGCCAGATGCCCCTAAAAGCAGTTGCAAAAACTTCCTGTGTACATGAGCTCTAGAGGGTCAGTCCACTAAAAAACAATTTCAATTTTTGGCAGATGCTGAGGGAGATTAATGCCTATATAAAAAATAGAATTCTCAAACAGGATAGAGCACAGGCGTCATTTAAATCGGCACTCTACAGTAGGGATGAGCCGAACACCCTCCGGTTCGGTTCGCACCAGAACCTTCAAACGGACCTAAAATTTGTACAAACTTTAGAACCCTATTAAAGTCTATAGGACTCAACGTTCAAAATCAAAAGTGCTAATTTTAAAGGCTAATATGCAAGATATGCAACAGACAACACCAGCAATAAGGGGTATCGTCAGGTGTATACTGTGCTGGAAGCACACAACACCCACTTTAAACTTTAAGATGCCTGAGAAAAGAACACACTGTCCCTGCCTATCTAGCTCTTTCCCTGCACGCCGCAACACACTATACAAGGCCACCGCACTGGCAGTCTTATATAGTGTGGTGCGTGTACTAAACCCCCTGAGCTATAATTGGCCACAGGCATCCTGCCTGTGGCCATTTATGGCTCTCCTCGCTGCCAGCGCTGTGAATGGCCAAGCATGCGGGGTCACAGTGCATGCTTGGCCAATCATGAGCCAGCAATGCACTGCAATGGCATAGTGCATTGTAGATTTGGTGCAAACGGTCCACAAATCTATGAATTCGTCGAACAGATGAACGGCCGATGTTCGACTCGAACACCGAGCTCATCCCTACTCTACAGCAACAAAAAATCTTTGGTATGTTTTGCAATACAGGCTGCTCTTCCAAATAACTAGAAGGTGAATGCTCACCGAAGGCCAGTAGTGTGATACAACCCTTACACAAGAACTTACCTTTATCTTTATGTTAGCCTGAATGTCCTTGGTAATTTTACTGATGGACTGCTCCAAGGATTTCTGTCTGCTTCTAAGTGCTGCAAAGAAAAAAAAACTGAATTCACTCCGTTTACTTGTGACTGCTTTTGATTCATTTAACCTGGGCTCTACATCTAATATCTAAAATATCCAAATATCTAAAGCTGGCCATACAAGGATCAAAAAGGTACAGACCAGATTTCCACATATGTATGGGCATCCCGATTATACAGAAGTCAATCTACCGATCGACATCTGTATAACCAGCCTGTTGGATTTTTCCTGATCGATCAGTGCCGCCAGCTATTGCCGGCAGCACTGGTCATTGTATCCTGATGGCAGGGAAGGCTCCACACCATCAGAACACAATAGCACAGAGTGGGGGATTCCCCATTCAAATCAAACGTGTGGGTGGGATCTGATAATTTTGTGGTTGAATGATGACTGTTGGGCTGCCTAAGGTTACAGATGTCAATGTCTCAAGTAAGGAAACTTAAAAACAGTAATGAACTAAATTGAGAGTTTTTCCATTTTAGCAAAAATGAAGAGAGTTTGGCAGAATTATGCAATTTTTGCAAAAAGCATTAAAGTGTTATTAAACCCACAACAGTAAAATCAGTCTGTATATGCAGCATAACATGCTTGTTATACTCACTGTGGAAGTTAAGGGGTTAATCCTCTGCATTGTGTAAAAGGGCTGTTTTATCCTGTATGCACAGATCCTTCCCTCCGTGCACTGTCTATCTGGGGAAGGCCAGCTAACACAGGCAGCGTATCCGACCTGCACATGCTCAGTTGTGTCTTTTATGCTGGAGAGAACAGGTCACATGATATAGACATCACACATGTGGGCATGTATTCAGGCTGTAGTGGAAATCTCCTCCTACCTGAACTCTCAGCACTAGAGAAACTGTGCAGTTTATCATGTAACCGTCATATACAGATCATCCAAAAAGGTATATAGTGGCAATATTTTAATGTAAAGGGAAGATTTATAGCTGTAGGCACTGTGAGGGGGAGGTGGACCATTTTCATATTACTGGGTTTAGTAACACTAAGTTTTAACCTGAGAAGAGAAAAAGCTCACCCCTCAGTACCATCATAATTTTAAGACATAATCAGAAAAAAATATATTTTTCCAAAATATTCAGACTTTGAAAATAACTACAGAGACAATACTTGTTACAAAACCATATACAATACTTTATTTGGACCATGGTTCCATATAACATATCACTGTACACTCTCACCTCCAGCATGTTTCTTTAAATCCTCATAGCCGGTATTCTCTTTATTGTAGGTGTCTTCAGCCTCGTTCATAATAAGAATGTTGTGGGCCAGTTTGTTTTGCTCATTTTCTAGATGTTTAATACAAACTTGAACTTTCTCCTTTAAAGTCAACATTCAAAAGATGCAGTTAGACTACGTTTTACGTGTGATCTACTAAAACCTGGTTCCTTCGCTCTCATGTTGATTCATTGTCTTCACTACTTTGTGAATCACTAACCCAGAAAAAATATGCTGCATTCTAATATGCTGCTGTAAACACACTATCAATTTTCTAATCCGTATATGGATTGTATATCAGTGACCTTAACCTCACCCTCAACCAGAGACAACCAGGACACCTATTTTCATTAGGGGGAATTTTTAGAGGTTTTGGATGCATTTTGTCTATTTCAGGACTAATAAATAAAAACAAACATACAATGTGAATATGAAATCTAAAATATGAAAATTTGGCATTTTTATTTCAAGCCAGCAGGTGGAGCTCTAGGCTCATTTTCACATGTTTTCTATGTTCTCCAGACTTACTTTTCTAACAGAAATGTATTGCTTACAGAGCTCAAAATTAAAAATGAGATAGTGGAGTGACTTATGCTACCACTCTTGTGCTTTATTTAGAATACACTGTATGAAGTTTTAATCAGAGAGAGGGAGTCTGAAGGAAAGCAGCTTCTGCTGTCCTCTCTGTTTAGAAAACTCATACTGGTCTGTTAAGTCTGTGTTATTGGTTCACTCTGTATTACATGTTTAATTGTGAAATAATAATCTTAAATATGTTTCCTTTAAAGCTGAACTCCAGCCGCATATAAAAAAATAAAAATAAAATAAAAAATAAAACCCCACCAATTGATACAGAAGGGTGTTCTTTAAAAAGGATTAAATGTATTTTAAAATGCAGCTAGAGTGAGTATATGAATCTATTCTGGTATCACGCTTGTAACCCCTTGTATATCAGCATTTGGACTAGGAAAGCTGTAGCACCCAATCAGTGCACATAAGCTTGCAAGAAAGATTCTGAGAGGAGGAGGGAGGAGAGCAGATCCATCACTCTTCTGCTGCTCCTTTACTGTCCAATCACAGGCTGGGAGCAGGGATGTAACCCAGCTGTATTGCTAAACTGTAGTAGAAAAAGTCAAGTCACCATCTTGGGTGTGCCATCTGAGACCTTAAGATAGGCTCGCTGATACAGAACACACTATAACTGAATTTATTAGATGACTGAAACAAAGGGCTTTTGCCTAAAATGCAAAAAAGGGGGTAAAACCTTGTGAGCTGCCAAATTTTGCCTAAAACGCACCAATAAAAATGTCAGGCAAATAGCTAAACACTTATTTGAAATACATATAGGTTTACCACTTTACCTGTTCAGCCAGCCTTGTGACACATGTAGTTACTGAATAAACAATTCATCTTTAGGTTAAGCATTGCAGCTTCCCATTGGACAGTGAATTAGCATCACTAGCTTTGATAAGAGGTCTTTGGGCATCCCCAAATCTTCTCACACAAATCTAAAAGCCACTCATTTACTTATTGAATCCTCATTCACATCAGTCACTTGACATACCGGATTCCAAATCTTCTATATTCTGCACTGCACACTGGGAAGGTCCTTCTTCAGGGACTCAAATCACTGCTTGGGTGACATGAACACTTTCCACTGACTGTCCATCAGTGGGGGCACCACAAGTTCCAGAACACTGCAGTAACCACAAATGGTGGCATAAAGACCAGTCCTCACCAATCTTCACGCCCAGATGAGTGACAGCAGGGGGTCAGGTAAAACAGGCTTTTTTTTTTGGTTACTGGTAAATGGGTGAGATGTTATTAGCAGGGAGGAATGTTTTTTTTTTATTATTTATTTTTTTAGCTATGCCTAGATATAGGTTTTAACTGAATGAAAAAGCAGCAGAGTGATCGCACTGATTAGCACAGGTGTACATATCACAAGACTGTAAACTGAAGTGCCACACCACTGCTAAAAGGTTCGATATGACTTTATCCAAATAAAAGTCAAGAGGACAATCCAAAACACGTTTCAAGGGTCCAAAAATTGCCCCTTCATCAGGACCTGGGAATGAAAACAATGAATGGACTAGAGTTGAAGTGGACCTTTAAGGGTATCGGTCAAATCAGTCTCCTCTACATGTCCGATCCTCCAGGCACACATGTATCACACATATCACAGAATGACTGGCCAAAACTACAAATAATTTATCAAAAAATGTATATTTATCAATTATGTATTTAGCCGTTTGCTTGGCATTTCACTTCAAGATTTATAACCAGTGGTCTGCGATTTCATTTCCATCTTTGATCTCACCTCCAGTGTCTTTATCTGTTCCTTGAGATTCTGTTCTTCGGTTAAATATTCTTTATTTGCATTATCCAATTTTTCACTTATACTGCTGATCTCTTTGTCCCATTTCTCAATTTCCCCCTCGAGACGTTTGCCCTAGATACAGAAACATTATAAATGATTACATGGGTTCGGTATCTATGCATCAAGTCACCATCATCTTGCATTATACTTAAAATCATACTGGTTCTATGTTACATACACACATGTCTATGTGAATCTTCTGTAATTATGCAAACTGCCTGGGGCTTTACTTTGATTAGAATGAATTCAGTCAAGAGATCTTAGGAGTTTAGTCTGAGGTTTTTCTTATATGGTATGAAAAAAAAATAAAAAATCTGTACATATAAAGTTAAATGTGCGTGTGTGGGTATGGACTATCAGCAAGCCCTTCTTTATTCTACTGCAACATGATGGTTATGTTTTACTGCTCCAACACAAAAAAGAATTTGCATCGTAGCCTTATACTCTAGAAAAAAGGATCCACTACAAGTGAAAGCTTAGAACAATAGACTGGGCTTTTACCCCAGTTCTCATCAGAGAGGGATCACTTACTGCCAAAAAGCTAGAAACTGATCTTCTGCTTTGCATATCAAGCACATTTTTCCTTTACCAATAACTTATAAACAGCTTTAGACCCAAGGACACGAGCGACATTAGACTAGAGTGCTGCCATCTTGCTTCTAGCCATACAGAGAACACACACAGCATTGCAGTTTATGAACTGTGGTGTGCAGTTGTGCTATTTTTTGCCATTGTACAGTGCATCTGGAAAGTATTCACAGCACTTCACTTTTTCCACATTTTGTTTAAAGGGGTTGTAAAGGTAAATGTTTTTTCACCTTAATGCATTCTATGCATTGAGGTGAAAAAACATCTGACAGTGCCAGCGCCCCAAAGCCCCCCCCCCCCCCCCATTTTGCTTACCTCACCCCTCGAAAGTCCCACGACGTCCTTTCCACCGTTCAGCCTGGCTGCTGATTGGCTGGAGTGGATGGATGGAAAGCAGCACAGCCATTGGCTCGCGCTGCTGTCAATCACATCCACTGACACGGCGCGAGGGGGGGGCGGGGCCGTGTGATACAGCGAGCAGCAGTGGCGGCTGGTGAAGTTTTTGGATGGGGGGGCGCCAGACCCCGCCCATCATGACCCTGCCCATCATTTTGGCCCCTCCCACTTCTCATAAAACACGCCCCTTATGTAATCTGAAAAAAAATTTGGCGTGGGTTCCCCCCTCCGAGGGCATACCAGGCCCTTAGGTCTCGTATGGATTCCAAGGGGAACCCCTACGCCGAAAAAACGGCGTGGGGGTCCCCCCAGATCCACACCAGACCCTTATCCGAGCACGCTACCCGGCCAGCCAGGAAAGGGGGTGGGGACGAGCGGGCGCCCCCCCCTCCTGAGCCATACCAGGCCGCGTGCCCTCAACATGGGGGGGTGCCTTGGGGGAGGGGGGCGTGCGGCCCCCCCACCCCAAAGCACCTTGTCCCCATGTTGATGAGGACAAGGGCCTCTTCCCGACAACCCTGGCCGTTGGTTGTCGGGGTCTGCGGGCGGGGGGCTTATCGGAATCCGGGAGCCCCCTTTAATAAGGGGGCCCCGGATACCGGCCCCCCAGCCTATGTGAATGAGTATGGGGTACAATGTACCCCAACCCATTCACCTGTGAAAAAAAGTACAAAAAAAACACAACACAGGGTTAAAATATTTTATTGCACAGCTCCGGGGGTCTTCCGTCTTTGGGGGTCTTCTCGCCGGACTCCTCCGCTATCTTCTTGTAGCTCTTTTGCTAGCGGAGGAGCCCGGGTTTCTTCCTCGCCGCCGGCCTCTTCTCCCCCTCTTCGGTTCTTCTGCCGGGCCACCGCGCCTTCTTATAGCTCTTTTACAGGCGGTGGCCCGGTCTTCTGTCGTCGCCGCCGCCGCCGCCCGTTCTTCTTCTTCTTCTCCTTCTTCTTCTCCTTCTTCTCCAGGAGATGTTGCTTCGACGATCTCCCTGGCCGGAATGCCAGGGACGCGCTGCGCTGCCACTTATATAGGGACAATGGGGCGGTGTCACATGGGTTGATGTCACATGGGTTGGTCACATGGGTTGATGTCACATGGCGACTGTGACATCAACCCATGTGACATCAACCCATGTGACACCGCCCCATTGTCCCTATATAAGTAGCAGCGCAGCGCGTCCCTGGCATTCCGGCCAGGGAGATCGTCGAGGCAACATCTCCTGGAGAAGAAGGAGAAGAAGAAGAACAGGCGGCGGCGGCGGCGATAGAAGACCGGGCCACCGCCTGTAAAAGAGCTATAAGAAGGCGCGGTGGCCCGGCAGAAGAACCGAAGAGGGGGACAAGACCCCCGAAGTCGGAAGAAGAGGCTGGCGGCGAGGAAGAAAGCCGGGCTCCTCCGCTAGCAAAAGAGCTACAAGAAGATAGCGGAGGAGTCCGGCGAGAAGACCCCCGAAGACGGAAGACCCCCGGAGCTGTGCAATAAAATATTTTAACCCTATGTTGTGTTTTTTTTGTACTTTTTTTCACAGGTGAATGGGTAGGGGTACATTGTACCCCATACTCATTCACATAGGGTGGGGGGGTCGGTATCCGGGGCCCCCTTATTAAAGGGGGCTCCCGGATTCCGATAAGCCCCCCGCCCGCAGACCCCGACAACCAACGGCCAGGGTTGTCGGGAAGAGGCCCTTGTCCTCATCAGCATGGGGACAAGGTGCTTTGGGGTGGGGGGGCCGCACGCCCCCCCTCCCCCAAGGCACCCCCCCATGTTGAGGGCACGCGGCCTGGTACGGCTCAGGAGGGGGGGGGCGCCCGCTCGTCCCCACCCCCTTTCCTGGCCGGCCGGGTAGCGTGCTCGGATAAGGGTCTGGTGTGGATCTGGGGGGGACCCCCACGCCATTTTTTCGGCGTAGGGGGTTCCCCTTGGAATCCATACCAGACCTAAGGGCCTGGTATGCTCTCGGAGGGGGAACCCACGTCAAATTTTTTTCCAGAAATTTGGCGTGGAGTTCCCCCTTCAGAGCTCATTCTCTGATTGGCCACGGCAAAAGTCGCCTGGCCTGGGGAAACCTTTCTGGCTGTGAAAGCTTTTTGCATTCATTCAGCTAAATGCATGAACATTCTCAACAAAGTATAAACTAGAAAGCCTTTATGCGGTGACTCACCTGTCTCACTGTCTGGCAGCTCCGCTCGGGCTAAGGAACGGAGCTGCCGACGTCACTTCCGGGTTTTGTGAAGCAGCCGAAAGCCGGAAGTGACTGCCTGTCTAAGAATGACAATGCTCCCGCCCGTAGAATCACAGTGATTTTACGGGCGGAAGCTAGTCGGCGTTCTGCAGTGCGCCGCAAGGCGGGTTTTTAACCTGCAAATGAAGCGCCATGGATGCAATCTTGTGATTGCATCGACGTGGCGCTTCTCATAGTGCACTGTGACCGGCGCCACAGTACACTGTGTTAAATTGTTAAATTACATTTTTTTTTTTTTTTTAAATGTCTTAAAGGGCCCGTTTTTTTTTATCTTTTTTTTTTTTACACCTAGGGAGAGGGGGGGCGGCGCCCGGGCGCCCCCTATGGGCGGGCCGCCACTGGCGAGCAGCTATACCTGCCGGCTGTATCACGGGAGCACGCCCGCAGATGCTTTTCACCATGCGAGGGAGCTCGCATGAACATGAGAAGCACCTGCGGGAGGAAGCCGAGACAGCCGCCGAGGGACCCCAGAAGAGCAGGTTCGGGGCCACTCTGTGAAAAACGAGCTGCACAGTGGAGATAAGTATTACATGTTTGTTATTTAAAAAATAAAAAAAATAATCACTTTACAATCCCTTTAAATTACTGCCTTATTCCAAAAGGGATTAAATTCATTATTTTCCTCATAATTCTACAAATAATTCCCCATAGTGACAATGTGAAAGAAGTTTGTTTGAAATCTTTGCAAATTTATTAAAGAATAAAAAAAATAAAAAAATCACATGTACATAACTAATCACAGCCTTTGCTCAATGCTTTGTCCTTTGACACCAATTACAGCCTCAAGTCTTTTTAAGTATGATGCTACAAGCTTGGCACACCTATTTTAGGCCAGTTTCTCCCATTCTTCTTTGCAGGACCTCTCAAGCTCCATCAAGTTGGATGAGGGGAATGGGTTCACAGCCATTTTCAGATTGCTCCAGAGATGTTCAATCAGGTTCAAGTCTGGGCTCTGGCTGGGCCATTCAAGGACATTCACAGAGTTGTCCAGAAGCCACTCCCTTGTTATCTTGGCTGTGTGCTTATGGTTGTTGTCTTGTTAAAAAATGAACCGCCACCCCAGTCTAAGACCCAGAGCACTCGGGAGCAGGTTTTCATCAAGGATGTCTCTGTACATTGCTGCATTCACCTTTCCCTCAATCCTGACTAGTCTCCCAGTTCCCCAGAGCATGATGCTGCCACCACCATGCTTTACTGTAGGGATAGTATCAGCAAGGTGATGAACAATGCCCGTTTTCCTCAAGACATGGCTCTTGCCAATAAGGCCAAAGAGTTCAATCTTTGTTTCATCAGACCAGAGGATTTTGTTTCTCATGGTCTGAGTCCTGCAGGTGCTTTTTGGCAAAACTCCAGACAGGTTGTCATGTGCCTTTTACTGAGGAGTAGCTTCCATCTGGCCACTGTACCATACAGGCCTGATTGGTGGAGTGCTGCAGAGAAGGTTCCCCTCTCTCCACAGAGAAATGCTGGAGCTCTGTCAGAGAGACCACCGGGTTTTTTGGTCACCCCCCTAACTAAGGCCCTTCTCCCCCGATCGCTCAGTTTGGCCCGGGGCGGCCCGCTCTAGGAAGAGTCCTGGTGATTCCAAACTTCTTCCATTTACGTATGATGTAGGCCACTCTGCTCTTTGGGACCTTCAATGCTGCAGAATTTTTTTTTTTTTTTTTTTTATTTTTTTTATATATGTACCCTTCCCCAGATCTGTACCTCAATACAATCCTGTCTTAGAGGTCTACAGACATTTCCTTGGACTTCATGGCTTGGATGGTGCTCTGTACATTAACTGTGGGACCTCATATAGACAGGTGTGTGGGTTTCCAAATCATGTCCAATCAACTGAATTTACCACAGGTGGACTCCAATCAATTTGTAGAAACATCTCCAGGATGATCAGTAGAAACAGGATGCACCTGAGCTCAATTTTAATTGTTTTTTATTTTTAATAAATTTGTGAAGATTTCAAACAAATTTCTTTTACATTGTCATTATGGTGCATTGTTTGTAAAACTTTTAGGAAAATAATGAATTGAATCTGTTTTGGAATAAGGCTGTAACATAACAAAATGTGGAAGAATGAAGCTCTGAGAATATTTTCCATATGAACTGTATATGTGTGTTGGGGTGGCATGGCAGTGAACCACAGGGCATGTATAATGGAAAGTTGACAATCATTGCAGTAAGACACAGTATAATGCATGTGTTACAACCAGAGATGTAACTGAGTTAAAATAAACGGAGTTACGTAACGCAGTTACTTTAGAGGGTAACGAGTAATATAACTGATTTTGCTTCCCCTCACGGTAAATCAGTTCCCATTACTTGGGTGGCATTACCTCAATTACATCTACCGCCTGGGAGGCCTGTTGTGGCCACGATGCCTGGCCGTTTGTTCCGCCACGGGGAGGGGGGCTTTTGCCCACTGAGCTGAGAAGAGGCTGAGACTCAGAGAGACTGTCTGGACCGCCCCAACCCACCCCGCCTATCCAGAGAGAAAGAGAACGAGAACGAGAAAGAGAACGAGAAAGAGAGAGAGGCGAGGCGGACACTGAAAAATGCAGTCTCCCCATGAGGAAAGGCATCCCTGGAGGCATTCAAGTAAGTGATTAATGATTCGAATTGCAGTGCAATCGATCCATCCCAAGTCCTCCACCACCTCTGCTTCTTACTGATCCCATCCCTACCCACCCTTCATCACTTCTACAACAGAGGTGATGGAGGGGATAGGGTAGGTATGAGATCGGTAAGAGGCAAAGGTGGTGGTGGTGGGAGAGGATGGCACCACCACCGCTGCCACCCCCCCCAAGGTACCATGCTGGCTGCCACCCCCCCCCCACAAGTACACCACCGCTGCCACCCCCCAAAGTACCACCGCTGCCACCCCCCCCCCCCCCCCCCCCAAGTACACCATCACCGCTGCCACCCCCCAAGTACCACAGCTGCCACCCTCTCAAGTACCACCGCTGTCACCCTCTCAAGTGCCACCGCTGTCACCCCCCCAAGTACACCATCACCACTGCCACCCCCCAAGTACCACCGCTGCCACCCCCTCAAGTACCACCGCTGCCACCCCCTCAAGTACCACCGCTGCCACCCCCTCAAGTACCAATCGCTGCCACCCCCCTCAACATTTGGGTTCAAATAAATACCAAATGTTCTAAAATACTGTATATAGTGTTTTTATTCTTCAATCAGTTAATATAAACATCTTTGATATTAAAGATGTTATAGAACGTAATTTCATTATAGAATATTTAAAAAAGGTCACAGTTATTTGCTGAGTAACTAATTACTTTTCCAATGTAGTAATTGAGTTACTAACGCAATTACTTTTGGGAGAAGTAATTTGTAACTTAACTAATTACTTTTTTAAAGTAAGATGACCAACACTGGTTACAACACACTGATCTGAATTGCCACCGAAACACATAAGTTTAAAACATGTTATGTAGTGAATATGCCTCAAAGTGAATTTCTTTTGTCCTCACCTCTGAAGTCAAGTACATTTGCTTATTTTGTCCTGCTGTTATTCTTTGTTTTAATTCTTTCACAATGGCTTTCTCAGACAATTTCCACAGCTCCATCTCTTTTGTCACTTCATCTTTTTTAATCTGAATTGCCATTCTGGGTTGAAAAATAAAAGAAAACACACTCTGTAATTCTTGTATTTTGAAAGAAAAACAGTACAATGAAATATAATTTCTTTTGAATCATTGATTTAGATTACAATAAATAGTATGTAATAATATAGATCACCTCCATCTGTTCTTATTTGGGTATAACAGTTTTGATCTCAGACATACAGACAGTCGGCGCTTAAAGTGGAAGTTCAGTCAAAATCTAATAAAGCCTAAACCTACTCTCACCCCCATTCAGCCCCATACACACGATCAGATCACTACATGATTGTTAGTACACAGCTTTCGAGGGCTGATCATGACAGTTTATTTGGTATCATGCGATCGGACATGCACGAAAAAATTTACGATGTATGATTTTTTTTAATCACTACAGTTGTCATTCGAAAATGCAATACAAATACATTCCATCACTTCTGAATTATTATTCTGTCGTATGAGAATTTTCGTGACTTTAGTAAACTCCACAGGTTTGATCTGAGATTAGCATGCAGGAAAAAAAAAAAAGAATGATCATTTGTCCGATAATCTCATGTCATCGGCATGAGTCTACTCTAGCTAACCCTGTAAAGAAAAGATCTGTATACTTATCTATTCTGAAGCCTCTCTGGTCACATTTCTCCATTGGTGGCTTCTGTGAAAAGGAGAAATTGCTGACAACCGCGGCAAATGTCTGGGAGATGATGTCACCCATAAGCTTACTATGGGGCATCCGTTGTCAGCCGTCCCTAAATCCACTGAATACTGTACACTGAATCCATCGCTGACAGCGGATCACGGGACTGGACCTTAATGGCGTCAGAATTGGTGAATAAATAGATCTTTGCTTTACAGGGTTAGACAGAATAGGCTTAGAATGGGGGTGGGAGTAGGTTTAGCTTTAACCACTTCAGCCCTGGCAGAACAGGGAAATGCTTGTTTACATTAGCGCATCTACCCATTCTTCCTCTCCGTGATAACGATCGCGGGTATCCCCGTGGCGATTGAGTCCGCGAGACTCGCAACCCGACTTACGGAGCATGCCACGGGTGCGCGCGCGCGGGCCGCCGGCCGCCTCTTGAAGGGCAACGTACAGGTACGTGTTAGTTTGCCTGTACGAGCCCTTCTGCCGACATATATTGGCGGGAGGCGGTTGGTAAGTGGTTAATGCGGAGTTCCACCCAAAAATGGAACTTCTCGAACTGCCGCTTATTCGGTTCCTCCGCTCCTCCAATGTCACATTTGGCCCCTTTAAGGGGAAGGGGGGAGCAGATACCTGTCTAATACAGGTATTTGCTCCCACTTCTGGCGAGAGATCCGGCCCTTCCTCCGTTCCCCCCCACCCCTCCCACCCCCATCCCGCTGTCTTCTGGGAGACACACAAGTCCCAGAAAACAGCAGGGACCACTCAGAACGTGCATGCGCAGTAGGGAAACAGGCTGCGAAGCCGCAAAGCTTCACTTCCTTATTCCCTTACTTAAGATACCGGCACCTCCGCCCAGAGCCGAGGGACAGGTTGGCTTCAGGTGAGGACATCGCAGGTGCTCTGGATAGGCAAGTGTCCTTATTTTAAAAGTTAGCAGCTGCAGTATTTGTAGCTGCTGACTTTTATATTTTATTTTTTTCCCGCGGAACCCGCTTTAAGCTGGATACTCACTATACAACTTTTGATGTTCGTTTTTCTTTAGATTTACCTTCAACTATGTAATGCAAGGTCCTGCCTGATTACATAAAAAGTGAAAACGTGTTTAGGTTTGACCTATTAGGTTTTGGTAAATCTAAAAGAAAGAAAATAGAATAGTATGTATCCAGCTTTAGTTAGCTTTTAGCTGAACTTTCCTTTTAAGCTCACCACACATTGTTATTGGGTTGTACAATCTCTGATCTATAGTGTTCAGAGAGGCAGTGCTTAAAGAGCCTCTGGCACCAGATCATTTATTTATTCAAAAACCTTCCCATGAAATTATTGTACATTTACCATATTTTATGCATGCTATTTATTAGCTTTATTACCAGTAAAATACTCCCTTGTGTAAACACCCAAAAGCCCA
Source organism: Lithobates pipiens (assembly GCF_037356315.1). NCBI lineage: Eukaryota > Metazoa > Chordata > Amphibia > Anura > Ranidae > Lithobates > Lithobates pipiens. The sequence continues at coordinate 70,068,119 of NW_027507791.1, read as the reverse complement.
GAGACTGCTGCTTGGTGCTGCCATCTTGTATGTGATGTCGGCAGCCCTGGCAGATTTAGAACTGTCACCCAAGTGACACTCCATATTACTCCCCTGTGCTTCTGCCCTGACACATACATAACAGACTATGTAGAAAGGTGAAGGGAGAGATGGAAGAGCTGGGCCAGCATAGACAGTAATTACACACACCCAGGAGAGGAAAGGGCTATGATGTGCAAGGACAGAATGGGCAGAAAGGGAATTTACTATTCCTAGAGTAGTCAAATTTTCTAGCAAATGCAAAAGCACATTGCAAGTGAAAAGAATTATTACTTAGGGAAAGGAATAAGCATTTAGAATATTTGATTGTTCTGTGCTTTTATCTGCATTTTTTTAAATTTGGTGTTTGAGTGTAAAAATCAAAGCACCACAACAAAATTTAGAGTCCAAAATGAGGTTTAATTTCCAAACATAGCAGATGCATCAGTTGTAAAAGGTTAGGAATCCCTGATCTAATGGAACGGAAAATACAAGTCTAATTTCATACCTTTTCTGTCTTTCATTTGTCATATCTTCCTTAGCTTCATCTACTTGTGCAGCAAGGTGTTCTGTAGTGACTCTGAAAATAAATTCATGTCAATGTAAATAAGGAAACAATGTTCTTATTACACATGATGCTATCGTACTCTATAGTACAGCAGCTTACCGCATACTCTCTACCAGCTCTTCTGACTTCAAATCCATTTCTGTCAGTTCCCAGCTTAGTTTTCCTAATAGTTCTTGCTTCTCATTGAGCAGATCTCTGGATTTTTCGAGCCTTAGAGAAATAAAAATAGGAATAGTAATAATAATATGCTGGCTTACCATGCGAAGAGCCATGTGAAGGGGCCCCTCATGCAGGCATGCTCCTGAGCTGGGCTGTGTGCGTCCATAGACACATACAGTGCAGACTGGCCTTGTCCCCGCCCCTGCTCCCTTCTCACAGGATTTGACTGACAGCAGTGGAAGCTAATGGATCCCACGTCTGTCTTGAGTATTCTGTGAGAAGAGGAAGTGAACAGAGAAGAGCTGCAGCAAGGCACATCGCTGGATCGTGAGAACGCAGGTAAGCGTTTAGGGATGGCTTGGGGGGGGGCACAGGCATTAGAAGTTTTTTTTACCTTAAAGTGGTAGTAAACTTTGCACTACCACTTGAACCTACAGGTAAGCCCATAATAAGGCTTACCTACAGGTACCGTGAATATCTCCTAAATTTGGACAGTTTAAGAGATATTCAGAGTGCATGTAGCCTGGTACATGCTCTCTGAAGGTCCAGTGTACAGTGGCAGGCATTCAGAGCCCATGCTGAAAATGGCAGCTCCCACCTACATGCGCAGGAGTGACGTCATCTGAGCTCCAGCCATCACATAGCTGGCGCTCGCAAACCCGGAAGGCAGACAGGGGGAACATGTCATTCCTCTCAGAAGAGACTTTATAGCGCTGGAGGGCTTTGTTCCAAGGTGAGTATTTTATAATGTGCTAGTATGCGATGTATACTAGCACATTATGCCTTCGTCTTGCAGGTTTTTTGAACATTAGTGGATTACAACCACTTTAATGCAGAGAATGCATTAAGTTGAAGAGTAATGCAGAGAAATAGTTACAGAATGAGCAGCAATCCTTACTGCAGTGCTGTGTCTTTCTTCATAGCATGTTGTCGGTCCTCCTCCTCTGATGCAGTCTTGTATTCCTGCTTCAAAGCGCTGTGCCGCTCTTCTATAGACTGATGCAGTATCTCTGCTGTATTCATTTCCTCATCCAGCTTATATAAAATAAAGCACAACAGGGTTTAAAGAACTCCGATAATAATCATTAACGTAATGTAGAGTGATCACATAACCCTGATGCAATTCTAAATCTATCTGTTTAAAAAAAAACGTTGGGTTCCCAAGTCAGACAAATGGGAAATAGAAGAAATACCAGGACCTGTGCTTGGCCACCATTCCACCTCAGCATGTCATAGCTAAGCAGGTCTGAGCCATGAAAAAAAAAGCAAATTCTACTATCATGGCGTTAGATGAGCGTCCCTATTCTTCCCTATGTAATCTGTGCTATCAGACAACGTGGTACAGTGGAGAGGGAGGATATAGACTCAAAACTGTAATGGCCATCAAACACTGGTTTGTATAAAAACATTCATGCAAGAAGTGGTGACAAACTGATACATGGATTATGATTTGTGGTCAGGACAGCTACTTATTTTTTTAATAATCCATTTCAGAGCTTCTCAGCGAAGTTACACCACTGATAATGGGATGCATTCCTTGTGGTTGGTCATGCAACAGATTACATGTAAAGGGACATGGCCAAGTGCCCCCTTCCCCCTCCAGAGTAAAGGTTGGCCTCTGTCCTGCGCAACTAAGTGTATCTGCAAATGTATAACCTACCTCTCACATATTCAAAAATATATATCAAAAAGTTATATTTTAATTACCTACTGATACGCCACACTATTAGAACTCAACTTGGTACCAAACACTGTCTTTGTGCTCCTTCCCCCTGAAACAATCTCTGTAGATGGAAGGCCAAATCAAGTTCACCACTACTGTCTACAAATGTCTACAAGCAAAAGGGGAAACAACCTTTTGCAAATTCATATACAAAATGGCTCAAATTTATTAGCAGGCTGACAAGTTCACACAATTTAAATGCATACCCCATATGCAGTATGCTCCAGATAAGCTGCATTGTATAGGTTTCATGCTCCCACGCTTAGTGCTATAGGTGTGATGACCCTATTGCTGCCATATACAATGCAATCTGTACTTGTCTCCATATCACCAGCTTTTGGGACGCTCTACTCTTCAGGATGGAAACTCACCTTGGCTTTATTGACCCTCAAACATCAGAAGTCTGTCTTTTAGATATTCTCAATGACTTTGTACCCTTAACTCATAACCACATTATGTTTTGTTTATAACTTTTCCAAGCATTGAAGACTATACTACTAATACTCCAACACGATCATAAGTATCCCGCCTAAATTGTGATCTCTCCAGATTTAAAATAATCCACGCTGGCAGAGCACTCTCCAATAAATTCCCAAAAATCAGGAAATTGTGAATGTATTAAACTGCAGCTCAAGGATCTGATGTAATTATCTTGGATATGGTTTCTTAGTCCTGTGTGGCTTCCTTACACTGGCCTATTATGTTATAGGCATTATGTGCACTGGGGAGGGAGGGTAAGTGTGAATGCTAGTTGACTAGGGTTCTGCGTGACCCTGACTGTCTTCCCTTTTCTATATATGTGGCGGTTGGTTGGGCTAATTTAGGACGATGTTCCTAATGGATGAAACGCCACGTAGGGTGGAGCTCTGATGTCTCGACGCTGTATGCGACGACCACGGCCATCGTTGTGGTTGGAAACTATATCTAAGACAGACTGTAGTTCCTGATATGCCTGCTTTTATCAGATTAAATGTGAGTATTCTGGCTGTTTTATTTGGAATAAATTCACCCTGATTTTACATGCAACACCATGAGGAGTTGCCTTCTTATAGTTTATGCATGTACCTACGGATTTACTATGTGTTGAGACCACAGAAGATCCAGCTATCTACTATTCAAGTTAAGTGGTTTTGTGGTATTATGGATATACTAAGCTCGTTTGACCACCTATAAATTTAGTGGTCCATTATCTGTGGTAAGAGGCCCGGTGTATTGGTGTTCAGTGGACAATACATTTCAATTCACCTTATTGTGTCCTGTTTACACTGTGGGTGGTTCCATTATTTTCCTGAGCACAGGCTCTTTATGTGTCACAAAATGCTCATGCATATTTCCTAATTTGCAAGCTAATTTTTTGTGCATTCATTTTTCATCAGATCAGACAATGGCTATATCACATCTATGGATACACTCAGGATGACACAAAAATGTCTAAGATAAACCTATATTAAAGGATAAAAGGCCACTATGAAACCTCACTGCAAAATTCTGCCCATAGAATAGTAAATGTCACATTGGTTTAGAAATGCTCTTGGATGCTAAAATATTAATTGGTGACATTTTCTAAAGCTAGATCTTTTATCTTTAAAAAATAAATAAATGTACAGTTGACCTCTGGCAAATCTTTTGAAATCACCCAGAACATAAACCCTTTTCTTACACTTAAAAAGGTTAGGCTTTTTTTCTGGCTTTAACACTGACTACAGGGAATAAACAATCTTCTAGAAGAGCAGACAATAATTCTAATACTTAAAGAGTAAGTCCACCTAACACTGATATTTTATTCTTTAGTAGATATTGGAATGTTAACCCACCTGATAATTTTGACATCTTGAGGCTGGGTTCACACTGGAGAATGCAGCGGCTCACAGCAGAAGTCCGGTGCGTCTCCAGTTACCGGTTTAGGTCCGATTTCAGCCCGAATTTTTGGCTGAATTCGGACCTGAAATGGACCAAAAGACGCACAGTACGCCTGTGCAATTCACACCGGAGCCGCTGTGGAAATTTTTGAACCAGCTGCAAAGAGAGCCAGGCACAATCCCCTGCTATGCGAATTGGATGCGGGCATCCAATTAGCAATAGTGTGAACCTAGCACCCCACAATTACCTACCTGAGCTCCTCCTCTCTCCAGTGATGTCCACGATCCCCTCAGCCATCCAGTACACTTCTCCTGATTGACTGTGACAGAGCAGCGGCGCTAATGGCTCCCGCGGCTGTCAATCAAACTCCGTCAGCCAATCAGGGGAGAGAGGGGCTCTGTGTCTGAATGAATACACGGAGCTCTGACACGGCTTGGGTGACAACCTGTAGCAAGCTGCTGTCTAAAGGGCCACTCAAAAGGCGGGAGGGGCTAGGAGCAGCAAAGAGGGACCCAAGAAGAGGAGGATCCAGTCTGCTCTGTGCAAAACCAACTGCACAGAGGAAGTATGTGTTTGTTATTTAAAAAGAAAAAAAAAAAAAAGCAAGCCTTTACAATCACTTTAAGCACTTTATTGGTGACCTTTCTATGCTAGGTTCCAAGGTCCCATACTATGGGGAATCCAACAGGAGGTGCTGGAATGTGAAGCACACAAAACTTCCAGGTGATGAAAATTGAGTCAGAATCATGACAGGCAGTTCTCATTTTCCAAAACATACACTGTACAGTTCAAAATTTGTGGACACCTGACCATCACACCTATATGAATGTGTGTGTATGCCCATTGGTCTTTTTCTGTCGGCATTTCCAACGGACTTTAGATTGAGAGCCTGTTCTTAATTTTTCCGAGGGAAAACCTTTCTATCGGATTTTCCAAACGTGTGTATGCAACTCCGACACATGGTCGGAAACAATTCGATGCAAGCTCGGAAGCATTAAACTTCCCTTTTATAGTGCCGTCGAACGTGTTGTACGTCACGGTGTTATTGACCATCGGAATTTGGTGTGATCGTGTGAAGGCAAGCCAGTTTGAGCGAAATTCCGTCAGAATGCCGACGGGAAAACCATCAGAGCTTTTTCCGACGAGAATTCCGATTGTGTGTACGCGGCATTAGGGTCTTCAGGTGGCTGGTTGCTCTTCAGTTCAGCAGGAGGTGGAAACATACCAAGCATCAGCATTAAGTGTCTTCTTTGCAGAGGATACTTTAGCAACAAGGTCACTCTAAGGGGAAATTATAATGGCTTTGGGCAGAGGCGTAACTAGAAACCTCAGGGCCCCGATGCAAGAAATCAGGAAGGGCCCCGCCCCCCTCTGAAAAGCATGATTTTGATACTATATTTTTTTCCACTGTACAACAAAGTAAAACATTTCTGTGCAGCCTGTGTCCCGAGTGAAACCTGTGTCACCAGTGCAGTGGTGGTACTGGAGGGGGGTGGCAGTGGTACTGGAGGGGGATGGTGGTCCTGGAGAGGGGTGGTGGTACTGGATGTGGGTGGCGGTGGTGGTACTGGAGGGGGGTGGCGGTGGTACTGGAGGGGGATGGTGGTCTTGGAGAGGGGTGGCGGTGGTACTGGAGGGGGGCTGGTGGTGGTACTGGAGGTGGGTGGCGGTGGTGGTACTGGAGGGGGATAGTGGCCCCGGAGAGGGGTGGCTGTGGTACTGGAGGGGGATGGTGGTCCTGGAGAGGGGTGGCGGTGGTACTGGAGGTGGGTGGCGGTGGTGGTACTGGAGGGGGATAGTGGCCCTGGAGGGGGATGGTGGTCCTCGAGAGGGGTGGCGGTGGTACTGGAGGTGGGTGGCGGTACTGAAGGGAGGGTGGTGGTCCTGGAGAGGGGTGGCAGTGGTACTGGAGGTGGGTGGCAGTGGTACTGGAGGTGGGTGGTGGTACTGGAGGAGGGTGGCGATGGTACTGGAGAGGCATGGTGGTCCTGGAGAGGGGTGGCGGTGGTACTGGAGAGGCATGGTGGTCCTGGAGAGGGGTGGCGGTGGTACTGGAGGTGGGTGGCATGGTGGTGGAACTGGAGAGGGGGTGGCGGTGGTACTGAAGGTGGGTGGCACGGTGGTGGTGGTGGTGGTACTGGAGGAGGGGTGGCGGTAGTACTGGACATCAGGATCCGATCCCCAGATACCCCCCCTTACTTTAGGGTCCCCAGAAAGCCCCCCTTACTTTAGGGTCCCTAGACAGTCACCCCCCCCTTAAAGAGGTTTCTCTGTACCTTGCTGGACTCCGCTGTGCACCTTGGCCCCCAGTAGATCTCTGTACCCCCCCCCGCACCTGGGGGGAGGCAGCGATCAGCAGCTCTATGATGTTGATGGGCGGCGGGATCTTCCTGAGTCTATACACACACTGGAAAGGGGTCAGCACAGCTGTGAGTGGAGAGCGTGTCTCTCATGTAACAGCAGCACAGAGACACCGGGACTCGGGAGTGAAGTTTCATTTTTCCTCGTCCTCTCTCGCACGGAACACAAAACACACAGCTGATCTGCTCCCCCTTCGGCCCCCCCTCCCCTCCTCTCCTGTGTTCTCACACAGGAGAGAGGAGGGGAGGGGGGGCCGAAGGGGGAGCATATCAGCTGTGTGTTTTGTGTTCCGTGCGAGAGAGGACGAGGGAAAATGAAACTTCACTCCCGAGTCCCGGTGTCTCTGTGCTGCTGTTACATGAGAGACACGCTCTCCACTCACAACCCTGTGGATAGCAACCACGCCAGGCCCCCCCCACAGTGATAGAATTCCAGGGCCCAGTCGCAACTGCGACAGTTGCGACCCTGATAATTCCGCCACTGGCTTTGGGTCAATTATTTTTATGCTTTTTTTTTAAAATACATTTTTCAACTGTTGTTTTATATTCCTTTTTTTTTATATATATATTCCAGCTGGGCGAGTTGCATGTTTCAGACTGTGTACATTAGCTTTCAAGCTGCCACCAAACACTGCCCTAATATGGTAGTAAACGGGTTAGAGAAAAAAAATCTGGACCCCCTGTAGATTTAAGCCAAAATGTGCTAGTAAGCACCACATACTAGCACAATATGTCAGACTTACCTATAAAACGGATCCCTCCAGTGGCACACTGTCACCGCTGACAGGGATTCTATCTTCCTTCTGGGTTTGCATTCTCCAGCCATTTGAATGGCCAAGCCGTGATGACATTACAATCGTGGCACGGCACCCTCAATGGACAGAATACTCGATTGTACCATCCATTGAGAGCACAGTGCACATGTGCTGGTGATATCACTGGCTGCTACACATTGGAATATCTCCTAAATGGAGCATGTTTAGAATTCTAAACGTTCTGGATATTCACTGTATTTACAGGTAAGTCTTATTATAGTTGGTAAGGTTGAATAAAGATACCAGTCCATCCAGTTGAACCTGTGTGGGTGTGGGGGTGCGTGTGGTACTGTAAAACTGTTTAAAGGATTAAAAAAAGAAAAATCCATTATACTCACAAAGGAGATAAAACACAGACGTTACAATGAGTAAGACACCACCAGACGCATATCCATTGGATAGGGTGCAGCTAATGCCTTTTGAGGGCCATGTCCTCATTTTCAGAGCTTAGAAGGCATGGCCCTCGAAACACGTTAGCGGTGCCCTGTCTGATGGATATGCGCCTGGTGGTGTCTCATTCACTGGAACGACTGTGTTTTATCTACTTTGCGAAAATAAGGGATATTTATTTTCTTAATTAATTAAAGATTTTTACAGTAATGCACTAGGCTGGTGTACTTTCTTCTTATGTTTGTGTTTTAGCATTGGGTTTTCCAAAAATGAAGAGGACAGGAAAGCTTCAGTGCATACATTGGTGGTTCTACCTGGTGGTAACCTACAGTGGTCCAGTGGTATTGTTTAAGGTGCAAGATTTGTCCATTTGGATTTCATAATGATTGGACTACTGGGAAGATTGTCATACCTGTAGCGTGGACTTTGTGCACATTTATGGGTGGGTGTGTGTGTGTATTATATCTCTACCACTTCCCATATTCCTGTATATTATGTTCAATAAGATGCCCATCTAAGAGTTTTTTTTTTAAATTAGAGACATTACCCGCTGAAACCACGGATTATGCCCGTATTGCTCTAACAGTAAAAAATCCCTTACACAGTTTAAGATTGAACCGCTTCTACTCCAAATTCATTGAGTGTCTTCTTGAGTGACCCGAGACCGAATAGTTTACTCCCTATGCTGAAATCACCATTAGGATGTTTGTATATCACCATCATATCTCCCTCTTGTACTGTAGGCACAAGATTAAACCGCTTAAACCCAATAATCAAGCCATAAGATGCATCACTAATTTGTCCCTTGAAAAAGCAAATCTCTCTATTGCTGCAGTAATTTACACACATATTGTATCATTGTTTTACAAAAAAACATGTAATTCATGACTAAGGAATCCCAGAGTACTATGGGTTAGCAAGGCAGAGGAAGCTTGCCTTTCACTGATTAAAAACTTGGTATTGTGCCATCTGATGAGGGAGGAGCCACCACTGTAATGGCTCTTTGAGTTCTATAAACAATTACCTTTTTTCAATAAAGATGAAGCCGACACAAACTGCTTAAAGAAGATTGCAGGTCCTTGATTACAGACTATAAAATAATCATATCCAAGATTTTATAATTACCTTGATTAAAAAAAATTAAACACTACTATATTCTATTTTTTGTAGCCTTTCTTAAAAAAAAAATTAAGAAATGTACAAACCACTATACATTTTCATTGAATACAATAAACTCTTTAACAAAAACTCAAGTTTTTGTTGATGAGTTTGATGAAAGGTAAAAAAAATAAAATAGTGGTAATATTTTGAAGTAATAGCTATGGGTGTGGTTGGATTTACAATGGTCTATCTGTCGGAGTGCCTTGCTAATAGCAAATCTCTACATTCTTCTACATATAGCTAGCACAACAAAGATCTGATTTGCTTGGTTCCATACGTTACAAATGTAGAGCCTCTCCTGCACAGCAGATCTGCTGACACTTACAAGAGCATGCAGATGATATAAATTGCTGCTGCAAGACAGGACAACCCACTACTCACCTGTTGGCTCTGAAAATACAGCATACATTTTTTTTTTTTTTTATAGAAAAAAAAAAAGGAGTACACAAACTCCTCTCGGTTTCAGCAGTTACTGTCATCTGTATTGATTTGCATAACAGCCAAAAGCTCCACTTTAATTGCAATAGCATGTTGGTACCATCAAATGTCTTACCTTTGATAATGTATCTTTTAAGGAATCACTTTTTCTGTTAAAATCCTCTTTTTGGTTAAGCATATGTAATTCTAGGACATCTCTGTAAAATAAAACATGGATCCTGACTTAGACAGGGATAGGGAAAATCCACAATAAAAAGTTGTCCTAAAAAACTCTCTGCAAGTCCACGGGGTCTATTTATAAAACATTTGTTGCAGGAATGTCGGCAACATTCGCTCAAGCTGAACGACATTTCACTGTATGCTTTGTCATAAATTAATTCTTGTATCATCAGCTCCATCTACTGGCTAAAACGTGGTATCGTTTCATGAAATACCTCAATGATAAAATATACTGCATTTTGGCCACTAGATGGTGCTGACGATACAGGAGGCGCTGACGATATAAGAATTAATCTATTCGAAAAAAGGGAAAATTTCCTTCAGCTTACAGGAATGCTTCTGACATTAGACCAACAAACGTTTTATGAACAGACCCCCAAGCGTCAGGCTCAGAATAGTTAAATAAGTAAAGTCAAATCAAAACTCGAGGTGCAGGAAGACTAAACAAAACCAGTTTATACCTACGTAATATTCTTCCACTACTTAAAGAACCTCGATCATAAAAAAATAATAGGCTTATAATTGTATGTAGTGAATACATGAGATGATCGTATTCGGTAAATGAATTCCTTGTTTGATTTTACGTGCCTTTTTTTATACTTCTCTACACTTGCATAGCCAAGTTTTTCCATTAATATTTCATTTAAACCATGTAAATTTACCAAAATGTAAACCAAAAATAAATATATAAACCAAGATTTAAACTATGTGAATAAAATGTGTGAGCAGCTGCACATTACAAATCATATTTTCCTATCTTTCAAATGAAGCAAGAAATCTTGATCTTTAAGAAATCTAATTTTTCTTACATTTTTATACTGGACCAAGAGTAGAGGTGTCACACAAAGGTGGCTGTAAAAAACTGCCAAGAAGATTGGGGTTCAGATTTTGGACTGTTATATTGTCCTTGTACACACTCACATTTTGTTGGACAAATCCAGAGATTGTTTTTTCTGAAGGTCTAGTTTATTCGTTAGTCTTCCATGTGAAGCTTGAAGGAGTAAGATCTGATTTCTCACTGAAGATACATTCTGTGAAGCACAAAAACATGTATTTCTGTTGGCAGGCATTATTAGTATAACATTTTAAAATAGTATAATCAAAGCTATTACATTTTTGAATTTAAAGGCTAAGTTCAACTATAAAAAATAATAAATGCACATTTTTTTTTGCAGGTAAAAAAATGTGCATTTATTTTATATACCGTATTTAATCGACGTATAACACGAACAGGCATATAACACGCACATTAATTTTAAGAGCGACGTTTCAGGAAAAAAATAAAAACTTACATTTTAAATAAGGAACTTTGAAGCAAAATAAAAAAAAAGAGAGGGTATGACAGGGTCACGTAAATTTGTTGTGCCACATCCTAAAACATCACAACAAAGAAAAGGGGGTCCCCTGGGGGTGGACTTTTAAGGCACGTACAAATTATAATAGTATACAAATTATTTTATTACATAAAACCAAACAAAAGGTAATTGAATATACAGTATATATTAAAAAGTACACCAACAGGTATATATACAACCAGTATTGATGCTATGTCGTATCATTCATTTGAACAGAAAACACCCTACGCATTTTTTGGAGCTTGGAAAAGCGCGTCCTTCTTCAGGGGTGTGTGGATACAATGTTTCTGTAGAATAATACTGTTAACATATATGACAATAGCCGCTGGGCACCATTTGATAAAAGAACAAACAATTGTACAGGACCATATGGGTATATTTGACTCCGCCAATGCCCGAAGTATATGCCCCAGTCTATCTCTATTCAATAAAGTGTTGTAGAGATCCTGCAGGAGTGGTGTGAAAACAGGTCTTCAGTCCCCTGTTGGGGAAGAAGATTTTTTTCATATGGACTGGGACTTTTATAGTTGTTTTACCCAGAATAACACTTCACCATATGGAGTTGTGGGAGAGGATGAGAGGTCCGTCCAGCCGGCGTCCTGCCAATAAGGTCTGCACGGACGGACCTCTCATCCTCTCCCACAACTCCATATGGTGAAGTGTTATTCTGGGTAAAACAACTAGAAAAGTCCCAGTCCATATGAAAAAAATCTTCTTCCCCAACAGGGGACTGAAGACCTGTTTTCACACCACTCCTGCAGGATCTCTACAACACTTTATTGAATAGAGATAGACTGGGGCATATACCTCGAGCATTGGCGGAGTCAAATATACCCATATGGTCCTGTGAGAATGGTACAATGAGAATCTCCTATGATGGACAGAACAGTTGTCCAATGGCGGCCCAGTAGAAGGAATTTATATTATAGAGGCCACCAAGTAAACAGGAGATTCTCACTGTATGTAATCTGACGGTGCTCGTCCCATCCCCCTCCCTGTCCCCTCTGAGTCAGCTAAAATTGAAGTATTGCCATATAACATGCACATGCTATTTTCTCCCGATTTTCAGGGTGAAAAAGTGCGTGTTATACACCAATAAATACAGTATTTTTTATCTTAGGAGCCTGTAAAGCATTACACTCATAATCAACATATCACGGGTGCAATGTCAGCCACCTACAGACTCTCAGTATACTGTCTGCCCATACCTCCAGTATGGCCAGACAATATACTGAAGTCCAGGAAAATCAATGAACTACAAGAGCGCTCATCAGAGCCTTCACAGTTCATTAAGAATTACAAGCCATCTTGCCAGATGGTACTTGCAGTCCATTCATTCACAGAACTCTGTATTTGAATTGTAACAGTGGGTGCAGAGAGAAGATCTCCCTGCCTGCTGTCACAATGGGGGATTGGGTCAGGGTGCCACCAGGTGCTTTAGTAATGTTAACCATGAATATGGGTGTAACATCTAACTTGTTACTAAAGGTGAACTTATCCTTTAGCCTGGGTACACACTGATGTGAATTTACAGCGGGAACACACAGATTCGTAGGTCATGTACAAAGCATAGTATTATTCCGTGGCTTGCGAATTTGGTGCAAGAAAAAAAAAGGGTCCTATGCTTGTTGACTGTGGCTGCGATGTGAATTCCTATGGCGCAGTGTGAATTTTATCTTCATAGGCTTCAATAGAACTTGCAGTAAACTTGCAGCACACAGTTCACATCTCTGCCAATTGTTCACTGTCTATCTCTTGAAATTCGTAGTAAAAATCGTGGTAAATTCACACTTGTCTACATTACATAGCATCGCAGTAGTGTGAACCTAGGCTCAAGCTGGCCATAGATGGCCAGAAACATGTCCAAATCAGCAAAAATTTGCAAATACCATCTGGCTTGACAATAGCCAGGCAGGGCTGTCTTTAAGGCAGGGCAAAAGGGGCAGCTGCCTTGGGCCCTGTCATTGTTGCGGGGCCCAAAGCAGCTGCCTCATACTTGCCAACTATCCTGGTTTAAATTCCCTCGTCCCTTGAGGTTTTAGTCCCGTGCTGTGTCCCAATATCTCAGTGTGAAGTGCTCCTACTAATGCTACCCAGCTCTGCCCTATTGTTGTGTACAGATCCTGTGTTTACATGTAAATTACTGGCATTCATATATAAATAGCAGTGGCCGGCAGCATTGATATGTATATCATGCCCCTCTGAGGTAATATCCACAGTAATCGCTAGCAACCAATCAACAAGCAGAAATCATGGGCTGTAACCTCTAGCAACTAATCAGTGAGCCATAATGTGTGCTGTAACCTCTAGCAACCAGTCAGTGAGCGGTAATGATACACTGTAACCTCTGGCAACCAATCAATATAGCTGCCTGATCTGATTCAGTAAACCGATTTTGAGTCTAGCTGCTATTTATTGTATGTCTCAGAGCAGGTGGAGAGCGAAACTGCATGGGGGCGCCCCCCCCCCCCCCCCAAGAAAAATTTTGCCCGGGGTCAAATCAATATTAAATGATGGCCCTGTAGCCAGGGGGGCAATTATCAGACAAATTGGGGTTGATTTACTAAAACTGGAGAGTGCAAAATCTGGTGCAGCTCTGCATAGAAAACAATCAAAAACCAGGTTTACTTGAAGTTAGAAGCTCATTGGCTACCATGCACAGCTGCAATAGATTTTCTCCAGTTTTAGTAAATCAACCCCATAGTGGCTGCATCCTTAGGTGCTGCGGCTGCTGAATACAACAGCCATCCGTGGAAATTCCTTCATCCCACTAATTGATGGAGGAATTAAATTATTTTCTCTAGGTCAGCTAGCAGGCAGAACAAGAGAAAATCTAGCTGTGTATAGGCTACGGCCTTTTGTTTGCCACTGGGGGGATTTCCATTCACTTCCTGTCCCAAAGCCACATTAAGATAGAGGAAATCTCTACACCTGGAAAGGAAATATCCTCAAAAATAGGTGTCACTGCAATAGGCATCCCCATTGGAAGATTTCCCTGTTATTTCTAATTTGGTGAAAAATTATGGGTTTTCTGACACTTTGGGGTTAATTTACAAAAACTGGAGAGTGCAAAATCTGGTGCAGCTCTGCATAGAAACCAATTAGCTTCCAGTTTTTTGTTTTTTTTTGTCAAAGCTTAAGGCTTCTTTCACACGGACCGTTCAGGTCCACCTGTCAGTTTTTTAAGTGGACCTGAACGGACGCTCCATAGACCTCTATGGAGCGACAGATGTCAGCGCTGACATGTCCACTGAGATCAGACCTAAAAAGATCCTAAAAAGTGTGATGGAGGAAAACCCTATTTTTCCATCCGTTTGTGGATCGGATCAGATGAAAACAAACTCTACAGTCTGTTTTCATCCGATCCCCCATAGAGGAGAGCAGCACTCTGACAGGTTGGTCCCTGCACAGTGTGCAGAGACAGACCTGTTATCTGGCTACTCAGCGTGGATAGACGGAGCGATCCCCTGCTGAGCAAAGAAGAGCCCGTACACGGACACATCTGTGTGAAAGGGCCCAGTCACTGGCCCTAATTGAACAAGCTGAAGTTAGAAGTTGATTGGCTACTATGCACAGCTGCACCAGATTTTGCACTCTCTTTTTTTAGTAAATCAACCTCTCTGTCCAGGTGACCAAGGTGCATGGGCCACCCTGCCACCTCACCCTTGGGTGGCTCTGATGCTCTATTTAAGCATTAGAAGCCCATATAATTGGGTTTGTGATAGCATTCTTACTTTCTGACACCCTACCTGTGCTCCTGCTAGTCCCTGACCTTTCTATTTGCCTTGTTGACCCCTGATTGAATTATTGATTACTCTTCTTGGATTGCTGCCTGCCTTGACCTTGGACTTGTCTTCTGGATTATGCTTGCCCACTGTCAGCCCTGATTTTAGAACGGTTTACTGGACATGCTTGCCCGCAGCCAGCCCTGACCTTGGACAGTCTTATGGGCTGTCTCCTGCGGAGTCTCAGGTCCTGCCAGACCAGCTTCAAGACAACAGGTCCTCTTTTTCTCTCTTTACTCTGTCAACCAAGTAACAGTAGGTCTGCTTGCCTTAAGGGAATGGGGGCTTCTATAGGCATAAGAAACACTTGTTAAGGGGCGTGGCTTAGCGGCTGATGTAGGAGGACGTGTGTGCCTGGAGCTCCGCCGGCCATCCGTGCTATTATCCTTTCCAGGCTTGCCCCAGACCGCTGCTTTTTATATTACTGCTCCACCGGCCACCAGGAGACACTCGGACCTCCACTGTACCCGCTGAACAGCCGCTGACATGTCAAAACGACACAACGGAGGCAAGATACAGACGGACCCCCCCCCGGCCAAGATGGCGCCAGCACAAGGCGTGCAGCCAAAGACCAGTATAAGGAGGCCGCACAGAAACTCCTGTATGGGGGGAAAACTTACAAGGATGCCCTTGCTGGCCAGCCTGCAACAGGAGGCACCCCTGGAGGGTCTCCAGAGGTGGAATAATATCTACGCCTTGGGAATCCCGGAGCGGGCTGAGGGTAAAAACCCAGTAGACTTAATAGAACACTGGCTAATCTCTACATTTGGCAGGGAATCCTTCTCGCCACTTTTTGCGGTAGAACGTGCCCACAGAGTTCCCACTCGTCCATTACCTCCGGGTAACCACCCAAGACCCTTCCTGTTTAAACTACTTAATTACAAGGATCGGGATGCGATATTGTCCAAAGCAAGGAGCCTGCC
Organism: Lithobates pipiens; assembly: GCF_037356315.1. Classification (NCBI taxonomy): domain Eukaryota; kingdom Metazoa; phylum Chordata; class Amphibia; order Anura; family Ranidae; genus Lithobates; species Lithobates pipiens. The sequence goes on along the minus strand of NW_027507791.1, from coordinate 70,052,345 downwards.
TGGCAAAATGGAGATTGATAATTCCAGAATCTCACTGTTTCCTGATTTTTCAGCTGAGCTGAAAAAAGAAGAGCAACATTTAATGACGTCAAAAGAAGGCTCAGAGATCTAAACGTACAATATGGCATGCTATACCCAGCCCGATTTCTCGTCACTGCCCTTGGTGCGACCCACTTTTTTGACCGACCTGTGGCGGCCGCACAATGGTTGGCAGGGAAGACAAAGCACTCAGATGCCAGACAGCAACGTCCACCATCATAATTTGGGGCCCAGTTGCAACAAGCAAGATGGAATCACATATATACAAGACCGGCGGAGTGAGAAGGACATTGTGATAGTTATCTAACCACAAGTTGCTCCATGTCACCTGCACATGTGAAACCCTATCTGTCACCTAGAAGCAATTTCTATGGGAGTTTCCTTGCCCCCCCCCCCGAATGTACATGTTGGGGGCTTTTTCTACTTTAGCCTTACAGGCTGAGAGCCCTGTTGGCTCCGCAAATGATATCTTAACGGTTTTACATTTTTTGGTTGTTTTTTCTTTCTGTTTCCTTTTTTTCTTCAGGACAACACGGAGCTACTTCTGCGACTTCCTGCCAGATCTTCCACTAATGGGCTATATAAGGGTGCCTCAGGTACTGCTGTAAACAGGATAATCATAGATGTCGAATTAAGGTCAAATGCACTTACTTGCTTTAGCTTACTTGCATTGGTGCCCATGCTATTTATACATATAATCGCAGTACATACAAATGTCGGCTACTATTAAGCTCCTATCATGGAACGTCAGAGGGCTAAGTAACCCTGTAAAAAGACTAGCAGTTCTGAGACACCTTAAAGCAATGGGGGCAGGAATTGTATGTCTGGATCCCTAGGCGCTGGTTTGACAAGATAGACTCCCAGTTTAGGAAATATGGCGCAAAAAGATTGCCAGACTCAGCTTAACTACTCGACAATATAAAAAAGAAGGAGGACAGGCAGTACTGCATGCTAGAACCTACTTCCTGGCCTCCCAGCTACAGCAACTGGGTGGCTGGGGACTGGAAGACCCCCTAGAACCAATACTTAAAATATTGGGTACCTCTACAGACGACTGTATAGCACTCTCCAACCTAGAGGCAGGATATACACACCTAGACAGAGGTTCACCTACCATAACCCTATTAAATACACTATGGCCGCACGTTAAATGCTTACTACAGGTCCGCGGTTTTCTAACCCTCATTCCCATCTGGGGTAATGCAAACTATAGCGAGCTATTAAAGCTTAAGGGGTTTAACAATTGAAAGGAGAAGGGTATCCAATTCTTGTCACAATTGTACAGCGGACATGTTCTAAAATCCTTTATGGAGATACAGGCGGAGTTTGGCATACCACGTAATGAATTTTTCAAATACCTACAATTGAGGCATGCATTACAATTGCAGTCCCGACTAACGCCACTCTGACTGACTGACCATGCCATTGTGCAATTGATCCTAATGGAGAGTGAAAAAAAAGGTATGATATCTAGAGGGTATGGCATTGTTCTTATTGCACTTCAGCACTCTACCGGACTACCGTGTAGGCGAAAATGGGAGGAAGATCTGGGACCAATGGATGAAGAGACGTGGAATCTCTGCCTCGCCTCCGCCCCCTTGGTCTCAGTGTCGGCCTCCCAAAAACTGTCACATTTCTATTTACTGCAGAGAGTCTACAGAACACCTGCCAAGCTACATGGTTGGGACCTCCGTGATACACCCTTATGCCCTAAGTGCATGAGGGACCATGGCGACGTCCTACATATGTTCTGGAGGTGTCCAAAACTGGTTTGTTACTGGAATGGGATCCTCTAGGTTATTTCTCAAGTGTTTGCGGTCGTCATTCCAAAGAATTCCGTGGTATGCCTGTTGGGAGCCCTGGATGAAAATAAGTTGACTCCAGCCGCCCACACGGCAATAATCCGACTACTTTATGTAGCCTGGAAACTAATAGCACAATTATGGATTACTCCCAGGGTCCCCACCAGGCAACAATGGATCAATCAAGTAAACAAAATGTTAATAAGGGAAAAGCTGGCCTACAGCACAGAAATGCACCACAAAAATGTTATACAATGTGGCAGGATTGGCTGGATATTCCGGGACCGGTGCCTCATCAGATGATTAAATATAGATTATTAAAGGGATAAACCAGATATGACAGAACCTATGGTCTGGAGAATTATTACCGGTACTTACCGGTTGCTCATGGGTGTGGACGAAGATGGGGGGATGCACCCTGTCAAAAAGTAGTAGGTATCTGGAGCTCAGGTAACATACCCAATCCTGTAGCCCGTATGTGTTGTGTGTTCTGAAAGTTTTTTACGTTTTCTGTTTTATATTTTTCTTTGACTTTGTTTTTGATTCACACTGCTACTAGTAGTGTGTAAAACCTAATGTATAATTTTCACTTGAGGACCACTGAAACATGTATGTCCGATGTTGACTGCTTTATTGTGTTTTGACATTGTTTGATTATCTATGGCAAGTAACAATTCAATCTTTAATAAAAAACTTTTCTGATTAAAAAAACAAACACTTGTTAACTATAGTTCCTGACCCAAGTATCAGGCAAAGAATCGCACCAATATATTACTTACATAAGACCAGAAAGTCCTTCATCATCTCCCACTTACCTCTTTCTCACTATTAACTTTCTCCTCCACATCAAACAGCACAGATCTCTGCTGGTTTAAGTATACCTTCTTTTCTGCATTTCTGGCATCCTGGGCCTCAGTCTTCTTTTGTGTTTCTAAAATCTGAGTAACAGAAAAGACGGTACAGATAATGAGCATCTTATGCCTCATACATTTTATTCTCCTTTTTTGTTTTTCACTTAAAAAAATTTACATATACAGCAAGCTATAACCATAGCAAACAAAGTTATCTCTTGGCAAATAACAAAAATGGAATTAAAAAAAAAGATATATATTTTGGACATTAGTTAATTGGAAAATGCACAATTTCAGCTGTGGGGAAGGAGAAAAGTGTTCAATAAATGACACATCTGTGAAATTAGATATAGAAGTGCAGCATTTAGGAATGATTTATAATTCCGCGGATGATATAAAAGTTGCTTGGTATGACAGGTCCTCTTTCAGGAGCCTGTGTGTGTCAATGGGTTTATGTTCGCATCAGACATGTTTTGCATTCCTATACAGGTCTTTGGGAGGTCAGCTGCAGGTCAAATGCACCAGTCAATGGATTCTAAATAATCTAATGCCACGTACACACGACCGGACTTTCCAGCAGACTAGGTCCGACCGGTCTTCCAGATGGACTTTCAGCGGAGTTCCAACAAACTTTCCGAAGGAACGGACTTGCCCACACACAAACAGACTAAGTCTGTTTGAAAGTCCGTAGGCAGGACTAAAAAAAGGAAGTTCAATAGCCAGTAGCCAATAGCTTCCCTTCCGTCCTATTTGGTCCATCGGACCAGCATACAGACGAGGGGTTTTCCTGATAGGAATTGAGTCCGTCGGACAGATTTGAAACATGTTCTATTTCTAGGGCCATCGGATTTTTTTTTAAATGAAAAACGATCAGATTAGCCCACACACGATCGGATTGTCTGATGGACTGATTTCGTTGGACCTAGTCTGCCGGAAAGTCCAGTCGTGTGTACGCAGCATTGGAACCACCTCACACTGATGCCTTTGACACAAGCTCAAACCCGGTTGACACAGACCCTTAAAGCATAACTCCGGGAACACTAATTGTACTGATTATACTAATCCCAGCATGCAAACAAATATAATTACAATATGTAGAATAAAGCTAGTATGTTGGGAATCTATAACTGCTATGACCTGGGTAAGTTCTTTTACAAATGTTTTTATTGACAGATTGTAAAGACATAGAGAACCAACTGATTGAGACAGTTATCCGGAGTGCACAACATAACTCGGACAATAGCTCCAAAATACAGTAGGATATTGTAAATGAAAGTTAGAATAAGTAAAATATGAAATAATTAAACTGATCTAATGTATAAATATGAAACTCAAATGTTTCTGAAAGGTAGAATGCGGTTTTTGGAAATAACAAAAGAAGAAAATCTAAGGGGGCCGAACCTCAGGAACAGTGGGGAAGACCTCTGATCTAGACATGCTCTCAGTCATTCAACCGAAGGAATGTCAGTCAACTGAGGTATATGTAAATATATAGGATTAAGAATACCTCCCAGAATAGGTAGAAGGGGGTTAAAAATAAGGGGAGAAAAAGAGGGGAAAGTGGCAAAAGTGAAAATGGGAAGAGAAAAGGAAAGTGGAAAAAAAGTGGTCTCAGAGAACAATGCACCTGAAAAATGCCATAACGTCAGTAACATATGGTCAAAGTGCGAATGATCGGCATAGGATATCCAGGGATGCAAAAAACACAGAAACTTGTCATGGGAATTAGACAGTATAGATTATAAATTTCTCATTGACCATAACATTGTTCATGCAATGTTTAACTGCTTCGAAGTTGAGAGCAGGCGTTTTCCAGGCCCTTGCTAGTAAGCCTCATTGCAAGAAAGAGGTGCATTGCGAGTTTGCTTTTTGCCTCTAATAAGGACTCGATAGGATTAAAAAGGAAGGCCTCACATGGGTTCCTCTTTACATCTGAGTGAAATAATTTTTGCAATCATGCGTAAAACACGGATCCAAAGTCTAGTCGACATAGGGCATTACCACCAGATGTGGGCCATTGTACCTGGCTGGGTACACCTGTGAAAGCAAGTGCATGGATATTGGGGAATTATGTGAGCCAGCCGAGCTGGAGTATAGTACCAGCGGTATATGACCTTATAAGCATTTTCCAAAAAGGTGACAATTCTGTAACACTAGGTAGCAGCCTGCAGCATAGTCTGCCAGTCTTCAGGTGCCAACTCCACTGCTAATTCGTGCTCCCAATGTTGCTGGATAGAGCGCAATGGTGGTTTCCTAGAGGAAACAATTGACGAGTATATCAAAGAAATTATGCCCGTGGAATGTGGACGCGACTTGCATATGCTTTAGAAAGCCGCGTCGGTATCGAACGAGGCCTAAGAAGCTGCTGGATAAAATGATGGGCCTGTAGGTAGCGGAAATGTTCTTGCAGCGGTATTTTGTGCGACAAGAGGAGCATGTAGAATGTCATGATCCTAGTTGGGGTTAGCAGAGAGTGTATCTGAGAACCCATTTTCTGTTCACCAATTGAACTGGCCTGAGCTGATCACACCAGGGGGAAATAGTGGGAAGCACAATAGACATAAAAGAGGTAGATGAGGTGAGATCACGCCTGTCGAGTATTTAGAGTCCCAAAGCTGGAATGTATGGAATAAAAGAGGGACTTATACTTGTAGGGCAAGAAGTAGGAGGGAGTCATGGTTAAGAAGACAGGGGAGTCGGATGTGAGTCTACCACATCAATAGTGGCCCATCAGGGTAAGTGGTAAGTCTCATGTAAGTGAGAGATAGGATCGAGATTAGCTGCGACATAATAATCTTTAAGATTAGGAACTAAGAGGCCTCCATTGATCCTACGAATAAACACATTTGTTAACTGTAGGCCAGGAAAAACCCCACAGGCACTGGTAGGACCCAGAAAGCATACAACAGTTTAGTGAGGTACGTCATCCTAACTGTGTTATATCTGCCAAACCATGACAGCAGTAGATGGCTCCAAGACAGCAACAGGTCCAACAGTGCTTTGAATAAAGTGGGGAAATTAGCCGGATATAGGCCCTCATAAACTGGGGTTGAACGAATTCCTAGGTACTAACGGGTAAGTTCATTGTGCCTGGAGTTAGGCATTAAGCATATCCATAATGGATTGTAATAAAATCAGATTCAACGTATTTATAGAAATAATATGCTATACATAAAACAAGTACCATCACAATGATCAAACTGCAGATTGAGCGATTTTAGTTTGACAATACACACCTGAGCTTCTAGGTTTTCCTTTTCTGCAGTAAATTGTTTTTTTTCAGTGACCATATCCTCAGCTAGATCTTCAGTCTTGTGCTGGTACTCAATGACAGCTTCTTCAGCCTCCTTCCGCTTGCTGTGAGTCTGGTTCACTCTGATGCTTTGATGGGCCTTGTCTGCCATCTGCTGGTTGAGCAGATCAACTGCTTTTTGATGTTCATTCCACAGTGTTCTTCCTTTAATTCTAGAACAGACACAATTACGGTACCATACAGTGCTCCCAGCCTAATAAGACAACATGTAATGATCAACGAGTCATGGTTGTTATAAAAAAAAAAAAACTGTATTAATTGTAGGTAGGTGCATTTTAAAACTGTTAAAGTGGTAGTAAACGCCGCTTTTTCACTTGTATAAAGCTTATCTTTATTATACTGGAGTAGGGATGAGCCGAACACCCCCCGGTTCGGTTCGCACCAGAACTTGCGAACGACCCCCGCGTTCGGTACGAACGTTAGAACCCCATTGAAGTCTATGGGACTCGAACGTTCGAATTGGAAAGTGCTAATTTTAACGGCTAATATGCAAGATAGTGTCCTAAAAAGGGTTTGGCGACCTGCCTCCTGCCTCAGGGGACATGGGTCACTGCAAAAAAAAGTTTTAAAAACTACCGTTTTGGTGGGAGTACTGATTTTAATGACGATTAAAGTGAAAAAAAAAAAAGTGAAATATTCCTTTAAATATGGTGCCTGGTGGGTGTCTGTAGTATGCCTGTGAAGTGCCACGTGTTTCCCGTGTTTAGAACAGTCCCTGCACAAAATGACATTAAGGCCGCGTACACACGGGCGGACTGTTCGCCCAACTTTGTCCGCTGAACAGTGTTTGGGCGGACAGTCCGCTCGTGTGTGGGCTTTCAGCGGACAGTTTCAGCGGACAGTTGGACGGACAAGGTTTTTCGGAAATTCCGAAAAACTGTCCGCTGAAACCTTGTTTGAGCGAACAGTCCGCCCGTGTGTAGGCTTGTTCGTCAAACAAAGTTGCGCGCATGCTCAGAAAGGATTTTCACGCCGAAAGCTATAATGCAGTGTATAGGACGTCGTATTTTTCGTCCCGTCGTACGTGCCGTTCACGTCATCGCGCACGGTTTCAGCAAACTGTTCGTTCGTCGTGTGTGGCCATGTCCGTCCATGCTAATTTTGAGCGGACTGTTTGCCGAAACTGTTGGACGGACAAAGTTGGGCGAACAGTCCGCGCGTGTGTACGCGGCCTAAGCGGAAATAACACCATTTAAAACTGCTTGCGGTTTTAATGTTATATCTGGTTCCTGCAATATGGTTGAAAATCATTCAGAAAAATGGCATGGGTAGCCCTCCCTGCCCATTACCAGCCTATTTGGGTCTTGTACGCATATTAAGGGGAACCCTGTACCCATATTAAAAAAAAGGAAATGCGTGTGGCCCCCAGGCCCTATATACTCAGAACAGCAGTATACAGGCGGTGCAAACAAGACTGGGACTGTGTAGGTTTGTTGTGTTAAGTTGAATCTGTTTGTAATTTTCAACTGGTACATTTTTAAAGTGTAGCTCCAGTCAAAAAAAATATTTTTAAGCTTTTTGGAAAACATAGGGAAGGGTTATCACCCCTGTATAATTTGTTTTGTCGTCCATCTTTTTTCATCTCACTTGCTGTTGTCTCCTTCCGTTTGCAAGTAGGAGATGTTTGTAAGTTGGATGTTTGAAAGTAGGGGCCTGCCCTATATGCTCTGCAGAAATGGCGGAACAAGGTGTTGGTTTTGCAACAACATTGTAAGCCCTCAAAATGACTCTTGGTGGGCGCTGGAGCGCCCTGCTGTGAACGATTATATCAAGAATTGTAATTACATGCCATTGTTGAACAGTGGTAGAAAAATTGACCTTTGGTGGTTGTGGTGCTGGTGCCACAACACTATAAGTCCTCACAGTTACTCTGGGTGGGCACAGGAAGGGGCCCTCCTGTGAAATATTATATCAAGAATTGTAATTACATGTCCCTGTTAAACAGGGGCAGAAAAATTGGGCCTTAGGCACTGGTGCCATCACACTGCAACCTCTGCCATACACTATAGTTTTATTGCAGGAATTAGCCCTGCTGCAAAGCATTGCATCAAAAATTTTACTTAAACGCCCCTGTTAAACAGGGGCAGAAAAATTGGGCCTTAGGCACTGGTGCCATCACACTGCAACCTCTGCCATACACTCTAGTTTTATTGCAGGAATTAGCCCTGCTGCAAAGCATTGCATCAAAAATTGTACTTAAACGCCCCTGTTAAACAGGGGCAGAAAAATTGGGCCTTAGGCACTGGTGCCATCACACTGCAACCTCTGCCATATACTCTAGTTTTTTTGCAGGAATTAGCCCTGCTGCAAAGCATTGCATCAAAAATTTTACTTAAACGCCCCTGTTAAACAGGGGCAGAAAAATTGGGCCTTAGGCACTGGTGCCATCACACTGCAACCTCTGCCATACACTCTAGTTTTATTGCAGGAATTAGCCCTGCTGCAAAGCATTGCATCAAAAATTGTACTTAAACGCCCCTGTTAAACAGGGGCAGAAAAATTGGGCTGCTGGCATCACCCAGAACCAAAAATGTTCTTCCAACATATCAGCGGAGGAGGAAGAGGATAGACAATCAACATAACAGGACAGTCACTCAGCATCAGCATAGGCAGTCTTGAAGGGATGTGGTATTTCAAAAAAAATTATTCGGTTACATCAGCTTCAGGTGCTTGGTAGCTGTGGGTGATCCAAGACTGATTCATCTTGATGAAGGTCAGTCGATCAACTGATTCGGTGGACAGGCGCACCCTGTGATCGGTAACGAAGCCACCAGCAGCACTGAAGGTGCGTTCCGAAAGAACGCTGGATGCAGGACAGGCCAGTAGCTCAATTGCATACTGTGCAAGCTCTGGCCAGTGATCCATCCTCAAGACCCAGTAAGCCAGAGGATTTTCAGTGGGAAAGGTGTCCAAGTCTGACCTTGCCCCTAGGTATTCCTGCACCATGTAAATTAGACGCTGGCGATGGGTGCTGGAACCAATCATACCTTGGGGCTGCGGACTAAAAAATTGTCTGAAAGCATCAGTCAGACGGCCACCTTCTCCACCGCTCCTTCTGGCTGATGCCTCAGCAACACGTTGTCCAGGACCAGGAGTTTGTGACCTCCCAGTCTCTGGGAACGCGTTGCACAGAGCTTTCTGCAAGGCCTCCCGGAGATGTCTCATCCTCTGCTCCCTCTGCGATGGCAAGATAAGGTCGGCAACCTTACCCTTGTACCGTGGATCAAGGAGAGTGGCCAGCCAGTAATGGTCCCTCTCCTTGATCCGAAGAATACGAGGATCCTTCCGCAGGCTTTGCAGGATCAGGGAGGCCATGCAGCGTAGGTTAGCTGAGGCATTCGGTCCGGAGTCCTCTGGGTCACTAAGGACAACATGATCCGCAGCTACCTCCTCCCAGCCACGTACAAGTCCACGTGTTTCTTGGGACTGTAAATCATCCCTATAAGACTGCTGCTGCTGATGCTGAGTGCCAGCCTCCACCTCCATGCTGACACAATCATCCTCCTCCTCCTCTTCCTCCTCCTCACCCTCTTCCTGTGTGATGGGTGGCACAGCAGGAACACTGTCTGGATAAAGGGGGCCTTGAGAGGCAAGGAAGTCCTCCTCTTCCTGCCTCTGTTCTGCCTCAAGTGCCCTGTCCATTATTCCACGCAGCGTATGCTCCAAGAGGAGGACAAGAGGTATAGTGTCACTGATGCATGCACTGTCACTGCTCACCATCCTTGTGGCCTCCTCAAACGGTGACAGGACAGTGCATGCATCCCTGATCATGCCCCACTGGCGTGGTGAGAAAAAACCAAGCTCTCCTGACCCTGTCCTGGTGCCGTAGTCGCACAGGTACTCATTGATGGCCCTCTGCTGCGTGTGCAGCCGCTGCAGCATGGCCAATGTTGAGTTCCATCTGGTGGGCATGTCACATATAAGGCGGTTCTTGGGCAGGTTCAACTCCTTTTGGAGCTCAGCCAGCCGAGCACAGGCATTAAATGATCGGCGGAAATGCACACAGACTCTCCTGGCCTGTTTCAGGACATCCTGTAAGCCGGGGTACCTGCCCAAGAACCGCTGCACCACCAGGTTAAGGACGTGAGCTACACAGGGCACATGGGTCAGTTGTCCCTGTCGGAGGGCGGAGAGGAGGTTGGTGCCATTGTCGCAAACCACCATTCCTGGCTTAAGCTGGCGTGGCGTCAACCACCTCTCGGCCTGCCCCTGCAGAGCTGACAAAACATCCGCCCCAGTGTGGCTCCTGTCCCCCAAACAAACCAGCGCAAGCACGGCATGGCATCGTTTTGCCTGCGTACTTGCGTAGCCCCTGCAACGCCTACGGAGCACCGCTGGTTCTGAGGACAGAGCACTGGAAGAGGCCATGGAGGAAGAAGAAGAGGAGGGGGTGGAGGAGAGAGGTGTGTCACAACCAATAGTAGCATTTTGGAGGCGTGGTGGCGGAACAACCTCCAATACTACTGCACCTTGTCCTGCATCCTTCCCAGCAGCCAGAAGAGTGACCCAATGGGCCGTGAAAGACAGGTAACGTCCCTGTCCATGCCTGCTGGACCATGAGTCAGCGGTAATATGCACCTTACCGCTGACCGCCCTGTCCAGCGAGGCAAGGACATTGCCTTCCACATGCCGGTAGAGAGCCGGAATTGCCTTCCGTGAGAAAAAGTGGCGTTTGGGGACCTGCCACTGAGGAACCGCACATTGTACAAACTCACGGAAGGGGGCCGAGTCTACCAACTGAAAAGGCAGCAGTTGAAGTGCTAGCAATTTAGCCAAGCTAGCATTCAACCGCTGGGCATGTGGATGGCTGGGAGTAAATTTCTTCCGTCGGTCCAGCAGCTGGGGCAGGGACATTTGTCTGCTATAATCGGACGTGGATGTACCACTAGCAGAGTTCCCGGAAGCACTTGGCTGTGACACACCTAATTCTACACCTTCATTCCTCTCAGAGCAGGTTTCAGAGAGGACTGAAGGTCTAGTGGGGTTGGAGATGCCAGCTGATGAGGAGCAAGGAGAGGTCCGCTTTGATCTTTGGTGTGGGTCTTTGAGGTATGCTTGCCAACGAGCTGCATGGCAGGTCAACATATGTCTGGTCAAGCATGTGGTGCCCAAGCGGCTGATGTTTTGGCCACGTGAGATACGCTTGAGACATATGTTGCAAATAGCAGCGGTGCGATCTGATGCACTCGTCTCAAAAAAGGCCCACACCAAAGAACTTTTAGAATAACGCGCAGAGGAAGCGCTCTGCGCAGGCGGAGCTCTGCGGTGTGATTCAGTCGGTGTGCTGCCCCTAAGCTGGCCCCCGGAGGGCATCCTGCCTCGTTGGACATGTGCCTCCTCCTCCTCCTCCTCCCTCCTTCCAGGCACCCACGTGGAGTCAGTGCCCTCATCATCCCCTCCCTCTTCATCGCTGTAGCAAACCTGGCAGTATGCTGCAGCTTGTGGAACATGACTGCCAGATTGCTGTCCTTCTTGAGCATCCCCTCTCTCTGTGCTCACGCTACTGCCTTCCTCTAGCTGAGTGTCATCATCAGAGCCCACCAAACACTGGGCATCCTCCTGGAGCATGTACCCAACACTGTGCTCAAAGAGTTCAGGAGACTCCTCAGGAGGACGTGGTGGGTCTAGGGAAGGAGTCACTGATGATGACATTGAGAGGAGGGGCGACGATGTGTTGGCAGCTGCTTTTCTACTACCCTGAGACTGGGTGAGAGAGGATGAGGAGGATGAAGAGGGCTTGGTCATCCACTCTACCAAGTCGTTGACATGTTGCGGTCCAACATGTCCAGCTGCAGAAAAGAAGGACAAGCATGTCCCATGGCCACGTGCTGATGACAATGCACCGCGTCCACGACCAGCACTGTTGTCTCTAGACACAGAGCCTGCTTGCCCTCTTTTATCGGCTCGCGCCTGTCTGCCTCTCCTTGCTGGCCTTCCAGACATGGTAATGGCCTGAAGGGAGTTGGGTAAAACAGTAGTTGGGTAGTTTATATTGTGCTGGAGGCACACAACACCCACTAACTCCTGCAGATGCCTTTTTTATAGAACAGCAGAGTTAAAGGGGTATATACAGATGTATACTGTGCTGTGCTGGAAGCACACACAACTTCCAATAACTCCAGCAGATGTCAATCGGGCCCAAATAGAGAACAGCTATGTAGGTGGATAATAGCGGTATGTACTGGGTACAGAGCAGGCACACAGCACGCACTATCTCCTGAGTGACACTGCTGACTGCAAGTTCTATTGTTAAAGATGGACCACTAGCTATATAGGTGAGGTGAATATCACGGTGTATACTGCGGTCAGGGCACGCAGACAATAACAAGAAAACAGCAGAGTTAAAGGGGTATATACAGATGTATACTGTGCTGTGCTGGAAGCACACACAACTTCCAATAACTCCAGCAGATGTCAATCGGGCCCAAATAGAGAACAGCTATGTAGGTGGATAATAGCGGTATGTACTGGGTACAGAGCAGGCACACAGCACGCACTATCTCCTGAGTGACACTGCTGACTGCAAGCTCTATTGTTAAAGATGGACCACTAGCTATATAGGTGAGGTGAATATCACAGTGTATACTGCGGTCAGGGCACGCAGACAATAACCAGAAAACAGCAGAGTTAAAGGGGTATATACAGATGTATACTGTGCTGTGCTGGAAGCACACACAACTTCCAATAACTCCCGCAGATGCCAATCGGGCCCAAATAGAGAACAGCTATGTAGGTGGATAATAGCGGTATGTACTGGGTACAGAGCAGGCACACAGCACGCACTATCTCCTGAGTGACACTGCTGACTGCAAGCTCTATTGTTAAAGATGGACCACTAGCTATATAGGTGAGGTGAATATCACGGTGTATACTGCGGTCAGGGCACGCAGACAATAACAAGAAAACAGCAGAGTTAAAGGGGTATATACAGATGTATACTGTGCTGTGCTGGAGGCACACACAACTTCCAATAACTCCAGCAAATGACAATCGGGCTCAAATAGAGAACAGCTATGTAGGTGTATATAGTGGTATGTACTGGGTACAGAGCACGCAGACAGCACGCACTAACACTACTGACTGCAAGCTCTATTATTAAAGCTAGATCACTAGCTATATAGGTGAGGTGAATATAGTGGTGTATACTGCGGTCAGGGCACAGACAGTAACCACTACACAAGAGCAAAATAGTAAATCAGCCAAAAACGATTGGTGTGTAACTGTGTTGAAGGTACACAGAACACCCACTGCTTCAGATGCTAACAAACACTACACGAGGCCGCCTGAAAGGCAGCTTTATATAGTGTGGGGCGTGCACTACACAGTCTGAGCTATGATTGGCCACAGGCAGGATGCCTGTGGCCAACCATTGCTCTTCCCGCCACTGGCGCTGCGATTGGCCAAGCATGCGGGGTCACAGTGCATGCTTGGCCAATCGTGAGACAGCAATGCATTGCGCCATCGCAGTGCATTGTGGGCCACACGAATTTTGCCGCGAACGGCCCAAACGTTCGGAATTCGGCGAACGCACGAACGACCGATGTTCGAGTCGAACATGCGTTCGACTCGAACACGAAGCTCATCCCTATACTGGAGCATAGAAGCCACCGTATGGTTCCCAAAAGAACTTATAGGTATAGTCTTTGCCCAGTCTTGTCTATAAATCAGCCCTGGGATTCTTTCATTCTCTATAAAGATTACATGTGTTAGAATATATTGCACACTAGTTTTATTTTTTATCTTACCATTCCTGAATGCAGAAAAAAAATAGAAGACTATATTACCCAAGAGAAGAATTCAGTTCCTCAAAATCCAGTTGTTTCTTCTCAATGTTTTCCAGTTCCAAGGTCATTCTTCTCAGTTCATTCTGTAACTGCAGCATCTCCGAGGAGACACACTCCCGAGCGCTTGTGACCGCAGCTAAGTATAATGACAAATAATTCAACATACAGTACTGGGTCTATGGATTTAAAGCCAACCCAAACATTTTATTTTTTATTTTTTAATAGAGTACTCACGTTTAGCAGCGTTTCGTTTACAAGCGTTTTTAATGGAGAAACATTTTTGACTATTTTCAATGTAAAACACACTTCTAAACACAAATACGGCTAAACACAGCATGTAAATGCAGCACAACGGATGTTTTTAACCACTTGCTTACTGGGCACTTAAACCCCCCTCAGTCCCAGACCAATTTTCAGCTTTCAGCGCTGATGCACTTTGAGTGACAATTGCGCGGGCATACAACACTGTACCCAAATGAATTTTTTATCATTTTTTTCCCACAAATAGAGCTTTCTTTTGGTGGTATTTAGTTACAGCTCGGAGTTTTATTTTTTGCTAAACAAACAAAAAAAGATGCAAAAAAAAAAAAATCATGTTTTAATAGTTTGTTATAAAATTTTGCAAACGGGTCATTTTTCTCCTTCATTGAAGTGCGCTGATTAGGCGGCACTGATAGGCTGCATTGGTGGGCACTGATGGGCTGCATTGGTGGGCACTGATGGGCTGCATTGGTGGGCACTGATGGGCTGCACTGGTGGGCACTGATAGGCATAGTTAAGGCGGCACTAATAGGCACAGATAAGGCGGCACCGATGGGCACAGATAAGGCGGCACTGATGGGCAAAGATGGGCACAGATAAGATGGCACGGATGGGTGGCACGGATAAGTGGCACGGATGGGTGGCACGGATGGGCACTGATAGGTACCACAGATAGATGGGACTGATGGGCACTGATAGGTGGCACTGATAGGTGGCTCTGATAGGTGGCACTGCTGGGCACTGATGGGCGGCACTGCTGGGCACTGATGGGCGGCACTGCTGGGCACTGATGGGCGGCACTGGGGTGCAGCACCTTTGAGGCAGATTGGGTGGCACTGTGGGTGGCACTGTGGGGTGGCACTGTGGGTGGCACTGTGGGTGGCACTGTGGGCACTATGGGCACTGACAGGGGGCACTGACGGGGGGCACTTACTTTTTCTTTTCTTTTACTTCAGGATGGCACTGCGGGAGGCAGGTGGGCACAGGCAGGTGGCAGGTGGTCCCTTGTATTGATGGCCGTGATCGGGACTGATGTCCCGATCACGGCCGCCGGTGATCGGCTTTTTTTTTCTCTCCTCGCGCTGTCAGCGCGAGGAGGAATAATAGCCGATTACCGGCTCCGTTCTATCACATGATCAGCTGTCATTGGCTGACAGCTGATCACGTGATAAGGGGTCGGGATCGACCCCTTACACGGATCGGTGATCAGGCGAGTCTCACGGACTCGCCGATCACAGAGCGCGCCGCGCGCGCCCCTCAGGGGGCGCGCAGGCCGCTCGTAACCAGGACGACGTCAATAGACGTAGTCCTGAAAATGTAGGTCCGCGCTAATGCCGTCATTTGGCAATAGCGCGGATCTGAAGTGGTTAAAAGTCGGTTATTTTCTGTCAAGTTAAATCGTTCAAGAGAGGTTTTAAAACATCTTGTGTACACAAAGCCTTATGCCGCATACACACGATCGGACTTTCTACCAACAAAACCGTGGGATTTTTTTCCGAAGGATGTTGGCTCAAACTTGTCTTGCATACACAACGTCACACAAATGTAGGCCCAAAATTCCAAAGATGAGAACGCGGTGACGTACAAGACGTACAACGAGCTGAGAAAAAGGAAGTTCAATAGCCAGTTCGGCTCCTTCTGCTTGATTCCGAGCATGCATGAACTTTGGTGCGAGGACTTGTGTACACACGAACGGAATTTCCAGCAACAAAGTGAAGTTGGAGGAAAATTTGAGAACCTGCTCTCAAACATTTGCGGCCGGATATTCCAACAGCAAATGTTTGATGGAGCATATACACGGTCGCACTTTTTAATGACAACAAGCTCACATTGAACATTTCCCGTCGGAAAGTCTGACCGTGTGTACGTGGCATTAGAGTTATGCCGCGTACACACGAGCGGACTGTATGGCGTACTTAGTCCGTCTAAACACATTTCAGCGGACAATCCGCTCGTGTGTGGGCTTCAGCTGACTTTTTCAGCGTGCAGTCCGGCGTACTAAGTATTTCGGTTTTTTTGAAATTCTGTCCGTCGTACTTTGGTTTCAGCGGACAGTACGGTCGTCAGTATGCTAGTTCGACGGACTAAGAATGGCGCATGCCCAGAAAGGATTTACACGGCGGAAGGGTGCTTTGCTGTTTTTTGGACTTCCTATTTCTAGTCCCGTCGTACGTGCTGTACACGTCATCGCGCAAGCTTTCGACGGACTGTTTGTGCATCCGTGTGTGGTCAAGTCCGTTCAGTGGAAAGTACGACGGACTGTCCGTCGGATTGTATGACGAACTAAGTATGCCATACAGTCCGCTCGTGTGTACGCGGCATTAGAAATTTTAACAAGTTTCATTTCCATCCAAGTCCTCATTTCATGTCATAGGAACATAATGCTACAGTGACAGGAAATAATGACGAATCTCTCTAAAATAGACACAGAGAAACATGTAGATAAGGATTTAAAAAAAAAAAAAAAAATCAGTCAGGTTTTTAAGATTCTTGAGGTCTTCCTGTCCTCGTTGTACAGTATACTCACCCTGATTTCTTCAAAAAGTATATAACTCTGAGGTTCAAGGGCCAGATAAAGGCAAGCAAAGGGCTGCTTCTGCCCCCCAAGCCACAGTTTGGAGACCACACCTCTATGTATATCTTTAGTTACTATTTGAGGGATCCCCAGCAGGAGGAAGGATGCCCCGATTTCCCTATATAGATCTTTAGGAGCCAGGACCGCTGATGGAGGACCTAAAAAAATAAGATCAGGCTGCTCTGTGCAAAACCACTCATAGAGCAGGTAAGTATAACATGTTTGCTATTTTTTAAAGAAAAAACATGCTTTCCTTCAGAACCACTTTAATTTAGTTTCTTTGTGTTTCAACATTTTTTTCCGGACGTTTGCAGTAATCCAGCATGAAACAACGAATGCACTTTGCTTCTGTGTGCGGAACATCCTGTAGTAAAGACCATTCACTGCTGTACTCTCTTTATGCAAAGTTGGAGCTGTAGTAGGGAACAAGAGCCGCATAAGCCGATGACTCCTCTGTAGTGCTGCCTTCTGTTCCTTCAAAGTCTTCAGAGTGGTGCCAGCAGCAGGAACAAAGATCTTTAGGACAGTGTGAAGCAATACACTGGGCATAATAGTATAGGGCTGTTTTCACACTGATACACTGTGGTTTACCCACACCGTGAATGCAGAGTGCCTGCAGCTTTCCTGCATGTAAGCCATAGACTTCTATTATATCCTGCCGTTTTACCACCCCCCAACTTTACGTGTGAACAAGCCCTAAGGGTGCTGCTGCAGAATGCGTAATTCTGAAGGGCTCCTTCACAAGTGTAGCAGCACTGCTGCTCCTCTGAAAAGCGATCAGAGTGTGTGTTGACAGGTGGTAAGGCGGCGATATGATGCCTCCTCCCCACCCAATTTAAACCCATGATTGGCGTGCAATGGACATGATTGTGACACGATAGTACGGCAATTAGAAGTTTAAATCAGGTGTGAGTGTGCCCTGTGATCTTTGACTTCTCCTACATTGCTCAGGTAGATCTTCAGCTCTGTAAGTTTGTCTACCCCTGGTTTAGAGGCAGAGGATCAAGAGGAAAATACTTCCAATGCTGTGACCGGACTCCTGCAGCTGCTCTATAAGCTGTGACTGCCTCTAGTTGCACTTTAGCCCCCTAAAAGTGCAATACAGGGTTAATGTCCCTGTATTGTACGTGATGGCGCCAAGACTCTGTCCACAGAGTAGAGACAGAGGCAGAGTAGGTAGAGTGATGGAACTGGTGGGAGCAAGGTGTAAGGTGAGTAAATCTGCTTGTTCAGAAACCCCAATGCATTAGGAGCGCCCTTGCAATGTGGTAGGTGGGGGGGTGATGCCCATTGCAAGGGGGAACTTTTCATTTTCCTAGAGGTTTAAATGAAAGTTTTTGGTAATCAGACCCATCCTTTAATCTCAGCCGTTGTCTGCTGTCTGTGAAGCCACCTCGGAGCTGCATGCAGGCAGCCTATAGAAGTGGATGTAGACACAGCAGCTGCACAGACAGTCACATATCATGGTACATGGATCTGAAGGCACACACCGTGCGTTCAGGTTTGGACAACCGATCTTGCAGTTGATGTTGATGCGCAATTGTGTCTGTGCAGCAGTTACGCTTGAATCCACATCTATGGGCTTCCGGCCTGCAGGTCCAAGGTGGATTCGCACGCAGCAGACAGTGGCTCAGATCGGAAGGTGGGTCTGATTGCCCATCTGAATGAGTAATAATTATGATTAATGATTAATATGTACAGTCTTAGGGAAATAATGGAAAGGGGGTCATAGTTGAAACTTTGAGGGTTCAGGTTCAGGAGTGTAGTATTTTTTTAATATGATTAAGAACATGGGGACATAACCTTAAACTAGGAGGAGAAAAAAAAAGGGATAACAAACAAACAAACAAAAACAAGGATAGGAAATTATATGAAATGGTCTTGGGGTCACCAATTAAAACCCAAAAGGTTTTCTAACTTTTCCTAACTGTATCCAAAAGCATACAATAGGACTATTATTAATAAAACATTACCTTCTATCTCCTTTGATATAATTCTGGGAAGATGTGTGACTTTGTACCGAAGTTTGCTGTTTTCAATTGTCTCTGCTTCCAGAAGCTCACGTGTTGCCCTTCTACTGTCCTCCTAAAGTTTTAGGGACAGAATAATCATTACAACAGTCACAGGGGCGTGGCCGGCATGACGGTGTGTGCATGTGAGTGAGAGTGGGATGAGGACGCCTGAGCTCTCTCCCCGTCCAGCCCTCCGTCTACCCTGACCAAGCAATGAATACTGATTGAGGGACCTGCCTGTTTGCGGCGGATGTTACTGTTTGACCCCTCGCTCCGTGGACTCCGGGGAGGTTGCGGCGTGCACAGGCTGTACCTCCGAAACTAGCCGAGGATACCCGAACGAGCTCCCGCCGGGGGCTCGGATCATCGCGAGATCTCGATCGCGGTCCCGAAGGCAGCTCGAGGACGGTCCGGAGGGAGATAGGACGTCAGCACGAGCGGACGAAGCCCACTTATTGAGCGGGGCCGCCGAGCCGGAGCGAGAGGGAAACCCAGCTCAAAATAGCCTCGGAGGAGATCGCAAAACGCCGGTTCAACAGTGCAGCCTGTGGCATCAGCCTAGGCGTATGGTAACCCGGGGGAGGAGAGGGAGAGTAAGCTCATTAATGTTATCATCGTTAAATGTTTAACAATTGGAACAATGACTTTGCATTTCCCAGTCTGGAGAATAGCCTCTTTTCCACTAACCCCCCCCCCCCCCCCAAGGGGCTGATTTATAGTTGTTCCCAGCTAAACCTACTTGGCTGTATTACCTGGGCTGCTGCTGCCCTGGATGCACTCTGAACATATTGAGAAGATCATTATTGCCGTATGACCAGGTTTTTCTTGCTGAACATTATATATCATTAGCCTTTTTGAACCCACGACTTTATTGTTATTACTCTGGTATTACCATGCTTAGTAAAAGAGCCACAGAGGATGTACCACATGGGGAGGGGAACCATAA
Organism: Lithobates pipiens; assembly: GCF_037356315.1. NCBI lineage: Eukaryota > Metazoa > Chordata > Amphibia > Anura > Ranidae > Lithobates > Lithobates pipiens. Next base: position 70,032,762 of record NW_027507791.1, on the reverse strand, counting down.
GACTCGGGCAGCCAAGGAAAAATTAAATCAAGCTGCTGCGGCGGCAAAACTTGAGCGATTTGCCCATGCAACATCCCCGGCCAGGAAAGGCCATCAGCAACTAGCAGGCCAAACAAAATCGCAGGGACCGTCCTGCGACAGGAGAAGCATTGGCCACTTGGCTTCAAATTCCGCTACTCCATCCTTAGGAAGCAGCATGCACAACCTACCCCCTGCTGAGAACAAGGCCCCCCATAGCGAGGCGGACCCCCCGATACTCCCGGTAAGGGGGTCCGGTGAGCCTACGCTGCGTGAGATATTGCAGGCAGTTAATGAATGCAAGAACTCCATCTTAGGCCTGGATAACCAACTCAGCAATATCAAAAACGAATTGCACTCTATGGGTCAATTATTGAGCAATACTGTTTGTAGAACGGCTGCCCTCGAAGGAAGACTAAGCACAGTAGAGGATGAGCTCTCCCCTTTGCAACAAAAAATAATAGGACTTGAGAAACAACTTACCATACAGGCATCGAAACTAGACGATATGGACAATAATAATCGCAGGAATAATGTTCGTTTAGTTGGTCTGCCAGAGGGTAGTGAGGGCCCCAACCCCATCATCTTTTTGGAAAATTGGTTCAAGGAACTATTGGAAGATACCCCTTTTTCCCCCCTTTTTTCTATTGAAAGGGCCCACAGAGTTCCCTTTTTTTTTTTTTTTTTTTTTTTGACAAATTTAAATTTGAATCCACAAATAATGTAAATTTGATCGATAATTCACGTGATGTTATATATATATATGTGTTTTTCATATTCCAGATAGGGAGAGGGGGCGGTGTTGAGTATAGGGTGCCATAGCAACGACTTATACGCTCCCTTTTTTGAATTTATAACTAGCCACCAATTAATGGATAGTGTTTTTTATGTTAGCCACGTGCACTTACCACGAGATGGGAGAGTTGGGGATTGTGGTAGGACACAAATAAGGGTATATAACAATGGCATATATGTTTCCTTAAATATATATCTTTTGTGTGTGTTTTTTTTTTTTTATTTTTTTTTTTTGGCAAATTTAAATTTGAATCCACAAATAATGTAAATTTGATTGATAATTCAAGTGATGTTATATATATATGTGTGTTTTTCATATTCCAGATAGGGAGAGGGGGCGGTGTTGAGTATAGGGTGCCATAGCAACGACTTATACGCTCCCTTTTTTGAATTTATAACTAGCCACCAATTAATGGATAGTGTTTTTTATGTTAGCCACGTGCACTTACCACGAGATGGGAGAGTTGAGGATTAGGATAGGACACAAATAAGGGCATATGACAATGGCATATATGTTTCCTTAAATATATATCTTTTGTGTGTGTTTTTTTTTTTTTTTTTTTTTTGCCAAATTTAAATTTGAATCCACAAATAATGTAAATTTGATTGATAATTCAAGTGATGTTATATATATATGTGTTTTTCATATTCCAGATAGGGAGAGGGGGCGGTGTTGAGTATAGGGTGCCATAGCAACGACTTATACGCTCCCTTTTTTGAATTTATAACTAGCCACCAATTAATGGATAGTGTTTTTTATGTTAGCCACGTGCACTTACCACAAGATGGGAGAGTTGGGGATTGTGGTAGGACACAAATAAGGGTATATAACAATGGCATATATGTTTCCTTAAATATATATCTTTTTTGTGTGTTTTTTTTTTTTTTTTCCCTATCCCCCTCTCAGGCTGTAATACAGGTGCGAGGAGGGGTTTAAATAGGTAGGAGATCGAGATGGTTAAAATAGTCAGCACAGGTAGGAGTTATAAGAGAATCCATTGTATGATTTAAATATATGATCGCTAAAGGATGGATGGTGGGAGCCCCTCCCCCTTCTTCTTTTTTTTTTTTCTCACATTGGGAATTATAAATAACTGTAACCCGATCGATAAGGCATGTTATGGGAGATATGACCATCTATTAAGAGATGGGGAGATGGGGGATTATAGTATGGCACAATAATTATATATATCGGCTTTTTGCATTTTTTGTTGAGGTGTGTGGGGTTTTTTTTTTTTTTTTTTCTTCTCCTCTTCTTTTTCCCCCCTCCTTACAAATAAGGGGGGATTAACGGATGCCACAGCAAGGTACGACACTTAGATATGGTTCTTAGATCTGGGGAGGCGGGGTGGATGGGGGGGTGGGGTTGGAGGGAGCTTGGGTATCGTCTGGATGAGTTTTGGAGTATGTGGGCCACAATAGAGACCCCTAGGGGTTGCTCAAACGGGCAGGGGTGGGTGGGGGGGCAGGAGGGATGGGGGGAACTGCGAGCGCGCACTGCGGGTATGGGGGGAGTGGGGGCTGTGGGGGAATACGGGGGGGGGAGGGGTGGGGGGGCCTGTCGAGGGAGGGCGGGCTTCCCTTCCCCCTCCCCCCCTGTCCCCGGCCAGCTTGACAACCACCAATGACTATGAATAGAGTAAGTATTGTTTCATGGAATGTGAGGGGGCTGGGAGATTCAAAGAAGAGAGCAGCGGTCATGTTGGAAACAGAGAGGGCAGGCCCGGGCTTACTCTTTCTGCAAGAGACACACCTAACCTCTAGTACTGCTCCACAGTTAAATAATCGTAAATTCCAGGCATATTATCATTCCTTTCATACCTCATATTCAAGAGGAGTGAGTGTCTTAGTTAGGAGGGGCACGGATTTCCTATGCAAGGAGTCCTCTATTGATGAGGTGGGGAGATTCGTTTTCCTATATGGTTTGATGAGAGGGCAACATTATATATTCTAGCCAATATCTATATACCCCCTCCCTTTAAGTTGGAGGTTATGTATAAACTGCTGGCGTTTTGCCTGGATAAGCCGGGAGTTCCGTGGATAGTACTAGGTGATTTTAACGAAACACTAGAAGCGAGCCTGGACAGATTCCCTAAACCTGACGGGGTTAGAGTAGGGCGACTGCAGGGATTTCTAACCGAAATAGGACTGAGCGACCTATGGCGAATGCATCACCCTCAGGAGAGACAGTATTCTTGTTTTTCTGGGACCTATTATACGTTATCAAGAATTGATATGGTTCTTGGTAATAAAGAGGCAGCAGAAGTGGTGCAGGACATAGAATATGGGGCAAGGGGGATTTCAGATCATTCCCCCCTGTCCATTATTGTGACCCTGGAAGGTAGAACAGGCTTAGGGGAGTGGAGGATAAATCCCGGTTGGCTGGAGTTAATAGATAGATCCAGCCCCTTACTGGATAAGATAAGGGAATTTCTCCAAATAAACAAGGGCACAGCTCCACCCGGAATAGTCTGGGACTCCCTAAAAGCCTATATTAGAGGCATATTAATTCAACAAATTGCAATAATTAAAAGGAAAACTCGAGAACAGGAGTCAGCCATAAGCAATATGGTTACTCTGGCAGAGAGTGCATATATAGAAGCCCCATCATCCGAAAACCAGAAGATATGGCTGGATAGCCAACAAGTTTATAAAATGGCTCTTCTAAAAAAGGCAGAGAACAGGCGAATATTCCAACGTCAGCACTATTTTGGGGAAGGGGAGAAGGTGGGTCGAGCCCTCTCCCTTTTGGTCCAAACCAATAGTTCCCCGACAATAGTTCAGGTGATTAAGTCGCCAAATGGTGATCTCGTCTCTAATCCCCCTGCGATCATGAGAGTACTCCATGATTACTATAATAACCTATATAGATCAGCCCTGCGGGACCAGGGTAGCCTTGTCACTGACTTTTTACTTCAAGCAGCAATTCCAACACTACCAGAACAGGACAAATTGAGTCTTGACTCACCACTTACGTTGGAGGAGCTAAAAAACGCAGTAGCTGCAATGCCTAATTATAAATCCCCAGGCCCAGACGGGCTGCCAGCAGAAATATTCAAGCGATATGGCAAAGTGTTACTGCCGGAACTCTTGGAGACACTGAACCATGCCTTTGAGGTGGGTGAACTGCCCGCCTCGATGCTGGAAGCCAATATAACCTTAATTCTTAAGGAGGGGAAAGATCAACAGGACGTCGCATCATATCGGCCAATATCCCTGCTGTGCTCGGATATTAAAATTCTAGCTAAGGCCCTGGCAACCCGCTTAAATAAATTTATACATAAACTAATACACCCAGACCAGTCGGGTTTCATCCCGGGCAGGACAACCAGCACTAATATCAGAAGAGTTTTTCTTAATGTCCAAATACCCAGGGATAATGATGAGCCGGGAGCTATTCTGGCCTTGGACGCGACTAAGGCCTTTGACAGTCTGGAATGGGGCTATTTGTGGGGAGTGTTGGAGAGGTTTGGCTTTGGCCCTCACTTTATTCACTGGATAAAATTACTTTATAATGGGCCCAGGGCAAAAATTAAGATGGGAACTGAATTTTCTGAGGTTTTTCAGCTAGAGAGAGGAACAAGACAGGGGTGTCCACTGTCTCCCCTCTTGTTTGTGCTGGCCATGGAACCCTTGGCTGTCCTAGCAAGATCACGCCCGGACATCCAGGGATTCCGGCGTGGAGCCGTGGAAGATAAAATCGCCCTGTTTGCGGATGATGTCCTGTTTTTTATTGGAGATATGGACTCAACCCTGAACAGAGTAGTGCAGATGATGGGGGAGTTTGGTCAACAATCTGGCCTTGTAATTAACTGGAGTAAATCAGCTCTCCTGCCACTGACCAGACCTGGGGCTCAATGGGTGTCGCCGGCGATTACAGGCCTAGAGACTGTGCCCAGACTGAAGTACCTGGGCATCTGGGTCACTGGGGACGTGAATCAGTACATTAATGAGAATTTAGCACCACTATTAATGAGACTGAAGCAGAAACTCAATAGGTGGTGCGGCCTTCCTCTCTCTATAGCGGGACGATGCAATCTAATAAAAATGATTTGGCAGCCACAAATACTATATATTTTACACAATTCCCCAATCTGGATTAACCAGAAATGGTTCCAAAAAATGGACTCTCTCATCCGAGATTTAATCTGGAAAAAGGGATATGCCCGGATTGGGCTGCAGACGATGCAGCTTCCCGTGGAGGAGGGAGGATTGGCCATACCCCATTTAAGAGCATATTTTTTAGCTGCCCAACTTCAGCATTTAGAGGGGGCAGGGCTTCAAGAGGGAGGGCCCCCGAACCATAATTTGATGATGGTCGGGGTACCCCATAAGCTATTGGCTGAAGTCTTGGAGGCTAATTCATTTGTCCACAGATGCCCTACTAATGTACTAATGAGGAAGGTATGGCATAATGTAAAGCAAACCATGGGATATGTGGGAGTAACTAGCTACACGCCCCTATGGCAAAACCGATACCTAGGCGAATTAAACAAAATAGATAGATCTTTAGAATGGGATAGGCAGGGAATTAATAGGTTGGTGCAACTATACAAAGGGAACACAATCAAACCCTTTGAGGCCCTTAGACGGGAATTTGATGTCTCCAATAAGACGTTCTTTAAATATTTACAGCTGAGACATGGTATTCAAGCTCAATTTGGGTCACTTGAGATTGAACGGACCGAAGCTCCCCTGCTCCAGAGCCTCATAGATTGCAGGCAAGCAAAAGGTCAGATCTCCAGATTATACACAAAGATCAGGGGCAGGATCCTGAAGGGAGAGGGCCCGTATAAGAGCAGGAGGGGGTGGATAGCAGATGTGGGCCCGATAACTCAGGAACAATGGGCTAAGACTCTTGAGCAGGGGAGATTGGTCTCCATATCCCCATCGCAGCGAGTGTCACACTTATTCCTTATATATAGGGCATATTATACCCCCTATAAGCTGTGGAAAATGGGCAGGAAATCCAGCGACAGCTGTCCCAGATGTGGGGCATCGGGGGACCTTTTCCACATGGTATGGAAATGCCCAAAATTGTATGGGTATTGGCTAGAAATAGTACTTAGAATAAATAGGACCTTTAAGACTATCTTGAAACCAGAAGCCAGGACGTGCTTATTGGGGATTTTCGAGGAGGATAGAATCCCTCCCCTAATCAAGTTGTCTGTCCTGAGATGCTTGTACCAGGCCAGACGACTGATAGCTATAAATTGGCAAGCCATAAATCCCCCAGCGATTGAACAATGGGTTAATGCAATCAACTCTACTATTTGGTGCGAGAGAGCAATGTTTATAAAACAAAACAACGTAAAAAAATTTAGGGCAATATGGAACCCGTGGCTGATCGGTATGGGTTACCCCCTAGGGGAGTCTTCCGAGGGGGCGGCCTAGCATTTGCTTGGTTGATGAGTGGCAATGGATTTCCTTCTTTGGTTTCCCTTCTTCTCTCTTCTCCATATCAACTGGTGTTCATTCCCCTCTAAACCAGCCGTCCATTATTGGTCGGGTGGGTATCAGCAGTGTGCGCTCGAAGCGGGGGTGGGTGGTGGGGTGGAAGAGATGGAGGGCGAGCCCGCCACGATGTGTGGGTCGGGAGCACCCTCGCTATTGTACTATTTATGTATGAAATGAAGTTGTTTTGTGAATTGTGGAAATCATTGTTATTTTGTACTGGGAAAACATTTTCTAATAAAGATGAATCAGTTAAAAAAAAAAAAAAGTTTTAGGGAAAATTAAATATGAAATGCAATGGAAAACATTTGTCATGTATCTCAAAGGATTTGAAACAGGCATCAAATAATAACTAACCCAAAAAGGAGAACTATGGAAGAGCAGCATTGCCATCCTAAAACAAAATGTATGCTGGGACAACAGAACACCTCCTCCTCTGCATAATATGCATAATATTCCATACGAACAAACAAACATGATACGATTATGTGCGTACCAGGTAATATAGCTTTAACACAACTCAGTTTTGTTTTTTGGTAGGCACACAAAATCGAAAAAGTCATATTCCTTATATTATGGTTCTAGTGGCAGCAGACTCTAGGGCCTCTGCCGTCCTGACTGTACAATAAACTACAAAACGATACAGCAACATAGCACGGACTGTTTCTGTCGGAGTATCCGACGAACCAAGTTTTCCAACTTGTCCGTAAAATTTTCTGACAAAATGCTCCGATCAGACATACTCCGACGGACAAAGTGCCACGCATGCTCAGATCAAATTCCTAGACCAAAGCTATTGGCTACTAGCCTGAACGTAGTCCCGTAATAACGAAATAACGTCATCACGTTATGTACAATCGGATTTTCCGACAACTTTGTCCGACCGTGTGTATGCAACAGTTTCGGACAAAATCCGTCGGACAAAATCCAACGGATTTGGTTGTCAGAATGTCCGACCGTGTGTACAAGGGCTTAGCCAAATATAGCTGGGTGCCTTTTTGCCCAGACAAATCTGATAAAGACACTACGCACTGACTTCAAGAAAGACCCTGGGACGACTATTGGTAGCTACTGAAAAAGATACAATAACCTTGGCAAGATATTCATTTTAAGAATAGTGTTCTTACCCATCCATGTGTAAGAGCCCTTGTTCCATCTGTCCAAATAAGAGGAAGATCCCGTAGTATTGGTGGAAAATTATCTAAAAATATTGTATCCATTGAGGAAGTCAATTTGACCCCTAAGTATGTCAGGTGGGAGGATGCCCATAAAAAGAGAATGATAATTGGAGAGCTTGCACACACACAGGGGCCAACGTAATATTAAGCAATTCAGATTTTTGAATATTGATTTTAACGTTCAAAAGTGTATTATACCGATTGAACTCGCTTAATAAATTTGGCAACATAGTTTCCAGAAATGTAATAAAAATAAGAATTAATATAAAGATCAATGGGGATAAAGGACATCCTTGTCTGGCGCCGTTGGTCCAATTAAAGTATAGAGAGGTCACCTCATTGATTCTAACAGCTACAGATGGAACTGAGTATATAGCCTCTACACATTTACTAAAAGCCTTTCCCACTCCAATATGAGTTAGCGTCTCTTTCAGAAATGTCCAATCCACCCTGTCAAAAGCCTTTTCTGCATCAGTGGAGAGCAAACATAAGGGTATTTTACGGAGCTGAGCCAGATAGATAATATCCAGGGGTCTGGTAGTATTATCCTTCGCCTCCTTAATAGGCATAAACCTGGCTTGATCAGGGTGGATGATATTCTGAAGGTGAGGTTGTAGTCTAGATGCTAATATCCATATAAAGAGCTTTAGGTCCACGTTTAATAGGGAAATAGGACAATAATTCATGCAATGGGCATTGTCCTTACCTTCTTTAGGGATCACTGTAATATGTGCCCTCACTGTATTGGTCGGTAGGGATGAGCTTCGTGTTCGAGTCGAACATACGTTCGACTCGAACATCGGCTGTTCGCCCGTTCGGCGAATTCCGAACGTTATGGGCCGTTCGCGCCAAATTCGTGTGGCGCTCACGGCCCACAATGCACTGCGTCATCGCAGTGCATTGCTGGCTCATGATTGGCCAAGCATGCACTGTGACGCAGCATGCTTGGCCAATCACAGCGCCAGCAGCGAGGAGAGCCATAATTGGCCACAGGCAGGATGCCTGTGGCCAATCATAGCTCAGGCTGTGTAGTACACTCCCCACACTATATAAGGCCGCCAGCGCGGCGGCCTTGTGTAGTGTGTTGGCGTCTGAAGCAGTTAGTGGGTGTTCTGTGTACCTTCAACACAGTACACACCGATCGTTATCGGACGATTTTCGATCTTGCTCTTCTGTAGTGGTTGTTGTCTGCTTGCCCTGACCGCAGTATACACCGCTATATTCACCTCACCTATATAGCTAGTGATCTATATTTTATAATAGAGCTTGCAGTCAGTAGTGTTAGGAGCTTGTGCGTGCTGTCTGCGTGCTCTGTACCCAGTACACACCGCTATATCCACCTACATAGCTCTTCGCTATTTGAGCCCACTTGCCATCTGCAGGAGTTATTGGAAGTTGTGTGTGCCTCCAGCACAGCACAGTATACATCTGTATATACCCCTTTATCTCTGGTGTTCTATAAAAAAGGCATCTGCAGGAGTTAGTGGGTGTTTTGTGCCTCCAGCACAATATACACCTGTATCTACCCTTTATTGCTGTTCTCTAATAAAGCCATCTGCAGGGCTTAGTGGGTGTTGTGTGACTCCATTACAGTATACCCCTTTATCTCTGGTGTTCTATAATAAAGGCATCTGCAGGAGTTAGTGGGTGTTGTGTGCCTCCAGCACAATATACACTACCCAACTGCTGTTTTACCCAACTCTCTTCAGGCCATTACCATGTCTGGAAGGCCAGCAAGGAGAGGCAGACAGGCGCGAGCCGATAAAAGAGGGCAAGCAGGCTCTGTGTCTAGAGACAACAGTGCTGGTCGTGGACGCGGTGCATTGTCATCAGCACGTGGCCATGGGACACGCTTGTCCTTTTCGGCAGCTGGACATGCTGAACCGCAACATGCCAACGACTTGGTAGAGTGGATGACCAAGCCCTCTTCATCCTCCTCATCCTCTCTCACCCAGTCTCAGGGTACTAGCAAAGCAGCTGCCAACGCATCGTCTTCCCTCCTCTCAATGTCATCATCAGTGACTCCTTCCCTAGACCCACCACGTCCTCCTGAGGAGTCTCCTGAACTCTTTGAGCACAGTGTTGGGTACATGCTCCAGGAGGATGCCCAGTGTTTTGTAGGCTCTGATGATGACACTCAGCTAGAGGAAGGCAGTAGCGTGAGCGCAGAGAGAGGGGATGCTCAAGAAGGACAGCAATCTGGCAGTCATGTTCCACAAGCTGCAGCATACTGCCAGGTTTGCTACAGCGATGAAGAGGGAGGGGATGATGAGGGCACTGACTCCACGTGGGTGCCTGGAAGGAGAGAGGAGGAGGCACATGTCCAACGAGGCAGGATGCCCTCCGGGGGCCAGCTTAGGGGCAGCACACCGACTGAATCACACCGCAGAGCTCCGCCTGTGCAGGGTGCTGCCTCTGCGCGTTATTCTAAAAGTTCTTTGGTGTGGGCCTTTTTTGAGATGAGCGCATCAGATCGCACCGCTGCTATTTGCAACATATGTCTCAAGCGTATCTCGCGTGGCCAAAACATCAGCCGCTTGGGCACCACATGCTTGACCAGACATATGTTGACCTGCCATGCAGCTCGTTGGCAAGCGTACCTCAAAGACCCAAACCAAAGAACAAAGCGGACCTCTCCTTGCTCCTCATCAGCTGGCATCTCCAACCCCACTAGACCTTCAGTCCTCTCCGAAACCTGCTCTGAGAGGAATGAAGGTGTAGAATTAGGTGTGTCACAGCCAAGTGCTTCCGGGCACTCTGCTAGCAGTACACCCACGTCCGATTATAGCACGCAAATGTCCCTGCCCCAGTTGCTGGACTGGCGAAAGAAGTTCACTCCCAGCCATCCACATGCCCAGCGGTTGAATGCTAGCTTGACTAAATTGCTAGCACTTCAACTGCTGCCTTTTCAGTTGGTAGACTCGGCCCCCTTCCGTGAGTTTGTACAATGTGCGGTTCCTCAGTGGCAGGTCCCCAAACGCCACTTTTTCTCATGGAAGGCAATGTCCTTGCCTCGCTGGACAGGGTGGTCAGCGGTAAGGTGCATATTACCGCTGACTCATGGTCCAGCAGGCATGGACAGGGACGTTACCTGTCTTTCACGGCCCATTGGGTCACTCTTCTGGCAGCTGGGAAGGATGCAGGACAAGGTGCAGTAGTGTTGGAGGTTGTTCCGCCACCACGCCTCCAAAATGCTACTATTGGTTGTGACACACCTCTCTCCTCCACCCCCTCCTCTTCTTCTTCCTCCATGGCCTCTTCCAGTGCTCTGTCCTCAGAACCAGCAGTGCTCCGTAGGCGTTCCAGGGGCTACGCAAGTACGCAGGCAAAACAATGCCATGCCGTGCTTGCGCTGGTTTGTTTGGGGGACAGGAGCCACACTGGGGCGGATGTTTTGTCAGTTCTGCAGGGGCAGGCCGAGAGGTGGTTGACGCCATGCCAGCTTAAGCCAGGAATGGTGGTTTGTGACAATGGCACCAACCTCCTCTCCGCCCTCCGACAGGGACAACTGACCCATGTGCCCTGTGTAGCTCACGTCCTTAACCTGGTGGTGCAGCGGTTCTTGGGCAGGTACCCCGGCTTACAGGATGTCCTGAAGCAGGCCAGGAAAGTCTGTATGCATTTCCGCCGATCATTTAATGCCTGTGCTCAGCTGGCTGAGCTCCAAAAGGAGTTGAACCTGCCCAAGAACCGCCTTATATGTGACATGCCCACCAGGTGGAACTCAACGTTGGCCATGCTGCAGCGGCTGCACACGCAGCAGAGGGCCATCAATGAGTACCTGTGCGACTACGGCACCAGGACAGGGTCAGGGGAGCTCGGTTTTTTCTCACCACGCCAGTGGGGCATGATCAGGGATGCATGCACTGTCCTGTCACAGTTTGAGGAGGCCACAAGGATGGTGAGCAGTGACAGTGCATGCATCAGTGACACTGTACCTCTTGTCCACCTCTTGGAGCATACGCTGCGTGGAATAATGGACAGGGCACTTGAGGCAGAACAGAGGCAGGAAGAGGAGGACTTCCTTGCCTCTCAAGGCCCCCTTTATCCAGACAGTGTTCCTGCTGTGCCACCCATCACACAGGAAGAGGATGAGGAGGAGGAAGAGGAGGAGGAGGATGATTGTGTCAGCATGGAGGTGGAGGCTGGCACTCAGCATCAGCAGCAGCAGTCTTGTAGGGATGATTTACAGTCCCACGAAACACGTGGACTTTTACGTGGCTGGGAGGAGGTAGCTGCGGATCATGTTGCCCTTAGTGACCCAGAGGACTCCGGACCGAATGCCTCAGCTAACCTACGCTGCATGGCCTCCCTGATCCTGCAAAGCCTGCGGAAGGATCCTCGTATTCTTCGGATCAAGGAGAGGGACCATTACTGGCTGGCCACTCTCCTTGATCCATGGTACAAGGGTAAGGTTGCCGACCTTATCTTGCCATCGCAGAGGGAGCAGAGGATGAGACATCTCCGGGAGGCCTTTAAGAAAGGTCTGTGCAACGCGTTCCCAGAGACTGGGAGGTTACAAACTCCTGGTCCTGGACAACGTGTTGCTGAGGCATCGGTCAGAAGGAGCGGTGGAGAAGGTGGCCATCTGACTGATGCTTTCAGACAATTTTAGTCCGCAGCCCCAAGGTATGATCGGTTCCAGCAACCATCGCCAGTGTCTGATTTACATGGTGCAGGAATACCTAGGGGCAAGGTCAGACTTGGACACCTTTCCCACCAAAAATCCTCTGGCTTACTGGGTCTTGAGGATGGATCACTGGCCAGAGCTTGCACAGTATGCAATTGAGCTACTGGCCTGTCCTGCATCCAGCGATCTTTCGGAACGCACCTTCAGTGCTGCTGGTGGCTTTGTTACCGATCACAGGGTGCGCCTGTCCACTGAATCAGTTGATCGACTGACCTTCATCAAGATGAATCAGTCTTGGATCACCCACAGCTACCAAGCACCTGAAGCTGATGTAACAGAATAATTTTTTTTGAAATATCACATCCCTTCAAGACTGCCTATGCTGATGCTGAGTGACTGTCCTGTTATGTTGATTGTCTATCCTCTTCCTCCTCCGCTGATATGTTGGAAGAACATTTCTGGTTCTGGGTGATGCCATCAGCCCAATTTTTCTGCCCCTGTTTAACAGGGGCGTTTAATTACAATTTTTGATGCAATGCTTTGCAGCAGGGCTAATTCCTGCAATAAAACTAGAGTATATGGGAGAGGTTGCAGTGTGGTGGCACCAGCACCAGTGCCTAAAGCCCAATTTTTCTGCCCCTGTTTAACAGGGACATGTAATTACAATTCTTGATATAATATTTCACAGAAGGGCCCGTTCCTGTGCCCACCCAGAGTAACTGTGAGGACTTATAGTGTTGTGGCACCAGCACCACAACCACCAAAGGTCAATTTTACTACCACTGCTCAACAATGGCATTTAATTACAATTCTTGATATAATCGTTCACAGCAGGGCGCTCCAGCGCCCACCAAGAGTCACTTTGAGGGCTTACAATGTTGAGCCTGGACTTCCGGTGTGAGTGGTAGCGAGGCCTGGTTTCTTTTGGGGCTTGGCCTTCCGGTGCGTGCTAGCGGTGGGGCGTGGTTACTGCGCTTCTGCCGGTTTTGGCGCGGGCCGATGGTGAGGCTTGGCTCTTTCCCTGTGGGTTTTAGGACGCCATTAGGGATAGGAAGGTGGTACACTAACTACGATTGGTCGCACGGGCAGTGACGCCTTTGTGCGTCACTTCCGCCCTCGCGATTGGTCAGGCTGATGATCACACCGATGTGCGTCATTTCCGCCTCTCTGACCATAGTGACCTCGCCTCTGATTGGACATCGGTCGTGAGGCTTGGTTCAGCTTCCCTAATATGGCGCAGAAAATATCTATTATTGGTTGCTCTATATTCTTTGAACACGGCCATTGGGTAGTTAGATCTGACGCATGTGCGTCACTTCCGGTACGGAATCGAAAACGAGGCCTGGGTTCCCCATGGAGGAGGAGGCATGGGCCACAGCTTATTATAAAAACAGGGGGCAGAGTGGCGTGTCACCCGTACCCCGAGACGACGTGATATATCACGAAACGCGTAGGGCGGTGTGACACGCTACTTTTTTGCCTCTTAAACATCAGTCGGAATAAGGATACAATTGTGGAGAATTGCGCTCGGCCGACGTTTCCCATTATGATATGCCTTTTCTTACAGTCATCTTGTAAGTGCATTTCTTCTTTTTTTTATTTTATTTTAATAAATGGTTTTACACTATTTGGAGCGCTTCTTTTCCTTCCTATGGTGGACCATTCGCTCTTTTCATTGGAATACCTCTGAACTGTGGTCTGGATTGAGAGTGGAACCAGGGCTGGAGGATTAAGGCACATGTATGGTCTGGCCTGACCCCCTTAAAGCGCACCTTACTAGGACGTCTGGTAAGGAGCCAATCTTATTTTTTTGGTGGTGGTGCACCTCAGCATGTTCTGTGAGTTGGAATACGAATCAGGAAGCCAAAGTTATTTGTGACACGTGGTGTTTTTTCTACAGTCCACCTTTTTGGTTTCATTTAAGGACTATAACAAAAGGACACATTGAGATTCTATATGATCAGTTTTATGATTTATTCATTTGCACATTATATTTTGCACTTTAGTGTATAGTGTGGTATAATAATTCTGTGATCCACTGCACATGTAATTAGTGACACTGTTGTACATGTACTGTCAAGTGGGTTTAGTATATGTGGTATAACAATTTGGGATTCACTATATATATAGTGACACTATTTTATATGTATTATTTTATTCATTTGCACTATATGAGGTTCACTCTCAGAATAGGGGATATTGCATTATAATCACTTTTTGCTTTTTATTTAGTCTCTCGGATGAGGGGCGTATACCCTATTATTAATTTTTAGGGATTGCGCGGTTCTTCTTGCTTTTTCTTTCCTTATAAATGTTGTGGCAAAACCAACACCTTGTTCCGCCATTTCTGCAGAGCATATAGGGCAGGCCCCCTACTTTCAAACATCCAACTTACAAACATCTCCTACAAACGGAAGGAGACAACAGCAAGTGAGATGAAAAAAGATGGACGACAAAACAAATTATACAGGGGTGATAACCCTTCCCTATGTTTTCCAAAAAGCTTAAAAATAGTTTTTTTGACTGGAGCTACACTTTAAAAATGTACCAGTTGAAAATTACAAACAGATTCAACTTAACACAACAAACCTACACAGTCCCTGTCTTGTTTGCACCGCCTGTATACTGCTGTTCTGAGTATATAGGGCCTGGGGGCCACACGCATTTCCTTTTTTTAATATGGGTACGGGGTTCCCCTTAATATGCGTACAAGACCCAAAGGGGCTGGTAATGGGCAGGGAGGGCTACCCATGCCATTTTTCTGAATGATTTTCAACCATATTGCAGGAACCAGATATTACATTAAAACCGCAAGCAGTTTTCAATGATGTTATTTCCGTTTAATGTCATTTTGTGCAGGGACTGTTCTAAACACGGGAAACACGGGAAACACGTGGCACTTGACAGGCATACTACAGACACCCCCCAGGCACCATATTTAAAGGAATATTTCACTTTTTTTTTCACTTTAATCGTCATTAAAATCAGTGCTCCCGCCAAAATGGCCATTTTTAAAAACATTTTAGGCATTGACCCATGTCCCCTGGGGCAGGAGCCAGGTCCCCAAACCCTTTTTAGGACAGTATCTTGCATATTAGCCGTTAAAATTAGCACTTTTCATTTCGAACGTTCGAGTCCCATAGACTTCAATGGGGTTCTAAAGTTCGTACGAATTTGGGGTCCGTTCGAAAGTTCTGGTGCGAACCAAACCGGGGGGTGTTCGGCTCATCCCTATCGGTCGGTATGGGCCGATCTTCCAGAAGGGAATTAAATGCTTTTGTAAATCTGGGAGCTAGGATTGGGGCAAATGCCTTATAGTAGGCTATCGTATATCCATCTGGGCCTGGAGCTTTGTGAGGCTTAAGCAGCTTAAATCGCCCTCAAATATTCTTCAGTTGAAATAAGAGCATTCATTGATTCGGACGCATTGTTAGATATCGATGGTAAACCCAAAGAGGAGAGATATTCCCGAATTAACTGTTGCTTTTGTACCAGCTGATCAGTAGATAAATTTGTCGATAAATTATAAAGAGATGAGTAATATACTCAAAAAACCTTGGCCACATCCGGGATATAAAGCAGCGTTCCCCTGTCAGAATCAATATGTGGGATATAATTTCTACGGGAAGTTTCCCTGAGCGAGTGGGCCAGCAGATTACCTGATTTATTCCCATGCTCATAGTATATATTTCTGACCTTTTGTATCCATGTATTAGTGTCATGCATGAGCAGGGAAGCCAGTTTTCTCTCACGGAACCCTAAGATCTACTGCTACAGAATGAGAGAGGGATTTTTTATGCTTGGATTCTAAGTTTGCAACGAAGTTTCACTGGGTTTGAAAGACAGCTTGCCTATTTTTCCGCAGTTCCGTCACCTTTTGAATCAGCAAACCTCGCATGACACATTTATGCATTTCACATAGTGTCAATGGAGAAATGTCCTCTGTATCATTGTCCGTAAAGATTCTGGCCATAGCCAAAGAGAGGAATTTTCATAATGGACCTTCCTTTACCAAGGATTCATTAAGTTTTCACATCCAGGATCTAGTTCCAGGCGTGCCCAAATGAAGGTCTATAAAAGACGGGGCATGGTCACACACAGTCTCCCCCTCCATAAAGCCTTGTAGGGAATTGAGAATTTCATCTAAGCAACTCAACTGTGCTTGGTTGGGTAGATAGATAGAGGCTAAGGTAGCTCTGCGACCAGCCAGATCTCCTTTAAGAAACAGCTTCCTTCCTGGTCACTCCTCTGGTCAACAAGAGACCATAAGACCATCCCAGAAAGCAGGATACTCACCCCCCTTGTCTTAGAATCAGGGGCTGTACTGTGGAATATCTGTGGATAGCGATCATTCTGAAATTTTGGTATCTTCCCTGATTGAAAATGGGTTTCTTCTATAAATTCAAATTGAGTTCACGTAAAACTGTTGTGCGCGTCTCCGGAATATTCAGCCCATTAACATTTAAAGATAGACAACGTACATTAGTCATAGCAAGTCCTGAGATTTATACCCTATGCACCAGCAGAGAGGGAATAGAGAAAGGCGAAAAACAAAAAAAGAGAGAAAAAGAAGGAAACAACAATTTACTAAAATGGCTCTCTATTGTGCCTACCCACCCCTGTGGTCCCTCTCCATATAGTATCTAAGAGGAGAGAGCACGGGGATGCAAAATCCTATGTGGGGAAAATAGAAATGCAACCCCGGAGGTGGAGACGCTCATTGCAAGTCAACAGTACGGATCATCTGCACTAGCACCAGAAAGGCTGAAATGTCGAAGCATAACCAATTACAATTACAGCCATGCTATGCTTGTGTACCCCAGGGAGACCAGGGCATTCTTACTGGACTGGCAAGTAGGAGGAGGTTAACACACAAGTCAGCAAAGGAAAGTTCCTCCAAAGCAAAGTTAACCACTTGACCTCCAGAAGATTTACCCCCCCCCCGTCATGACTAGGCCATTTTATTTTCTTGGGAGGGTACATGTGATCGGCACAGGGCCAATCAGCACTGTCCAGACAGAGGGTCAGGGGTCCTGCAGTCTCGTAGGACAGTCAGAAGAGGAGAATGGAGCTGCACGATTCTGGCCAAAATGTGAATCACAATTTTTTTGCTTAGAATAAAGCCCACGATTCTCGCAGCGTAAAATCTTTCACATTATACAGAAAAAATTTGGGCTAACTTTACTGGTTAGTTTTTTTTTTTATTATTTATTAAAGTAATTTTTTCCAAAAAAATTGCATTTGAAAGGCCACTGCACAAATACAGTGTGACATAAAAATATTGCAACAACCACCATTTCATTCTCTAGGGTCTCTACTAAAAAAATATATATATATATATATATATATATATATATATATATATATATATATATATATATATATATATATAAATATATATATATATATATATATATATATAAATATATATATATATAAATATAGAACCCTCAAACATTATATTATAATATATATATATATATATATATATATATATATATATATATATATATATATATAATGTTTGAGGGTTCTAAGTAACGTCTATCAAAAAAGAAAAGAAAAAAAAGATTTTAACTTGAAAACAACTATCAGTAAAGTTTAGTGTTTAAGTGATTAAATGTTCCTAATTTACATACAGAAGTCTATTCCTTTTATGTAAAAGACACATTGATACAATGTTTAGACTTAACATTCCACTGATAGAATGTTTTAAAACTTGGCAGACTGCCCAGACTTTTGAAGGCTGAGAGCAGAGAGAAAATTCTCTGCATTCCCCGTTCCCCGAAAATAAGACCTAGGGTGATTGTCAGTGATGGCTGCAATATAAGACCTACCCCCCAAATAAGCCCTACCCTGTTTCCCCGAAAATAAGCCCTACAAGGACTTTAAATAATTTGGCTTATTTGGAGGGTAGGGCTTATATTGCAGCCATCACCGACAATCACGCTAGGTCTTGTTTTTGGGGGAAACGGTACCAAAGATCGGGAAATTCTTTGTCAAGATCGCAACAGGAAAAAAATTTGTGATAACATTTCTTGATGATTAATCATGCGGCTCTAGAGGAGAATGAAAATGCCTCCTATAAGCTTTAGCCAGACAATGATAGAAGTCACAAGACTGCTATATGCTGCTGATGAGAAAACTTATCTTGCTCTTTATATTTACTAAAATAATTGCATTTCCATGTTCTTTGTACTGTGGGAGACCAGATATAGTGAATGCAGGGTCCTGGGTTTAGTAACACTTTAATTCAAAGTATATCTGCACCTACAGTTTTCTCTTAGCCCTTGTACACACGGTCGAAGAATCTGTCGGAATGAGTCTTATCGGACCGCGTCGTCGGATAATCCGACTGTGTGTGGTATGCATCGGACTGATTCCGTCCGAATCTCCGTCCGACCCAATTTTCCAACATGTTGGAAATATTTCCCGACCAACTGGGCCGGACGGACCTAATCCGATCATGTGTAGAGCATTTTCATCGGACCAAGTGCCACGCATGCTCAGATCAAATTCCTACATCAAAGCTATTGGCTACTAGCCTGAATGTAGTCCCATCGTAATGAAATTATGTCATCACGTTCTGAAAGATCGGATTTTTCGCCAACTTGGCCCGACCGTGTGTATGCAACAGTTTCGGACACAATACGTCGGACTAAATCCGACGGGCAAAATCCGACGGATTTGGTTGGCAAAATCTCCGACCGTGTGTACGTGGGCTTAGTCCTCCTGCAAAGTCCCATCAACACCTGTTAATAATGTCAGTGAAGTCCACCTAAAGCATCAGCCCATAATGGTGGGGCAACAATGCTTCACTACTCATGAATTCAGAGCAGACTTGTTACTCTCATGTATGCTGTGCCTGCTTACAATGCAGTAGGATGAAAAGATCTTGCAGGGCGTGTGGCTTTCCGCATTGTCACTGTTCATTCACAAGCCTGTTGCCTGTGAATCAGCACATAGCCACACTTAGATCCACCCACTAAATTCTGAATTGACAGCACTACCTCTGTTGCTGAAACCCTCCTACTGTGAGCTGCAGTGTCTGGGAGGGGGGGGGGGGGGGCACGTGGGACACAAATGAAGGAGGATTTGTCTCAGTCAAGGAAGGTAAAGGAAGATTTTCTTGTTTCATTTTGAGGCTTATGCACCACACAGTAACTGAATTTGCCACTTGTTTATCATACATCAAGGGTTAGCAACCCATCATCGTGGGTAGGAGACAGGTACTGTACTGTACTCTCCTCCTGCAGCTGCTGAAAGCCACCTCTCTTCCTCTCCCTCCCACAGGCATTCAGCTGCTGCAGGAGGAAAGGGGATGGGTACCAATCACGGTGTTCATTCATAACTGAAGCATTGTAAACTGTTTACTATGCTTCTATTTGTGAATGAACAGAAAGCCGCACAGCACAGGGCACTGTCCCCAGTTCATATTTCTGTCTCAAAAAGTGATATCAGGGGTCAGTTTAGACCCATGATATCTCACTGAAGCCCCCCCAACAGGGCTCCTAGAAAAATAAAAATGTAAAAATAATATTAAAAAAAATTAAATTGTAACAAAAAAAAAAATGTAAATAAAAAACTACTAACTTCTGCCTCACTGACACTGTCCACTGCTCTACTGAGATCATCCTCTGCCCTACTGACACATCCACTGCTCTACTGACTGGCACCATCCACTGCCCTACTGACACATCCACTGCTCTACTGACTGGCACCATCCACTGTCCTACTGGCTGGTAACATCCACTGTCCTACTGACACCAACCTCTGCCCTACTGACACTGTCCACTTAAAATATAGATGTTGGCAATATCTCCACTGGCAAGCTAGTCTATTACATAAGAGGATGGAGTTGATGCAGGTTTAATTAGCCCTTTAATAAATGTATGTTCACAATCCAGGTCACGTTTATTATGTCATTAGGCTTTTTTTTCTGTCCCCTTTTATATCCTCACAGCCCATCCCACAATGCAATATTAGGAGATGAATGAATGATTGTTCTTACTTTCACCAACATTCTACTGCTGTATTTTTGCATCCTGTTATGCAAAGTGTACCTGAACTCTGAAAGTGAAGATTTGTGATCCTATTGGGAATATTTAGAAACATTCATCTTCCTAGTAATGTCACTAGTGTGCTGCTCACTGTTCTCCTTGCTGAAGGCTCTGACATGGGAATCAAAGCCCTGCCCCTTCCAAGATGGCAGTCTTCATACAGATATACAGAGCAGAAAAGACATGGTAAGTCAGCAATGAGGACACAGGCAACATTAGTCACTGGACCCTTCCTGCCTTTTTCTTTTTTGGGGGGCAGGGGCAGCTTCTAGAGTGCAGTCTCTCTTACCAGTTCTTGAACAGCATCAGCTACTGCCTCTAAATGCTGCAAGGCTTCTTCATTCAACGTTGGATCTTTTTCCTTCAGTTGCTTCTCTAAAAAAAAAAAAAGTAAATAGTTAATGGTTCAGTTACATATTAGGGGAGGTTGAAAAAAGACACTAGTTCAACAAGTCCAACCTATGTGTGTAATTATATGTCAGTATTACATTGACAATCACACAATCCCTGTATGTTGTGGTCGTTCAGGTGCTTATCTAATAGTTTTTTTAAACTATCGGGACCCCACTACTCACCCCTGTCCATTCCGAGTACTCCCCATTTATCACCACCCTCTGAACTCGCCCTTGTAGACAATTTTCAATCCATGTACTCACCCTATGGTCCATGCCAACGGAACTTATTTTGTACACTAAACATTTATGGGGAACTGTGTGAAATGCTTTTGCACAATCCAGATACACCACATCTACGGGCCTTCCTTTATCTAGATAGCAACTCACCTCCTCATAGAAGGTTAATAGATTGGTTTGGAAAGAACAATTCTTCATGAATCCATGCTGATTACCGCTAATGATACCGTTCTCATTACTAAAACCTTGTATATAGTCCCTTATTATCCCTTCCAAGAGCTTACATACTATTGATGTTAGGCTAACTGGTCTGTAATTCCCAGGGATTTATATTGGGATCTTTTTAAATATTGGTGCCTCATTGGCTTTTCTCCAATCAGCTGGTACCATTCCAGTCAGTAGACTGCAAGCAAAGATTGGGAATAATTGTCTGGCAATTACTTGACGGAGTTCCCCAAGTACCCTCGGGTGCAAGCTATCTGGTCCCGGTGATTTATTAATGTTGCGTTTCCCAAGCCTAATTCTAATTCTATCCTCTGTTAACCATGGAGATGCGTCCTGTGATGTGTCATGAAGATAAATACTGCAGTTTTGGTTACTGAAACCCCCCGGATTCCCTCGTGAAGACTGAGGAGAAGAATAAACTCAATACCTTTGCCCCCCCCCATCTTTTGTAACTCTGCTTTTACAGGAGTTTGAGCTGTTTTTTCCTCTGCCTCTAAACTCCCCTCCAAGTTAACCTATGTGTCCATGCACGCTATATATACGTTTACAGGGGAAAAAGAAAAAAAAATACCATTTGTGCATTCAGGAGAGGAGCTTTTAAGTAAAAAAATGCCTGACACACCTAAACGCAGGTAAACGGTTCTAAACACGCCTTAACGGCAAGTAAATGAAAAAAAAAAAAAATGCTTGATGCACCTGAAACGTGCCTAATTGCACTTGAAAAAGCATTTTGTTTTTTTTAGCTGCTTTTCTCCTGCCTGGAGAAAAGTGTTTAGACGAGTCCTGGTTTGCACAAGGCCTAAATATATCCCACGCCTTTCTGATGGCACTGTAATGAGATAATTCATGTTATTCCCTTTACCTGTCAGTCATCATAATGTTATTGTTGATCGATTCTTCCAGCAGCATATATGATGGACTTGGCATTAAAACTGAAACCACTTGCTGACAACAATACGTTCTGAGCCACTGGAACAGTTCCCGAAGCAGTGGAGGGGGGGGGGGGGCTGGGGGTTGGGGTAGCTCGTCAGCGTTACTCGGGCTTACTATTATTGCTGATTTGCCCAAGAAACGATCCAACCGTGCAGCCGGCTCCTCCCATAGGCGAGTAGATACTCTTTCATTGATTCTCTGGCCTTGGAGGACCGGAGCGATGACTGCCACTACCGGTTCAGGCTAAAAGTAAATCATTTATTTTTTATTTATATATTTTTTTAAAGCAAAAGATCAAAAAACATTTTTAAAGGTATGACATATATTTGGGGTCTTTTTGACCCCAGATCTCTCCATAAAGTGGACTTGTCATCCCTATTTCTATTATAAGGGAGGTTTACATTTCTTGTAATAAAAGTGATAAAAAAAAAATGAAAGGGACAGTGTAAAAATAAAAAGTAAAATAAATAAGAATTTTTTTTTCTTTTTTTTTACGGCTGCATTCACACCTGAACGTTTCAAAGTCCCACGGTTTTAACTGAAATTTTACCACAATTTTGCAGCGTTTTTAATCGCAATTTAGCCGCGATTTTGTTCAAGTCACCAATGTAAAAGGCATATAAACGCCTGTGATCTGCCCCAAAGAAGCTCCTGTTCTTTTTTGAGCTTAGGGCGTTTTTCAGGCATTTTGCTTCAGGTGACAAAACGCTCAGATGTGAACAGGCGCCATTGAAATGAATGGGATTTTGCTTAATGGGAATTTTTCAGGCGTTTTACGAGCGCTTTATGAGCTGAAAACGCTCAGGTGTGAATGCAGCCTAAAGAGGAAGTAAACGGTATAGGTAAAAGTGACAATCGGGGGTTTACAACCACTTAAAGCCGGGTTCCACCCTAAAGTGGAACCTCCGCTCATCGGAACCCTCCCCCCCCTCCGGTGTCACAGTTGGCACCTTTCAGGGGGGAGGGGGGTGCAGATACCTGTCTGAGACAGGTATTTGCACCCACTTCTGGGCATAGACTCCCACGGGAGTATATGCCTCTTCCTGTCCCTGCGCGCTGTCTGCTGGGACACACACGGGTCCCAGAGACCGCGCGGACCATTCTTATTGCGCTGCGTGACTCGCGCATGCGCAGTAGGAAACTGGGAAGTGAAGCCGCAATGCTTCACTTCCTGATTCCCTCACCTAGAATGGCTGCGGCAGCAGCCGAGAGCTGAGCGGATGATCGGCCTCGGCTGCCGACATCGCTGGATCCTGGGACAGGTGAGTGTCCATTTATCAAAAGTCAGCAGCTGCAGTATTTGTAGCTGCTGGCTTTTAATAACTTTTTTCACAGTGAAATCCCTCTTTAAGCACCCCCATCCCTCCGTGCTCATATGCAGAAGCGCATGCATGCGTAAGTCGCGCATGCATATGTAAACGCTATTTTATCCACACATGTGATATGCCCCCCACGAATATTGGAGCGAGAGCAATAATTCTAGCACTAGACCTCCTCAGTAACTTTAAACAGGTATCCTGTAAAGGTGTTTAACCCCTTCCGGACCATCGCAAGCTGATGTACGTCCCTACTTTGGGGACGGATATTGTTGTTATGTGTTAGGTCCCTTTGACACAGGGTCTCTCAGGGTGTTGCTAGCAATGCTGCCAGTGTCTGCTCAGCAAGTTACACACAGGCTGGGTGCACTTTTTAACCAGGGAAGGGTTTATTACTCACTCAGAAAGCGATGTACATTCTTACATGGAGGAGTCATACACATTATGGCAGCAGCCAGCTGCCATAACTCCGGTATCCCCGTGTTCAGCCGGCGGTCCGGTACAGGATAAAAGTGGTCTCTGCGGCGGATTCGCTGCGAAATCCCTTTTATCTATGGCGGGAGAGGGCCCCCCGCCGCAATCTGGTGCCCTCTGCCACTTACCGGAGCCGTTGGCAGCGGCGGAAGCGATCACGTCCGTCCCTTGGGCTGACATGGAGGCGAGTGAGGGAAAGATGGCCCCCACCCGTCTCCATGACACTGCAGGGCGGAAGCGACATCAAAACCTCACTTCTGCCCATAGCTCTTAAAGGGCCATTTTATTTATTTATTTTTTTTAAATGACAAAATGTAGTTCTTTTTCTTTATTGCATTTTAGTGTAAATATGAGATCTGAGGTCTTTTTAACCCCCACATCTCATATTTAAGAGGTCCTGTCATGCTTTTTTTCTATTACAAGGGATGTTTACATTCCTTGTAATAGGAATAAAAGTGACACTTTTTTTTTTTAAAACAGTGTAAAAATAAAAAGGTAAAATAAATAAGAAATGTATTTTTTGAAATGCGCCCCGTCCTGCCGAGCTCACGTGCAGAAGCGAACACATATGAAAATGGTGTTCAAACCACACATGTGAGGTATCGCTGCGATCGTTAGTAACTCAAAACATGCAACCTGTAGAATTTTTTAAATGTAGCCTATATTTTGATGCGTGACATGTGGGGTATCAGTTTGCTTGGAGTAACATTATCTTTTACAATATAAAAAAAAAAAATAAAAAAAAAATTGGGCTAAACTTACTGTTTCAATAAAAAAAAAAAAGTGTATTTAAAAAAAATAAATAAATAAAAGTGCACTTGTAAGAACGCTGCACAAATATGGTGTGATAGAAAGTATTGCAATGACCGCCATTTTATTCTGTAGGATGTTAGAAAAAAAAAATATATAATGTTTGGGGGTTCTAAGTAATTTTCTAGCAAAAAAAAAAAAAAACTGTAAACACCACCTAAAAAAAGAGGCCCGGTCTTAAAGTGGTTAAAGCGTCGCCAATGGAGATTTTTAAGTAACATAATTTGTTCCTATTCCACGAGCGTGCGCAATTTTAAAGCGTGCTTCAATTTATTTTTTATGTCACACGGTATTAGCGCAACGGTTTTGCAAGCACTGTTTTTATTTTTTATTTTTTTTTAATACACTTTAATGAATAAAAACAAAAAACAAAAAAAAAAACACAATATTACCCTCATTTTTTTTGTAAAACGTTACGCTGACTAAATAGACACATTAGGTGTCTATTTAGTCGGTGCAACATTTTACAAAAAAATGGAGGGTAGTATTATGGGTTTTTATTTATTTTTTTATTCATTAAAGTGTATTTTTTTTTTTTAAAAAAGACTGCATTTACAAAACTGTTGCGCTAATACCGTGTGACATAAAAGAATTGGAAAGGTTGCCATTTTATTTTATAGGGTTTCTGCTATATATATATATATATATATATATTATGTTTGGGGTGACAAGCAATTTCTAGCAAAGAATACCGATTTAAACTTGCAAATAAAAAGTGTCAGGAAGTGGTTAAAAACACTAAAACGCTGTCAGTGTGCTCTCCTGGTCCCTGAACGTTGTTGCAAATCCCTTTATCTTATAAATGTACACCGGCAGCGGGCGGGTCACATGTCTGTCCCGGGCTGTGATTTCTCCGCACTCACCTATTTCCATGAAGTGCTGCACAACCACCGACACCCCCTTGCTCTCCGGTACCGGGGCCATCTCCTCTGCTGTCCCAGCGGCCCCTATTGCAGTCCGGGAGGAAACCCAGCTAGCTAGCCGCTGACTGTTACCAAGGCAACCGGACGCGGCTTTCAGGACCCACCCCTTTTTTAAAGCAATGGTACAGTCCTTCAGCTTCAGTGACCGTACTAAGTCCATCTGGAAAGGGGTGCTTAGCTGGCGCTGCGTAAACTTTGCAATGTGGGCCTTGAAGTTCTTAGCAGCGGCGAGGGGGAGGCCTCCAGAGCCAAACTATTAACCACTTAAGGACTAGCCTCGTTTTGGAATTTAAGCGTTTACATCTTTAAAACATTTTTTTTTGCTAGAAAATTACTTAGAACCCCCAAACATTATATATAGTTTTTTTTCTAACACCCTAGAGAATTAAATGGCAGTCATTGCAACACTTATTTTCACACCGTATTCGTGCAGCGGTCTTACAACGCACTTTTTTTTGGAAAAAATTCACTTTTTTTAATAAAAAAAAATTAGACAACAGTAAATTTTAGTCCAATTTTTTTTTTATATTGTGAAAGATAATGTTACGCCGAGTAAATTGATACCCAACATGTCACGCTTTAAAATTGCGCTCGTTTGTGGAATGGCATAAAATTTTACCCTCAAAAATCTCCATAGGCGACGTTTAAAAGATTCTACAGGTTGCATGTTTTGCGATTCAGAGGATGTCTAGGGCTAGAATTATTGCTCTCGCTCTACCGATCACGGCGATACCTCACATGTGTGGTTTGGCCACCATTTTCATATGTGGGAGCTACTCACGTATGCGTCCGCTTCTGCGCGAAAGCTCGTCGGGATGGGGTACTTTAAAAAAAAAACAATTCTTATTTATTTTACCTCATTTTATTTATTTTTTCACTGTTTTTAAGAAATAAAAATGGATCACTTTTATTCCTATTACAAGGAATGTAAACATCCCCTGTAATAGAAAAAAGCATGACAGGTCCTCTTAAATATGAGATCTGGGGTCAAAAAGTCCTCCGACCGGACTAAAATGCAAAAAAAAGTAAAAAAAAAAGAAAAATGTTCCTTTAAGAGGTATGGGCGGAAGTGGCGTTTTGACGTCGCTTCCGCCCTCCTATGGTATAGAGACGGGTGGGGGCCATCTTAGCCTCACTCGTCTCCATACCCAGGGCATGTAAGGACCTGATCGCCTCTGCCGATACCGACGGCTCCGGTAAGCGGCGGAGGGCACAGGAGAGCGGTGGGAGGGGGGTGGCACCTCTCCCGCCGCTGATAATGGTGATCTGGCAGCGAATCCGCTGCGGAGACCACCATTATCGTAAAGAGGACCGGCTCCTGAAAAGATGGAATTCTCGGTTGTGGTAGCAGCTGCTGCCGTTACGAGATATCCCTCTTCAAAGTGCCGACGTATATGTACAGGAGGCGGTCAGCAAGTGGTTAAAGGGCCCCTGTCTCTTTATTCATCACCTCAAAGGCAGTTCAGTTAAATACAGAACAGTAATTATATTTGTTAGAATTCTATGCAGGTTCCCAAACTTGTTCTTCAGTCCCAGAAGATTTTACCCCTTCCTGACCAGAGCACGTTTTGCGATACGGCACTGCGTCACTTTAACTGACAATTGTGCTGTCGTGCGACGTTGCATCCAAAGAAAAATTGACGTCCCTTTTTCCCACAAATAGACCTTTCTTTTTGTGGTATTTGATCACCTCTGCGTTTTTTATTTTTTGTGCTATGAACAAAAAAATAGCAACAATTTTGAAAAAAAAAACGCAATATTTTTTACTTTTTGTTATAATAAATATCCCTCAAAAATATCAAAAAAAAATGTTTTTCTTCAGTTTAGGCCGATACGTATTCTTCTACATATTTTTGGTAAAAAAAAATCACAATAAGCGTATATATTGATTGGTTTGCGCAAAAGTTATAGCGAAAGTTATAGCATCTACAAATTAGTGGATCGTTTTATGGCAAACAACCCCCCCTGCGGCACCTCAAAGCCCCCCCCCCCCAACATGCTGTCTGCCGGTCAGTCTACTTACCCCATCTAGGCAGTGGGCATTGAGCAGCAGTGGATATGAAGGAGTGGTGGACATCAATGAGCGGTAGGGATCGGGGCATCGGCCGACATCAGGCTGCGGTGGGCATTGGGTAGCATCTCCTGTGTCTTCTCCTCCTCCCTCCTCTTCGCTTCCCCTGTGCGTCTCCGCTCCTCCTCCCAGGCGTCCAATAGGATCGCCTGTCCTTTTAGCCAGTCGGGTGACAGGTATCAGACCCACTTCCCAAATTGGCCAGGAGAAGGATCATTGTCGCAACAGCGAATGTTCATTCGCTGTTGTAACACCTGTGTGGGTTCATAGCGCAATGCTCTACACCATGAGCCCACCCTATTTTGAAGCCTATTAGAGCCTCTGGCTCTAATTGGGTGCTTAAAAAAACCCACCCCGCCATTGTAATTCAGGCACCCGTTGTCCTGAAAGGGGCTGGACGCATGACTAGGGGGTGGTTGGATAGAGCATTGCATCGGCGATGGATAGAGCATTGCATCACTGCATCGCTAGAAGGTGGAGGGGGTGGTGACCGTGGATGGGGAGGGTGGTGCTCGGGGGCCCCTAATGGATGGGCTGTTCACAACTCTGCCCCAAGCTACATCGCCAAACTTGTCACCATCTCACCTAAACCATCCTCTACACTCCTCTCAAGACCTCCTGCTTTCAAGTTCCCTTGTCTCCTCCTCCCATGCTCATCTCTAGAACTTCTCCAGAGCCTCTCCCATCCTCTGGAACTCACTACCTCAATCTGTCTGGCTATATCCTACTCTGGCTGCCTTTAGACAATTACTGAAAACTCATCTCTGCAGGGCCCTCTTAACCCTCTTGTATTGTATTGTAACTGTACTGTCTCCCTTTTACATTGAAAGCTCTGCGTAAACTGCTGGTGCTATATAAATCCTGTATAATAATAATCTGAATGAAGCCCATTGATTTCAATGGCTCTGTAGACAGAGTAGCTCCTTCACACTTGCTTTGCTCTCTGAAGAGGGATCTGTGCTTGGGTTGCCTCCTGTCGTAACCCCCTGATCGCCACACTAATATGGCGCAACCAGCCCTAGCCTAGCTGTCAAACTGCAGCAGCTAGCCCAGAGCATATAGTCAAGCTCGCTGGTGTGGAGGAATTGAGATCATACGATCTATGGATAAAAGTTGAAAAAAAGAATATAGATAGCGATTTTATGATTTTATTTTTTTGATAAGTTGATTTTATAAAAGATCTGCTGGTAAATGCCTGTGTTTTTTTAATAGGCGGCGAGGTGCATAACGTACATTGCCTCAGCACATAGTGCAGTGCCATTTGTTGTGAATGGCATGCCAACACACCTGTATACCAGGCATTGTGGTGTGCTACAGTTTAAAAAAGGGTCCTGTCTTTTCATCATTTGTAATGCATTGGCAGCTCATTTATCATTTGCATTACTGCGCTACAAAAGAATGCTTAAAGGAGAAATGTGCACTTCTTTCTGCACTCGTGTGACCCATTTTCAGCCAACACCGTGCTAAAAGTCCGCCTTTCCGCTGACGTCACTCAGCCAGTCCAGGCTCTACAGAGATCCCAACTTTAAAGTCAGGATCCACCCAGATGCCTGAACTGGCAGCTGGCTCAGCCCCTCAGTGCACCACCGAAAGCCTGAGCCGCTCCAGCTCCCTTCACAGCCCAGCTCTCCAGTGAGCTCTGGCAGGGCATAGCAGACAGAGATTTGCTGCATTAAAGCAGTCTGCTTCCACAACTGCATTGCAGTGCAATGCAGTGCAGGGCATTGCTTGCTACTGTAGGGAGGGTTGATGTTTAAAATAAATGGTAGTACAGAGCAGGAAAACCCACATCACCATAATTCACCAATCTAAATTTGGACTTAGGGCCCTCTCACACCAGCTTAGTTTACTGTTGTGTGTTAAACACATGCACATTAAAGTGTATCATCATGTTAAGGTAACCCAATCTAGTGCACCACAACAGACCAAAAAAACAGACTTGCAGCATTTTTCAGCAGTGCACGGGAGTTACCGCATGTTCAGGTGTGCTGGTGATACATGTTGGGTTGTTATTTCAGTGCACTGGGGTGAATGGGCTTGTAAGTGGCTCTATGTAAGTCTCACAATAAAGAGGAGTAGGGCTGTAGGTAAGTTGGGATGAACTTGTGCATGTTCAGGTGTTAATCTGAACCCACCTGAGAAAGCCTCCCAAGAAGTGTATACGTGCAGCTGTGGAGCATGCCTCGGCCACTTATGATTGGCCCAGGATAGATAACTTCCTGGTGGGCTCACTCTGGTGAGTTCAAACTAGGACACATGCACGCCTGAGTTCACCACTATAGGTAAGTATGACTTATACTGAAGATCCTGGAGGAGGGTGGAGTCACAGAAAAGCGGAATATATATGTCACTACTATGACTCCTATCCCATTCATATACCTATTTAAATTTGAATTCAAACTATGTATATGTATATACAGCATTTCCCCATTTATACAATTCGCACAAGAACAGGTTTACCTATGTAGTGTACTGACCCCGCTGTTTGTCCCAAGTTCTATTCCTGAACCAGGCATTCAGTAGCTTTCCAGTCTCTGTACACAAGACCCAAGCAGAAAGTGTTTTTTTTTAGATTTATTGCTTGAAGAACTTGGGTAGGTATGGGGTGAGCCTTGGAATACTCCTTTAGTGCAAAATGTAATGGAGGACACTCTTTGACTTTGACTGTCTCTTCAGGGTGAAACCCCTCTTGAGGCTAGTGATAAGTAAACTACAGCTCAGCGGACGCCATTGGAAGAGCAAACCTGAGCCAGCAAATCTGGAGCAGTCTCTCCAGGAGTTAATTAGGACATTCCCTAGGACAGTGATGGCGAACCTTGGCACCCCAGATGTTTTGGAACTACATTTCCCATGATGCTCATGCACTCTGCAGTGTAGTGGAGCATTATGGGAAATGTAGTTCCAAAACATCTGGGGTGCCAAGGTTCGCCATCACTGCCCTAGGATCTCTTTCAGGCTTGTACTCCCTATGCCCTGGGTACCTGAATGCTTTCCTGTAACACCAGACAGCTTCTGTACTGTGAGCCTCCAGGTCAGATCCTCTGTGTACTTCCTTCAAACTGCTCCCAGCAACTTTAGACATGGATCCCTCAGTTCTCCAACAGCTGGGATCCTGCTGGCCTCCTCCAAATTTCAGCTAAGTGACCCAGATGACCAGGTCTTTTCCACCAGGAAAAGGACCCTGCTTTTCTAAGTCCCAGCATATTTATACACAGCTCAGCCCCTACTGGTCATTTTTCCTACCAGGGAAAAACCGCCGCCCATGCCCATGGATGACGCAATTCTCTTACGAAATGCATAGGGTGGAGCAGGATGACTCACTGACATCACCTCGAATCACTGTTTGTATCCAGAAGGGTTTGTCCGAATGTGCACTGGCCGTCACATCAGACTTCAGGCTTGAATGGTTTGCACATTTATATGGTATATTTATGATTTATTCCTGCTTATAGTCACAGGTTTAGCACAATTCAAATTTTTCTTTTTATCAAAACACAGAACAGCTAAAAGCAATCAAACTTCACTCCAGTGGCTACCCAGAAGCCAAATAATACATTTGCCTCAATACTACTACCAACCTAGCTAGGAGAGTGCTACACCAGTTTGAAGATTTGCCCTCATCTCCAGTTTCTGAGACTACTCATACATTTTAGATTAAGATTTCTGATCAGGTTTTTTGGCATTAAAATAGTCCCCAGGGCCAAACAAGAGGGTGAATCCATCCAGCGAGCTGAAGTCAGTGATAAAACTCGGCCAAGGGTCTAGTTTAATGTTTTATCCAAAACTGCAGACACGTTTTTAATTGTGTCTCCCTGCAGTCTGTATATACTGCTTTCCATCCAGGCATTGCTTTTCATTACTATTTTCCATTTTTAGAAATGTTGATAGATGTCTTTCAAGTTTCTCATATAATTCATCCTTGATCTTGTCTTCATCTTCTAATGGGGCTTTTTGCTCATACTCGAATTGACTGAGCAGAAAGTAATCAATGATGTTTTATAGTTCATATGTATTATAATACCATTTTCTTTATTATGTGCAGTATTATGGAATTATCTTGATTTCATTATGCCCTCACCTTTCCATCTAATGGCTGTAGATTTTAAATACCGTACTTTAATTTAATAATTTCTTTCAGCTTTCTACATGCTCCCAGCCATCTCAGATCAAGCACGTTACATGGCTTGAGTTACAGACCATGGTAATGTTGATGTTGTAAAATTGTCCTGACCTGTTTTTACTATGCTTTGGTTTCTGGAAACATATTTTTCCCCAGTACAGGTTTGTCAGGCCTTCACCAGCTCTCAAACTGAAGCATTAGTCTTTAATTTTGAGTTATGCTTCCCAAGATGAGTTGGTCCAAGGACCCCATTCCCCTTG
Organism: Lithobates pipiens; assembly: GCF_037356315.1. Taxonomy (NCBI): domain Eukaryota; kingdom Metazoa; phylum Chordata; class Amphibia; order Anura; family Ranidae; genus Lithobates; species Lithobates pipiens. The sequence goes on along the minus strand of NW_027507791.1, from coordinate 70,000,863 downwards.
GTTTTCTTTCTCTCAAGTCTCAATTCTTTTTGGATTCCTCCTGTAGCCTTCAAGGCGGCAAGGGTAACACTTATTTACTGCAAACTCACCAGGTTGCCAGGCCTGCTATAGCTTTTAACAAGGGTAACCAGGACACCAGTACCTTACCCGGGCCTCCATTAGCCATCAGGGTTGCTCTCACCTCCTGATGTTGTCACTAGACTGTAAGCCCTTGTACACACGGTCGGAGAATCCATCGGAATGTGTCCTATCGGACCGTGTCGTCAGATAATTCGACTGTGTGTGGTATGCATCAGACTGATTCCGTCGGAATATCCGTCGGACCCAATTTTCCAACATGTTGGAAATATTTCCCGACCAACTGGGCCGATCGGAAATACTCCGATCATGTGTAGAGAATTTTGATCGGACCAAGTGCCACGCATGCTCAGATCAAATTCCTACATCCAAGCTATTGGCTACTAGCCTGAATGTAGTCCCATCGTAACGAAATTACGTCATCACGTTCTGAAAGATCGGATTTTTTGCCAAATTTGTCCAACCGTGTGTATGCAACAGTTTCGGACAAGATCCGACGGACAAAATCCGACGGGCAAAATCCGACGGATTTGGTTGTGGAAATCTCTGACCGTGTGTACAGGGGCTAAGTCTACAAACCAGAACACTATCCTCCACCAGCAAGCCTGTCCAGTAAATGAGGCTCACCTTCATATAATCTATCCGTAAACTTATTTTAAATTTAGTTTTGCAAAGATTGCAGATGGTTTAGAACTCATGTGAGATTGTATTCTCGTTAGAGGCTTTATTTAGAGATTCTCTCACTTCTTGTTTGGTAAAGAGAATGGGGTAGATTTACTAGAACTGGTACACTCAGTATCTGGTGCATCTGTGAATGGTAGCCAATCAGCTTCTGCTTCTTCAATTAAGCTTTGACAGAAAACCTAGAAGCTGACTGGTTTCTATGCAGAGATGCACCAGATTTTGCACTCTCCAGTTTTAGTAAATGCCTCCAATGCTCACAGGATAGGAAGTGGGGGTACATATCTCTAACACCAACACAGACAGAAGTAAAAAAAGAAATGTTTTTAAGTTATGTAGGGGGATGCTCTGTCTGCTTTTTATTGTTGTCTGTCTTCCCTAACTTCCAGTCTGGTAAAAAGTTGTCCCCATAGCAGAAAGTGATGGAACGTCAGACAGCAGTAAAACCTGACAGATGTTCTAACGTTTCCCCATTTCATCCAAAACTTGAAAGCTGAACTCCCAGATAAGCAAATATTGTCTAAATACAAGAGGCATGTGTATTTCTACCAGAGTCTTGAAGTGCTTTGTGTATTTCCTCCAGATCTGTCCATTAATCCAGTGTGAAACGTTGCCTCTGTGCCAGATATTCCTGTAATAAAGACTGGTCACTGCTGCTTTCTCTCCTTGTGCACGGTGATTGGTCCTGTCTCCGCCCCCTCCTGTAGTTTTCTGCAGGTAGCCTGTAGTGGGTGGGGCCTGCTGGGCCCCTCCCATAGCTCTGCTGCCTGCACAGGCTATGTGCAGCACAGTGATGATGTCACTATCACTTTTACAAGGGCAGCCCTACAGTCTTGTATTGATTAATTTATACTTTTTAGTCTAACCGCCACATGTCCTACCATTCTCATTTTAAATAGAATTTGGCAGGACAAAGAAGAAACTGAAAAAAATAATTGTTTTGTAATTTTAGTTAAAGAACATTTCCCAAAGGCAGAAACAAAACAGCTGTCTGTAAACACAAGATACTATTGTGCTCTTGCCAGGAAAATTAAACTTGTTTTGCCTGGGCAGAAAAATGTATAATTGAATGAATACTTGTGGCACCACTACAGCAGGTAAATGTAAAAGAATATATAGGACTAAAATTCTGTTCCCATAATTTTCTCTGCTGGACCAGCCAATTTTCGATCAGAGTATGGCCAGCTTAAGATTGGTTTTAATATTTATAATATAGTTCTACTTTATTACTATCAATTTACAACACTGTCCAAAAGTTTTAGGCAGGTGTGAAAGAATGCTGTAAAATAGCATCAATTCTTCTAGGTACATTTGTACATAGTTTCTGAAGGAACTTGGCAGGTAGGTTGTTCAAAACATCTTGGAGAACTAACCACAGATCTTCCAGATCTCCTGTGGATGTAATCAGCCTCAAATCCTTCTGTCTTTTCATCTATTTTCAGACTGATTCGAGATGTTGAGATCAGGGCTCTGTGGGGGCCAAACCATCACTTCCAGGACTCCTTTTTCTTCTTTATGCTGTAGATAGTTCTTAAGGACATTGGCTGTATGTTTAGGGTCATTGTCCTGCTGCAGAATAGATTTGGGGCTAATCACACACCTCCTTGATGGTATGGCATGATGGATAAATATCTGCTGTATTTCTCAGCATTGAGAACACCATTGATCCTGATCAAATCTCTAACTTCATTTGCAGAAATGCAGCCCAAAACCTTTCTAGGAATCTCCAGCATGCTTCACTGTTGCCAGAAGACATTTCGTTTTGTACCTTCGGCAAACTGCCTGCTACAGACAAATATTTCAAATTTGGACTCATCGGTCCAGAGCACCTGCTGCTATTTTTCTGCACCCCAGTTCCTATGTTTTTCTGCCCAAAAAAAACATGGATTTTTGTTCGAAGGAATTTGGCTCAAACTTGTCTTGCATACACACAGTCACACAAATGTTGGCCAACAATTACGAACATGGGAACGCGGTGACATAAAAGATGTACGACGAGCTGAAAAATATGAAGTTCAATGAGGCTCCTTCTGCTTGATTCTGAGCATGCGTGAACTTCTGTGCATTGGACTTGTGTACACATGATCGGAAATTGTGACAATAAAGTTTTGTTGGTGGAAATTTTGAGAACCTTCTAGCCAACATTTGTTGGTGAAAAGTCCAACAACAAATATTCGATGGAGCATACACACGGTCGGACTTTCAGCCAACAAGCTCACATCCAATAGTCTTGTTTCCATGTCCCCCAAAGAGCCCTGATCTCAACATAATCAAGTCTGTCTGGGATTACACAGAGACAGAAGGATTTGAGACAGCCTACATATACATAAGATGTGTGGTTGGTTCTGCAGGGTGTTTGGAACAATCTACCTGCCGAATTCCTTTAAAAACTGTCTGCAAGTGCACCTAGAAGAATTGATGCCGTTTTAAAGGCATAGGGTGGTCACACCAAATATTGAGTTCATTTGATTTGGATATCTCTTCTGTTCATTTACTTTCCATTTTAATTGATAAAATTAAACAATTAACACTTCTATTTCTGAACGCATTCCTTATTGACAGCATTTCACACCTGTCTAAAAGGTACTGCACACTAATTATATATTATATATATATATATATACACACACACACACATATATATATATATATATATATATATATATATATATATATATATATATATATATATATATATATATATATATATACACACACACATACATACACTGTACAGTATATATTAATTTTTACTTTTTTTATTACCAACATTTTCAGAAGGCCTGTATGCTTATATACTGTATACGTTTGATCATTTCTTTACTCCTTTATAAAGGGCAGTAGTTCTCATTGGTCCTTGAATATGGCTTCATGTTGCTCCCAAAAAGCCTCTCAACTGATGTTTGGTACATATTTGCTAATCACCTTTTCATTATACTGTATTTTTAACAAAAACATGAAACCATTGGCTTCATTAATTGGAGTCACAAACCGAAAACAAATATGTAGATCAAAAAATTCAGCTAAAAGTCAGAAGGCTTTGCTATTGGCGGGAGCTTTTGGACACAATTAGCAGAGTGTACCGAACACAAGAGTTTAACCCAGAGATCTGCTTAGGAGATATAGACGAAGAACAATTCCTGCCTGAAATTAGAACACCATTATTGAGGCTACTGTTCATTGGTCATAACACCATTGCTATGAAGTAGTTGTTTCGTAGCCTTCCACATTTGAAAATTGGAGACTACAATTTAACACTACCCTATTAAAAGAACAACCAATTTTTCAGGGCAGGTATACTCCAAATACATTTTTCAAATAATGGGAGCCATGGTTGGCAGTGCTGGCCTTAGCCCTTCTCTCACTTAGGTTATTGCAGTGCTAATCCAGATAGTGATGGACAAAGTATACCTGTTGGTAATATAGGGGGTTATTTACTAAAGGCAATTCCACTTTGCACTGCAAGTGCACTTGGAAGTGCAGTCGCTATAGATCCGAGGGGGACATGCAAGGAAAATAAAAAACAGCGTTTTAGCTCGCACATGATTGGATGATAAAATCAGCGGAGCTTCCACTCATTTCAGATCTACCCCTTAGATTTAGAGTGACTGCACTACCATGTGCACTTGCAGTGCAAAGTGGATTTGCCTTTCGTAAATAACCCCCATAGTGTCTTAGCATGCAAGATATGTTGTATGGACTATGATATGCTACAACAGCTTCGTATAACTGATACTTTTGTATTTGTAATTGCAGATGGGATGTTGTTCAGTTACATTGTTACTTATTTTAGTTAGCATTACAATGTCTTATGTTTTTGTGACCAGTTGAGGTCTTCTACACTTGTTCCTACAGCTACTTGAAGCAGATATTACATGATATACCTGTTTTGTCTGCTCCGTACGGATTTCTTGTGCAGTGTTACTATAACATATAGCTGGTGTAAGCCTTCTTATACCTGCCGATTTATATGTACTTTTTTTGTACGTGTTTTGTAAAAGTTAAAAACTCTTCATTGAAAAAAAAAAAAAAAAAAGAGTCAGAAGGCCTTATCTGATTACTTGTCCTAGGTCAGTAATTCAGAACACTTAAATCAAAAGAAGTTGTGGAATCAGCTGAAAGTAATGCCGCGTACACACGACCGGACTTTTTGACGGACTTGGTCCGGCGGACAATCCGACGGACTTTGCAACTGAGGTCCGCCGGACTTTCAAACGAACGGACTTGGCCACACATGATCACTCCAAAAGTCCAATCGGATTCGAACATAATGACGTAGAATAAGGAAGTTCGTAGCCAGTAGCCAATAGCTGCCCTAGAGTCGGTTTTAGTCCATCGGACTAGCACACAGACGAACGGATTGTCCGCTAAAAGCCGAGTCCGGTGGACAAATTTGAAGCCAGTCTTATTTCTAGGTACGCCAGACTTTTGGGAAGAAAAAGTCAGCTGGAGCCCACACACGATCGAATTGTCCAACGGACTCTGGTCCGCCGGAAAATCCGATCGTGTGTACGCGGCATAACTCATTTTTTTTACTTTTTAGTCTTGTTTTAGAGCAGATTTAACCAAACAGATTTGATCAGCCAGGGCCGAAATGTATTGATTGTTCTGCATCTGTTGGGAGCACTGAGATATTTTGTTCTTGAATACAATTGTATTTCAGTCAGAGTATAGATTACATGGTAAAACAGAGATGTGATCAATAATGTATGATCGTACTTTACAAATATATCAGAACTATCAATCGGAATCCACTTCTCTATGTGTGGCATACCAATCGAATGGGTTGTCAACTATAAACTGATTATTCCTATCTGAAGAGATCAGAAGAGAAACTGATCATTTATCAAAGCATGTATGGCCACCACTACTCATCCAATGGATTGTTCCCAGCCGACAACAGAAGCCTGCACAGAAGATACTAGACATAAAATCATCGACCCAGAACAATTATGCAGTACCGCTCATCATACATCACTAGCTGCATGCTTTTTTCAAGTTCGTGGCATACAAGGCAAGGCAGTGAAACCAGGATCAATGTTTGTACCTTTTAGTAACAGGCCCCCATTTATATCCACACTGAGTTGTTTGGTCCTTGCCCCTTCCTTTCGTTCCCTGATAGGACCCCTTTGTCCTTTGGGTCCTGTCACTCCTGGAGAGGTAGTAAATAGAAAACACAAAACCTTGGCAAGAATCAGAGTTTATTCCCATTTGTATTTAGCTTAGGAAACCAGCAGATAGATACAGTGCTTAGGTTTCTGTGCAATAATTAACTGGTTTTCATGGTCACATTTGTCATCAGAACAATCAGACACTGTGGTGAAGTGGTTGGATAGAGATTTGTACAAGCTCAACAAAAGAACCTTATACATTTAGTGACGTTTTATTTATGCATTCAGTGTCAAGTACATCATAAGTGCAAATAATCAGAGTCCATAAGTTCTCTAGGAACTACAGAGAATGAAATACAAATCGTAATTAATAAACTGAACAAGCTGAACTGGTCTAGATACCATACATGTAAATCTGTAATTTGTTTCCCCCCCGATCCCTTACAACAGGAGTACTGCGAATTTATTTCATACAAAAACGGAGAGAAGTACCGCACACGGATTTCACTTGTGCTGGAAAACACAAAACATTAGTCTACAGTTCTACGTATATTTATATATATATTTATATCATCGAAAGAACTCCAACCAGCAAGCCCAGAGACAATGAAGCAAGTCAGTACTATTGCATCAGTGCCCTAAGCATAAAGCCCTAGCCGCACGTCACATTAAGTTATAGAAGCGCTGCCAAGAATAGCAGAAAAAACACTAAAAAATTATAATAAATTAGAAAATAAAAAATACTTAGGCTTTCAACATCATGCACTTTTAAGCAACACATAAAAGAAACACATCTAGTACACTTTTTGTATCTCTTCACTATACTGTAGTGCTTGACACGGCTGATTGCAAGTATTCTAAGAGCAGAGAAGTAGCTTTGGAAGAGCTGCTTCTTGAAGTTTTTTTTCTTTTTTTGGATGTTTCAAGGAACACGGTGTGTTGAAAAGAGAATGGTGCAATAGATCTGTAAGTAAAGTGTAGGAACACAGCTGTTTCCACGTTAGACTCCACACAATTTACCACGAGTTGAATTGACTTGAAGGTTTATTTACTCCTTCTGTTTGGCACCTGGAATTTTGGCTTGGATCCTGAAAACAGACAAAAAGTACAGTTGGCATTTCAAGTACAAGTTCATCATCACAACATTTTTCTTTAAAGACTAAGTTCACTTAAAAAAGAAAAAAAAAATAGATGCACATTTTCTTTGCAAGTTAAAAATATGCATTTTTATTTTTCTTAGGAGCCTGCAGACAGGGGGGGGGGGGGGGGGTGGGAGAGGGGATGACGACAGCTGATAAAAACATAGGGGTCCCGGGCATCCTGAGGGGCCCGGCGCTCAAGAATCTCAAGCTGCCCACTCCGCTACAGCTTCCTTTGTTTGGCCAGAAGCAGCGTGTGGGTGTGGAGCGTGGTTCAGTCAAACTGAGGGAAGGGCCGCATCTTGTATTGGGATCGGAGCTTGGTTCGAGGGGATGGTGGCAGTGAAGCGGAAGTGGGGAGATGTCATGGATCAGCCTGCCCATTGAATGTGTAGGTGCTACATTGCTGCTGCACAATTTCTATACCTGTGAGCTGAGCTGTTTTTGGGCTGTCTCTTTGCTATACTGGGCTGTCTCTTTGTTGGATTGGGACGTCTCTTTGCTGGATTGAGCTGGCTTTCTCTTTACTGGATATATGGGGATGTCTATGCTGGATTTGGTCATCTCTTTGCTGGATTGGAAGGCAATGGCCATCTGAAGGAAGGTAGGGTTACACCTCCTCTCCTTTACATGCTCATTTCACTGCGAAATTGCATGCAAATGAGGAAGAGGTGACATGTAGTGGTGGCAGGCTTCATATTATTTGTACAAAATATAATCTCTTAGGCCCCTTTCATATGGGGCTCACCTGTCAGTGGATCTGCTTGCTCAGCGGAGGATCTCTCCACTGAGCAAGCAGATTATAGTTTGGTGGGACAGGCAGTGGCCTGGCCCTGGGAAATGTTGGTGGTCAGGCTGGGGGGCCAGGCCTAAAGCTCTGTAAAGGGCCCAAACATTTCTGATGGCTGCCCTGCCTGCAAAGCATTGCATCTGTGTTCAGCAGATCACGTGTGCACAGCTAGGCTCCTGCAGGCGCTCAGTACAACTGTCTGTCAGTACCCGCAGACAGTTACTGAAGTGCAATACACTACAAGAGCGCTCAAGTTCATTTAGAATTAACTACCATGGCAGACAGGACATGTAGTTCATTCATTCACAGATCTGTTTGAATGAATGCAGTTCCTGCGTGGGCGGAGCAAGTTATTTAAGTAGCTTTTCTCAAGCCAGGAAGGAGGGCGTTCAGAATAGCAAAGCAAAAGCCCTGTGTGCATATGTCTATTGTCAGACCACAACATGAAATTAACCCCTTGCCACTGGCTGCATGCAAATATATGGCCTCTTGAGGGCGAGCCGCTGCATATTTGCGTTCATTAGTGTAAATACAGCTGTGCTGAGAGCTTGCGCCCTACACACTCCTGACACAGTTACTGGTGACTAATGGTCGCATGATCCTAAACCCCGCCCCTCCTCTCCGCATCCTAAACCCCTTAAAGGGCCAGGAGGCATCGGCTCAAATGGGTTAAGAGCTGAATGCATTTATGGTAGATCAGCAGGTATATTTCTGTACTTGCAGAGTCTTTATTAGGAGAAAACTTGGGGAAATGTGCATGAATTCCATCAATATCTTTTTTTCAAGTCTATACAAATGTAAACGAAAAGTAAATACTTCCAATACATTTTTTTTGTCTGTGATTCCATTATGGAGATTTCACCTCACTGTGACAACAGGACAAGAAATGAGGAAACATTTAGTAATCATAACCCAACAAAGGTTCCACCTCTTGCTAAAAAATGTTTTGCAGTAATCTCTAAAGAGATTTTACTTAATTTCATGTTCCAGCAGGAAGTGAGGAGAAATCTCTTCATACAGATCATCAACACACATAATAAAGTATGCATAGCTCATAATTATGTCGCATTTTTTTTTTTATTTAAATCAACTTACTTTGCCACAATCATATTCATGTTTGTCCTCACAAGTCCCAAATACTGGTCAATCTGTGCCTAGAAAAGTACATTAAAGTTAGGTTATTTGCACTTAAACTGTAGCAAGTATTTCAAATATGATAACATTAGGTGAGCCCCAGTGGTTTTAATGGTCTGCTGGATTCTTGAACTGTTTACAGCAATGGTGATGAATGAACCTTTCTGATATAGAGGCCCTCAAGTGCAACCCCTGACATGCTGGACCCCCCCAGCCAATGTTTAGTGTCAAGCATTTCTACAGAATTGAAAATTGCATAATGCAGTAGTATTGGTCATGCTGACAATTTTGTGTACCTTGCACTTGGTCATGTGATCTACGATATCAGAGGGGGTGCATGAGGCAAGTATCATTGTACCGGTCTTTAAAAACGTCCCTGCACAGCTCTGGATAGAGACTCTCGTGGGAACACATCTCAAAGCTGTAACGCATGCCGGGGCTGTCTATGATCAGGGCTCTGGTTCAGAGTACACGCTAAGACACCTACAGTTTTAGCGTTTCTACTGGTCGCAGTACTGAGATTTCCATTCGGTAGTTTGTGTTTTTGCTTCCAACCACAAAGCTATAACAAAGGTGAACTTAACTGAATCCATTGATTGTTTATTCTGCATAATGGATATGCCATCGGGTGTCTAATCAGCTTTTGGTGGATTTTTTTCATTTATTATTCATTCTTACCTGGTACTTGTCATAAACGGCTGGGAGAGAAAACATTGACACCACAGCTAAAAACGAAAAGACAAAACAACATCATAAGTATAAATTCTGATTAAATGTGAAAAAATATTTCTCATGCAGGGGTAAGGGACCATCTGTCATTCATCGGATGTTCATTGGTATGAATAATAGGGTCCCAATTCACCTAGAACACAGGCTCTGTTCAGACTTTCTGTTAGACAAAGAGGTGCATCAAGGCAGGCAGCTACTGCTGTAGCTAACCCATAGTGAGCAGGGAATCCTTTGTCCTGTATGACAGTATAGCTAAAGCCATTTTTTTCATTCTGGATAGTGTAGGGGAGGTTTTAAACATTGTCAGTTTTATTTATTTTTTGCCATGTGTGTCTCTTTCGAGGTATTTACTTTCAAGGTATTTACCTTTACTTACAGTCCTGTAGACTAAATAGGAAGTGAAAAGGTATCTTTCCAATTTATGAGAAATCCCCCCCATAAACAGTTGTCATGGGAGTAAGTATCCTTACTAGAAGATTCCTCGCTGTTTCTGTTCTGGTTCAAGATTTTGAGTTTACCCTCAATTTCCTTCCCAGTGACATTGGTGATCACATCAGTTAAAGAGAGTGAATATCTCTACCCTCCTTCACCACTCTATCCAAATCTAAAAAAAACTGGCATTAGTTATTCTTTATATGCTTTTAAAACAAAAAAATTATAAATATAGAAAAAATATCAATAATTTAAAACTTGTAAAAAAAAAATACAAGGAACCCCATACACCTACAAACTTAACCAATTTTCTGCTTATTAGTACTTACCAACCCGTCCACTATGCTTCTGAATCCCCATCACACTCTCACTAAGTCCAACTAAAACCAAAGCCCTGAACATCATGCTTCTGCCCGCGACAGTAATCCATATATTGTATGCTCTAATTTCCCCCCATTGTTGCATTCCTCGACCGTGGAATACTTCGATTTGAAACGAACACTTCATTACCCCTAAGGCCCTTTTTTCTGCCAATTATTTCCCCCTTTTACGTTCTCTGATCTCTCTTATGCAGAGTTGGGACTTGCCATCCTTATCTTGGGTAGCCAGATTCATAGGTGGCGCAGGAGCGCAGCCCCCCTGATCCATGCACGTGTCCCCTAATCTCCATGCAGGGTGCCAGATGCATGGATTTCAATGTTTTTTTCGTTTTTTTTAAGCACATGATTAGAGCCTGATCGGTGGCATTAATATGTAAATAGCCACGGACCAGATTCGTGGATATGTAAATAGAGGTGACATTAATATGTATATCATGCCCCTGAGGTCATATCCACCATAACCTCTGCTGAATGCTGCCCACTGGGGAGGTAAAGGGGCATGCTTGAAAGTCCTGCCTACAACTGTAGTCATTAGGCCTAACATCAGCCTGTTCTGCAAAGATAAGCAAATTGGAGGTTATTTTTCAAAATAACATGGTGCCACATCACCATGAATTTTGGTGCATGTGAATACACACATCTCAGCAGATGTGTTAGGATGTCATTAACAATTATTGGCACTGTTGTGTATTTGCTAAAGGGCAGCACATTTCTGTGGTGTCAGGAAATCGATTTTTCATGCGCTCCCAACACAAATGTGAACGCAGGCTAAATGTCTCAGTTACATTGGTGGTCAGTGTAAATCTTCTCATTACATTGGGGCTTGGTCTCCAGTCCTTTCATTCACACTAATGGCCAGTGTGAAGGCCCCCTTACATCCCTCATTACATTGGTGCCTACTGTGAATGCTCCTATTCAATGTAGAAACTCCTCTTTACAGTGGTAATCAGCAGAAAAAATCAAAACTTGAATTCGTGGTCTGTTTCAAATCCTCCCTTACATTGGTGGTCCATGTAGAAGCTCCCTTTAAATTGACGGTGAATGTAATTCCCCCCTTACATTGGTGGCCAGTGTAGAAGCCCCCCTTTATTGGTTGTTGATGTAAAATCTCCCATTACATTGGTTGTCAGTGTAAATTCTTCATTACATTGGTGATCAGTGTACATTTCCCTTTACATTGATGGTAAGTGCAGAATTACTCTTACATTGGTGGTTAGTGTAAATCCCCCTTTACATTGGTGGTCAGTGTCACCTTACATGAAGATCATTGTATATTCCTCCTTACACTGGTGGTTGGTGTAAATGCTCCTATTACATTGGTGTCAGTGTAGAAATCCCTCTTTATATTGGTGGGTGGGGTACAATCCCCGGTACATGGTGATCAGTGCAAATCCCCCCTCACACTGGTGGTCATTGTAAATTCTCCATTACATTAGTGGTCAATGTAAGATCCCCCACTATATACCTGCCAAAGATTTCCAGCTTTGCTATACATGATTCAGAATTTTCCCCAGTGTACTGCCGCCTAACTAATCCCATCCCCCCACCACTGCCACTGATCTCATTAACCCCCCAGCATTGCCACTGATCACCCCCCCAGCATTGCCACTGATCCCAGGAGTCCTAAGAGTTTTCTGTTTATTCATGGGTGCCTGCACCATCACCAGTCCATGGTGTGCAGGCAGTGAGGAGATAATCTGCTATAACCTTTAACAACCAATCAGTGAGCAGTAATGTTGTGCACTAACCACTTGCAACCAATCATTTAGCGGTAAGGATATGCAGTAACCTCTAGCAACCAATCAGTGAGCAGCAATAATGTGCAGTAACCTCTAGCAACCAAATAGTGAGTGGTAAGGATATCCAGTAACCTCTAGCAACTAGTCAATGAGCAGTACCGATTTACAGTAATCTCTAGCAACCAACCACTAAGCAGAAGTCATGTGCTATAACCGCAAATACTTAGTGAGCCATAATGTGTGCTGTAACATAGTTACATAGTTAGTAAGGTTGAATAAAGACACCAGTCCATCCAGTTCAACCTGAGTGAGTGTTTACAATTGTCCCTATCCCTGTACATTGCACACTCACATTGGTCCCTACCCTCAAGGAGCACACAATCCAAGGTCCCCATTAATATACTAAGGGCAAATTTTGGACAGAAGCCAATTAACCTAACTGCATGTCTTTGGAGTGTGGGAGGAAACTGGAGTACCCGGAGGAAACCCACGTAGGCACAGGGAGAACATGCAAACTCCAGACAGATAGTTTCATGGTTGGGATTCGAACCAGCGACCCTTTTTCCTGCTAGGCGAGAGTGCTAAACACTACACCACTGTACCGCCCAACCTCTAGCAGCCAGTCAGTGAACAGTAATGATACACTGTAACCTCTGACAACCAATCGCAATCTCTGCCTGATCTGATTCCGCAAAATGATTTTGAGTCTAGCTGCTCTTTATTGTATGAGCTTTATTCTCAGAGCAGGCGGAGAGCAAAATTGCATGGAGGAGGGGCCCAACAAAATGTTTGCCATGGGTTCAATCAATATTAGAGACAGCCCTCTCAATCACATAACTGATGGTTAGTGGGATCCCATATTATTCCCCTTTGGAAGCAGGTTATGGGTCCCTACTCTGTGATTGCTAAGTCCTACTATACATTCTTTTCTATGTGATTAGACTTTATGTACATCATTTGTGCTTGTGTGGGCTAAACATTTGCCATCATTCTTTTTTCCTACTTCCTTCTTTACTGTTTTAATTGAACAGAAAAATACAAAGGAACCCCCAAACCATTTTAGTTTTAAAAAAATCTATCCTGATCTTTGCATGGTCAGTGTGCAAGGAGAGTAACTGAAAATAAAAATATGGAATGAAAAGGTTCTAAAAGAGTGAGAGCATTCCAGAGAGAAAGTGCAGCGTGGGAGAACTCTTGGATTGGGGAGTGGGAGGTGCTAACAAGAGATGATGACAGGAGAGGATTATTGGCAGATCCAAGAGCACAATATTGGAATATAGAAAAAGACAAGAAATGAGACATATGGGGGTTTCAGCAATACTGAAGAGCTTGTAAGTGAAGACTACAAATTTGAACTTAATCCCAAACGCAATAGAAATTGCAGGCATTGACTGATGGTGGGAGATCATTAAACAGTAAGGAAGATAAGTCTGGAGGCTGAATTATTGGCTGATTGAAGTAGTACCAAGAAAGTAAGTAGTAAGCCTATTAGTATACTGTGAATAATTTTTCTTTGAATCATTCTGTGCTATGCAATATCCCTTAGTTGAAGGAGACTGCATTAAAAGGAGACTTGGGACTATGAATATTTTTTAATGATCTGGAGTATAAATAATTAATTAGAATTGAGTGCTCTGGGTGCATATTTGGTATAGGCATATATTTCACCCTTGGATTTTTTTGAAAGGCGTTTATCTTAATTTTTTCCTCCAAAACAATGAGAGTCCATTCACACAGGGGCAACACGACTTCCAGCGAGACTTTGGGAGGCAACTTGGACACGACTTGAGTATGAATCACAGCGCGACTTGAGGCAACTTACAAGGCAACTTGAAGTTGCCTCCAGGACAGGGGACTTTGCCAGTGGCCAATCACATATTAATCAGCTCTGTGGGAGGGAGGGGTTTGCCTATAAAACTATTATTACTTCCTGGAAAGTTGCTTCAGTTAAGACAGGGGATAGGACTTCGAGGCAACTTCCATTGAAATCAATGGATACAAGTTGCCTAGAAGTCAGATTGAAGTAGTACAGGAACCTTTTCTGAAGTTGGAGTGACTTCAGTAGTGTACATTAAGACGGCTCTTATTCATTTTATCATGTTGCACGACTTGAGGCGACTTGGGGCGACTTTACGTCGGATCCAAAGTTGCCCCTGTGTGAATGGACTTTGACAGGGTACAAGCACTACTGTAGCAAAAGTTGCAAGTGCAACTGGACTCCTTCCCATGAGGTCGGTCTAGGCTAGGGATTCTTAACCAGGAGTATGGGCACCAAATGATGGTATATAAATAAAAAGAAGAAAAGAAACAGGATCCTCTACATTACTGATGCTATAATCAAAATGGGAATTAATGTGTTGTAAGATGACATGTATACTAGCGTACTAGCCCATTATGCCTTTGCCTTACAGGGTTTTTATTTTCTGAGGGTATACAACCGCTTTAATCAAATTTTATGTATGTATATATACAGTAGAAGCTCTATTGGACCAGAAGAGATATATGGACCCAAGAGATTCTATGCATTAAGGTGAAAAAACACCTGCTAGTCACCGTCTCCCCAGCCCCCCCCCCCCCCCCAGTTTTACTTACCTGAGCCCCTTCATCTCTTTGGCAGGGACACACTGTCTCTCTCTCCATGGGGTCCCAGCTCTTGATTGAATAGATTGCTAGCAGCACAGCCATTGGCTCCCGCTGCTGTCAATCGAATCTAATGACGTGGGGGGGCGGGGCCGAGTCCGGCATTCGTATCTATGGACACAAATGCTTCTCCTTTGGGGTTATCTGATGCAAGGAGGAGCTGAAAGAGCCGCTGGGGGACCCCAGAAGACGATGATCGGGGCCACTCTGTGCAAAACGAGCTGCACAGTGGAGGTAGTAAGTATGACATGTTTGTTATTTAAAAAAACAAAACAAAAAATAAAAACACCCTTTACAATCACTTTAAGTATTACTTGAAAAGAAAGTTGTGGTTTGATATTTATTGTATGGTGGAGACAGCAAACAAGCATGACTACTTTTTTTCCAATGGGTTTATGGAAACCAAAACTTTTGACTTTGTGAACTAATATGTTAAACTATAATAGCACAAATAATGTGTACTTCTATAATATATCACATGTATGACCACTGTTGCAGGCAGACAGCAACGACTACATAAATTACCTATAAATAAAAAGTGTAAGGATTATGTATAATTGGACAACTGTCTGTGTTGCCTATAGGAACTCGTTACCGGTGCTCATTTAATTTCTTCATGTGGGATTTTGTAAACACTAATCTGATCAGCTGCTACAAGCTTGGCAAACTGTTTTTCATTCAGACACTTTGGCACAAGGAACCATGTCACTTGGATTCAGTAAAACTGTGCAAAGCACTCTGTGGCCTGGTCCCACTAACACTTTGTGAAAGCCATTAAATCTATGCAGATGGCATTTCTGTCCTTAGCAGCTACTGTGATTAGCAAAAGTTCCCAGTGGATTAGCAACATTTGTGCTCAACTAACAGCTGTGTTGTGTCTAATCAGAATTCGGAGTATTCATTCACTTTTCCAGTGAAAATCTCAGTTTTCAGAATTTGGTAACAACTCTTTAGTTATTAAAAATATTGTAGCTGTTGCTGCACACCGCCAAACATAAGCGTCTGAGGTATTCCCTGTCCCGCAGCTGCATGTGTACATACCCCTTTATATACACATAGCTACGGGCTAGGGAATGCCTCAGCTGCTTATGATTGGTTGTGTGCAGTGACAGCTTCCATGGTGGGACTAGGAGCCGAACATACCTGACCTCATCCTTAATTCTGTATTTTCCTGTGTAGCTGATTCACATCTATATGTTGTAGTTATTTATGAAAAACTAAGGGAAACTCTCTGGGCCCATTCACACTCACATATGTGCATTAGTCCACACATGCCACATGCACAAAGATCAATGTAAATCCATGTCAGTAATATCAAACTTGTATTGAATTACTAGCTGTATTCTTAAAATGGCATCACTTCATCACTTAGTAACAAATCGTTATTACAATTCAAAGTCAGGCCACTTACCCATAATAAGGAGTGTAAGTCCATTAAACAGAGCTCCGACATATGTCAGCAGCCACATTAGTACTGCAAACTAGAAAAAAACAAACAGATAAAAGCAATGTATTATATAGTCAATCATATTGAGCAAATGATAATTCGAAATTAAACAGAATTTTCAACCATTGTTACGTAGTCTGCTGGTCAAGGCCCTTGCACCTCTGGACAATATTACACTTGTGTTCACCTTGCCAGTGACAGAGCTAAACTACAAACCTGTTTCCACGCTGCAGCACCCTGGTCAGAACATTGAGATTTTGCTCCCTTGTTCGTGAAAATGCTGCAGAACCCCCCTGCCAGGAGGGAGCATCTCTTGGCACTTCTGGTCATTGGGGGAACAATGCCATGGAAACAGGTAATTGATTTTTTCACCTTTTTCTCCTGTCACTGAAGAACTGTTCCAGCAACAAGTGTGACATAGGCTTTAGACTAAGTACCCTGGGGTCAATAAAGCAAGGTCCACAAATGTTGACAGCGCTAATTAGTGATTGACAGATTCTTCAATCCACACAAAACGAGGTGGATGGAGGTGGATGGGGAAATCTCCCCATCGGGACACTGTATTGTGACAGCTGATTAGGGTACATTTTTAAACAAGTCTCTTCAAGCAAGGACAGCCACACACTGATTGAAATGTGTCCAGTCCCTGCTGAACTAGCCAAATTTAGATCAGTGTGTGGCCATCTTTAGGCCGGCCATACGTGGTTCGAATTTCAGCCGGTTCAGCAGGAACAGGCCGAGATTCGAGCCATTAATGGGCAGACTGAATGTACCAAGTTGATCAGTTGAGTCAGCCTTCCGTATTTACTTGCGACTATCACAATCGGCTGCTATAGCTGATAGCGATAATCACTGTCTTCTCCCGGATCCCCTCTGACCCCCCTGAGAAAAGAAAAAGGCCCAGCAGGAGGGATTCCCGCATCAACTCTGTCTGTGTTGATGGGGGAATCAAGCAAATTTCTTTCCTGCAACCCTGTGATTGCAGGAAATAAATTTGCACCATCTATGATAAACATAGAGTAAACTAGATTTTTAAAGTGCAATTTTACGTCTATTGCTTACCATATGTGCAGCATCTTTTCATAACAGAAAAATGCTTGCACATTATGGCAAAAGCCATGGTGTCAGCAACAGAGTTTATTCCAGCTTTAGGTCAATGGCAGTATTGTCACAGTTGCCAATACCAGTTGTTAAATAAAAAGGTCTCCAGATGGCTCCATCAAAACTGTTCTCTGATCTGTCATTACGCACCTGAATAGAAGACATATATATGTGTTTTCTGGTATTTTCACAGACCGGTGAATTCTAAAACAAATTTAGAAAACTTATAGAACTACAACAAACCCTATTTATTAGCATGTTTATCAGAGATGCCTGTGTGTAAAGCCAATTTTTCCATTCTGACAGTAAGTAATCTAAAGTCTAAATCTGCCTGGTGTCTGTGAGCAACGCAGAATTTATTATTTTTTATATATTAATTAATGAGGAAGGACCAGTGTGGTTTTATGTAGATATGATCAGTAATACCATATAAGTTGATGGTTATCAGTCATACCTTTAATGAATCAACCAGGTCCTGTACCAGGAAAAGTCTCCTGAGCTCTCGTACTATGCTGTTTAAGTACACCTGTAGGCAGTCTGTGTATTTCTGGATCTGTTCTTGGGAAAGGGAGATCTCCACATCCAAATAGTTTCTGCAAGAAAGCAAATGCAATGTTCATTAATTGTTGGAGATAACGAGTCTGTCAAAGTTATGAAAAGAGATTTCATGTCAAAACATTCAAACTTGGAAAGCATGAATTCTCAGACTGGTGGTCACCAGAGGATGGAGCTCTCTAACTTTTACCTGAAGAGTTTGGCTACTTAATAAGATTAGCTGTAATCTCCAGCCTGCTCATTGGTTAACTGTATTAGTGAAATCAACATCACTACTGTTGCAGAGGGAAGGAGAGCAAAGTTTTAGTGTGATTGGAAGAAGAAGGAGCTTGTTGGGGTCTACTTTTGCTTTATCCACCCCCTTCGTCCTATCAACAATAAAGGGTAGTTGAGATGCAGGAACTTGGAGCCATGTGACTATCTGAAGAAGACCGAAAGAAGGACCCAACTCAAGCTCAGTATGGTAGTCACCGCAGGATTACTGAGGTCAGGGCCGTCTTTAAGGCAGGGCAAAAGGGGCAGCTGCCCTGGGCCCTGTCATTGTTGTGGGGCCCACAGCAGCTTCCTCATACTTGCCAACTATCCCAGTTTAAATTCCCTTGTCCCTTGAAGTTTTAGTCATGTGCTGTGTCCCGATATCTCATATTGTAATGTGTGCTGTAACCTATAGCAACCAGTCAGTGAGTGGTAATAATACACTAACATCTGGCAACCAATTGCAATAGCTGCCTGATCTGATTCTGATTTTGAGTCTAGCTGCTATTTATTTTATGTCTCAGAGCCGGTGAAGAGCGAAACTACATGGGGGGGGGGCCTCCCCAAGAAAAGTTTTGCCCATGGTCCAACCAATATTAGAGACAGCCCTGACTGAGGTCACAACTGCAACAAAGATCTAGGCTCCCATGAGGTCCTCTACCACCTATCAGGTCTGAATCCAGCTCCATTCTTCCTTTGGAAAACTGCATTAGTACTGTTGGGGAGCAAGCTGGCATACAGAAAATGTACTATGATTCACGTACCATGCTTCCAATACTCTGCTACTATGCCTTAGTGCCAGGCCACTGTTTAACAGTAATAAAGTGCCCCATTGGGCAGAGAGATCAATGCTAACCTTATTTCCACAGACTGCATTAGATATACAGTACGTGTGTCCCATGCAATGCCACGCCACAAGTACAGAGTTGCTGCTGGTGTAGGTGTGGAGAGTAGGGAGTGGAAAGTTTTCTGAGAACATTATGCTTAAATGTCAAAATGTAAAGGTTCCTATGGGCTGCTGTACTTTGCACAATCATTTGCCTGAATAAAGCAGACTCTGGAAGCTCTGCCAAAAAAGGCAGAGAGCAAAGGACTAATGATCAATCTCTGTAGTCCCCCTGAAGCTGATCCTTTCCCTAGCTATCAATGACGTACCATGCTTTATTCTGCCATACCAGGCTGACATCTTGGTAGGGCTGTCAGACAAGTCATGACATCACACCTCACTTCACACCTCCTGAAAATACCAGAGGTAGAAGTACCTTTATAATACACTGTAGATATACAGTTGTAGGCTCAGGAGTACCTAGGCACACTTACGTACCAGGAAGTGGGCTGTTATTTTTTAGAAATTCAAGACAAAAATTGAAATTTTGCTTAGGCACCACTAGCAAATATTCATTTTTTTAAATTCAGCTCTTTTATCTTGTGTTTGACATAAGCAAAGCATTTAGCTAAAACGACTTACTTGAATGGATGGCCTTCATCGGTTTTCTGTACAGCCTGTAAAACTGATTTGTAGATTCTGAAGCTGATTGTGGCTGAAAGGGCAGCAAGTGCTAGGTAGGCAATGACACTGACCACACTGAACTGGGTCAGGGAGAAGAGCATCAGAAGGACACTTCCAAATACAATTCCGCTCTGCTTCACATCCCGCCAGTATAACAGGTCAATAGCTGTAAAAGATCAAAATGGGTATAAAATTAGTCATACAATTGCTTTGCATTCACATTCAGAAATAATTTTTACTTAAATATAGCTGTACTGTACTTCAAATGCTTTGCCTAATATCATTTTAGCTTTAACACAAACAATTCACAGATTATCTATAATGCACAGTATCACTTACAGCATTTCAAACCATTAGATACTTTTATGATTTATTAAAGCCTCTTTCACAAAATGGTGTATAAACCAAAATGCCCATGCAAGAGCAGGCACTAACTTATTAATCACCCAACTGCTGGGGGTCCAGGACTCCTCCTTGCTTGGTACCAAATACAACGTGCTCAGTACCAAATACCAAATTTTGTGAAATTTGAAGTTTTAAGCCCGGTACATAGAAGGAACCAAACAACTTTCAGTCCATGTGTACAGCTGTCTGTTCAACAGAAGCCTGTCTAATGACATTGCTTGTGTTGATGTGGAAATCTGTCTTTTTTTTTCTATTTTGCGCAATTCGCTAATTGAATTAAAAAGAAAAAGGTAAAGTGCGTACCATGCTTAAGGCACATCCAATGCCACAGACCATTAATAGGTTGCCAAGAAGCTGGCACTCGCAATTGGATATATGTTATCCCCCTGCCCACACTATGCCAGAGATGTTGGTCTGCTCACTGTCACCTCCTCTATAGTCCTAAACATGAAAACTCATGCAGTCTTGTCTGCCATCTCAATGGAAACCAGTAAAAAAAAAAAAAACCCCTCTTCTCTCCATTATGTACAGTAAAAGGCTTTTAAGGACCCATGTCTAAAAAAAATATAGTTGCGCTATGTGAAAAATTCATGAACAACCAAAAACATGTGTAGGTAAAATAAAAAGTCCAAGATAAAACAATATATCAAGTCCACAGATGTGTTCAAAGTGCATCCAATCCAAAGTGCAACTGTATATTACTTGAAAATACACAGTGGTGCTATGTGAAATGTTCATAAACAAAGAATATGCGTAAATATGCTCAAACAATGGTATCCACAAGTGTTACTATAACTGAATGTGATCAGTGAACCCATCGCCTAGGTACATTCAACCGCTTACCAGAAGCGCTGACCCCAAATTATAGGAGGCCTGGCATGGCACAATAGTATAACAATGGATCATCCGATCGGGGGGTGTCAATGGTACTCCACATCAGACTAGAAGTATGGAAATCTCATCCTGTAGGTCTATATGGCTCAATTAAGGAGAGAGAGACCTCTGATAGCATGCAATAAATCTAAACAAAAACGCAGCTGGTGTCAGCTCCAGTTAAGCGAGGATAACGTGAGCACTTGATCCACCTTACCCTGATCTTATCCTTGTCTTTTAACAGGAATCCGATGACAGCAGCAAACAAAAATAAAAATTAAAAAAGAAAGGAATGCAGAGATTTGGAGGAGGCTGAGAGCAATAGAAGGTACTTTTCTAAGTTAAAGTGGTTCTGAAGTCAAAAAGTTTTTTACCTTAATGCATGCTCTGTATTAAAGGAAAAGTCCAGCCTAAGCTTGTTTGGCTGAGCTTCTCCTATGGGTCAGAGGAGTGCAATTCGTTTTGCACTTCTGTGACCCGTTTTCTAAGGTCCGCTCTCTGGACGTCACAGGAATCAGTCATGCCACCTTGTCATCCCAACAATGGGAGTCTGGATCTGCCAGGTGCCTGGACTAAAACCCGTCTCAACCTCTCAGCGAGCCACTGAGACAGCCCCCTCCACCCTTCCACAGCTCAGCGTTTGAGTGAGCGTGGAGGAGATGAGTGGAGAGATGCTGATTGACAGTCTGCAGCCCTCTGTTCAGGGAGCTGTGAGAACTGAGCCATTGGTGATGTTCGATTGCTCGGCTCTCAGCACAGAGGCAGCGGGGGACAAATGCAGCATCGCAGGGATGCTGCATCCACCTAGGCAAGTATGATGGGGGAAAAACCTCCAAACCCACAATTCTCTTTTAAAGTTATTTTACCTAGATTCTCTCACCTCTCCAAGGCCGCCCTGGCTGAAGCACTGCTCCCCTCACTTCTTGGTCTCACAGTAGACACTGAGAGCAACATGAGCCATAGGCTCCTGCTGCTGTCAGTCAAACTCATGGGAGGACATAAAGCAGGGGTATGGCTTAATAGCGCTGTGTATGTCTATGGATGTATATAGGCTGGCTCTGGAGAGCACATCCTTAGCACCTGGCATGCTAAGGAAGCAACTGGAATATCCGTTGCCTTTTTCTCAATCTCTCGGCCAATCATGACCATGTTGGTACAAAGGTAGTGGCATCAGATGCAGAAAAGACCTTTGATTCGGTTCAGTGGCCCTTTCTCTGGAGCGTGTTACGTAGGTTTGGATTTGACCCCAAATGTCTCCAGTGTTTGGAAATGTTGTATAGAACTCCCAAAGCCAGAGTCCGCACTAATGACAGGATCTCAGCGCTATTCCCCCTGGCCAGAGGACCATTTGCTCTAGCACTTGAGCCATTGGCCATTCTTATACAGAACTCCCGGATTGTTGAGTGTTGGTGGATCGGCCCCAAGGCCTACCTAAGAGACACAAACTCCTCCTTGCAGGCTTCTCTATCTTTGATGAGTTTGGGTATTTCTTGGGAGTCAAGATAAACTGGAGTAATCAGTTTTGTTTCCACTGGATGTAGATGCCAGGAGCTCGGCTTCGCCTACACCCTTGGTATGGGTTGAGGAATATAAGTATCTGGGTATGAAGGTGTCCAGAGATTTGGACAAATACTACAACCTGAATATCCACCCCATGCTATTACAATTGAAAGACAGATGTACCTCCTGGTGTAACTTACCCCTAAGTGTTTTGGGTAGCATTAATATATTAAAAATGATTTTCCTCCCTAAATTCCTTTATGTGTTCTGCATCTGGTGAGGTCCACCCTCCAGCTCCCGGTTAGTTATGGTGGGTTGGCCCTTCCTAACTATCAAGTCTACTTTTGGGCGGCAGTGCTCGTTACAGTCCGCTGGTGGTTTGTGGGTTCTAGAACAAATGCAGTGGTCTGTCTGGAGGCGGCCCTACTGGGATCACTTACAGAACTAGGTAATCTGATAATACAGGGGGTCGAGGGCCTACCCACCCCTTCCATTCTCTACTAGAATGGCATTAAAAGTGTGGATAGCTGCCAGGGCTTGGTTTTCCAAGCCTGATCACTGGTCTCCTTATCAACCATTGTGGGGTAATCCCTCCTTTCCACACATGATGATGCTCCCTGACCCACAGGTCTGGGCTAAATTTGGTGTTCGGAGACTGAGGGATATTTTGCCTACAGGAACGTTTTTATCATTTGGGGCACTGTCGGCTAATTTTAGACTACCTCACTGGATGTACTTCCATTACTTACAACTGCAACATGCTGTACGTTCCCAATTTCCGAATCCCCCTATCCTTGAGACGGACCCGATAGAGGAGCTTTTGGCGCAGGAGGCTTTGACTAAGCCCTTATCCGCGCTTTATCTGGCTCTTCTCAGTGTGCAGTCACCTAAGATGGATAGGCTTTGGCAACAATGGCATGTAAATATTCCTGCATTAGATAGGGAAATATGGGAAGAATGTTTTAAGGATAGCTCTAGGCTGATGATAACTTCTAAAGATAAATTAATTCAGACAAAATTCCTCCATAGAATGTACTTCACGCCACAGAGATTGCAAAAAGATGTAGCCACAACGTTCCTCGGTCTGTACTAGATGTTACACGGCTGAGGGTACTTTCATATGTTTTGCAAATGTCAACGGGAAGCACAGTTTTGGTTGGTGGTTCTTGATTTCATCAACTGCCATCTACAGCTGTCTCTCCCTTGTACACCTGAATTGGCACTGCTGGGAATTCATGATGATGAGCAAAGACCTAGGTATACCAAGTTGTTGTTTTCATATTTGCTGTATAAGCTAAAAAGGAAAAACTCTTTAAGTGGGCTTCCCCCTTTCCTACGATTGGGAATCAATCATCATCTGGGTTCTACCAATGTATAAACTGATATATAATAATAAAAACTGTCCCTAGAAATGCGAAAAAATATGGCAGCCATGGATGGATTGCACATAACTTTGTCCCTAGGGGACAATTTTACCCTTAATTACCTTTGGGGTGGTGATTATTACCAATGAGTTCCTTCTGGTTGTTGGGCAATGTATTGATATGTCTTAATTGTCGGGATGACTCCTTTACCCCGATGTTTGTAAAAAAAAAAAAAAAAAAAAAAGGAAGCAACTGGAGGAGGAAGGATAACGCATAAAAATGATACTTTAATATCACTTTAAAGTGGATCTCTGAGGCCCCCCCGCTTTACTAGGTGGTCTGTTGTGTAGATTTTCAATACTCAGCCACCCATAGGATTCATCGTTGTCCTGCTAAGATCCTCTTGTTCTCTGCCACCATAATCAAGAGGCCTGCCAGTTCTTCCTGGTTCAGCCGGCACACCTCCTGATGATGTGACACCAGGCACACCACCCTCCTCCTTTCTGATTGATGCACTTTGCCTCCTGGGATATGTGACGTGCATATCCCAGAAGCAAAGGGTGGACAGTGCACGTCATTCCTCTAGGCACAGGGCCTAGACGAGGGGAGAAAGGTGTGGATAGGAGGGAAGTGTCTCGTGGGGGTAAAGATCCGCTTTAGGGATACATACAGTACTTAAAAAAAAAATATTTCAACCAGAGTTTGGTGTCATTTTAACACATAAATGTCCAGAGGTGAACAGAAGAGGGAGAAAAAGAGGAAAATAGTTACCACAATTTGTATATTTTGTGGACTGGTGCTGCCCCCACCAAGGGCCTGTGTCAATGGGCTCTGGACTTGTGTCAATGGCTAAAGCTTAACATCAGTTTGAAATGTGAATTAACACTGACAAGTGCATGTGACCTTCTTCTGATTTGCATTTGACCTGCTTCAACACTTCTATGGGAATGCAAAACAAAAGCCCGTCAACAGAGACTCTGCTGTCCTAGGCACTGGCAAAGAGTGCCTGATGGTATATACAGCCTATACAGTTCTTTCTATTCTATATACAGTGTGAGCTTTACCATTATATTTCACTTCAATTCTACAACAAGACATTCCATTTGTAACTTTAAAAACTGGAGTACATGTAATGTCAAAAATTACAGAAAATGCTACAATTGCATTTTTGACAGATTGCCCAAGATGCCTTGTTCACACTGTATTGACATACAATAGGAATGAAATGCTTTGAATGAATTCAGTTTTCCACCTACCAAAATGAAAAAAAAAATATTTATTCCTGTAAGGGAAAATGTTTTCTTCATATAGCCAGGGGTGTCGGGGGTGCTGGGGGGAAGCTTGTCAGAATACAATAGCTCCATGGGAGGGTTTACCCCATCCCCACATCCAACCCAATGATCAAACGAAAGAAAATTAATGATGTATGGCCTGCCTTAGGATAAGCCTTTTGCAAAAATAAATAAAGGCTGATCATTGTAAGCACCCCCTATCATTGTTAAAGAATATCTTATCCCAACATGTAATATTCCTGATATGTGACTGCTGTACCATGTACTTGTATGAGAAAGTATCCTGTTCTCCTTGTATTGCTTCCTTTGTGTAAAATCCCTGGTGTTCCTGCCGGTCCCTCTGCTTTCCTATTGAAAACCGACCACAGTAGGCATGAGAGCACAGCGTGGTCAGTTTTCTAGCTGTGCTAACCTGCTCTTCAACAATGATTAGCTTTGTCCTGACACACCCGACCTGCACAGGCGTTCACTGGCAAGATCAGTGTCCTGTTGCTTCTCCTCCCTCCAGCTCTTATGCAGTTGAGAACAGAGGGGACAGAGAGAATATGATCACTTATAAAAAGGGGGAAAAGTGTTTAGAATGTTTATTTTTTTACATCTATACACAAATAGTTTGTCGTTCATTTTTATTTTAAACTGAATAGGTTGTTTTACGAGGTGAGGGTTCACATAACATTTTAAATGGTTTGTCTCATCCCTTACTGGCTGGATCACCAAATGAAAATAGGAGAAAGAAAGCATAAAAAGAAAACAAATACAGACAGCACATCTAAGAATTGGTAGACTGCAATATAAAAAAAAATTGCTTTTGGGATTAATATTGCTTTACGTTATCAGGCCTTTTTCTCCTGAAATCCCTTTGAGTCCCAGAGGTGCTTTTTTTTACATTTCAGCAGAGCCTCAGTTTTGTACATGATACCCATTAGCGTTTGCGGTCTACCCCTTTTTTTTGTGTCAAAGCGGGCTTTAATTTGGTAGATAATTTGAATACATATATTTTTCTTTCCTTGGTTTTTATTGGGAATAAATAGTAAAACAAAAAAAAAATCCTATATTTTTTTAGTTTAAAAAAAAAAAATCTCGAACTTGTCTTTTTAAGTGCTTAAGTAAATTAAATAAAATGTTTTACATGTGTTCCTATTTCAGAGCTATATTGCGACGCATGTAGGCGGCACAAAACTGTAAATATTTAGCTTGACAAGGGCACAAATTAGCATTGTGGCAAATTTTTCACAGGTTTGTAATCGCTATAAATTTGAATGACATTGCATTACTTACAGTATGTGAGTCTTTGATGCCTATGCCGTGAACGCAAATGTCAATTAGATCATCTGGCATCATTGTTGAAACCTAGGAATTCTTTTTGAGGGTGAATATTTTTTGTTTATTTTAGGATAGAAAAACAGCTCTGCGTGAGCCTCTATAGTAACAGGAAGTGTGGTGACTTCACTTTTGTGACATCACTACGCTCCCAATCTAAACACTATGTCGAATGATAGTGTTGACATTTACCTCTATAGAAATGCAGCTATGTGAAAATGTAGAAACATCAGAATCTCAGGAGCTGCTTATGTCAGCTCATGGGCTTAGTTCTGGATGCCGGTGTCTTGTCATATAACGTCCTCCATCCGATAGTGTCCGCTGCGTACTGCGCATGCGCAGTACACAGCAACACAGATTCCGAAAATTGGCGAGGATGAATGGCGCCTGCGCCGTGAGTCCAGGTTCTAGCCCCACCATCCAAGTGGACATAGAGTAGGAATACAAAAGAGCCGAGCGCAGCAAGGGGCCCTCTAATATTCACAACCCTATGTCCGCTTGGATGGTGGGGCTACCACCTCCACTCACGGCGCAGGCGCCGTTCAGCATCAGAGATCTTCCGAAGCTTCGTCTGCTCCGTACTGCACATGTGCAGTACGAGGCGGACACTATTTGATGGCCGGACACTATACGGCAGAACACCGGCTATCACAGACAACCAGTGGTAACAGCTTGGACCCGCACATGGACAGAACAGGGATGCTGATTCCCTGTGCTGTGTTTTGGCAAGGTCCCCATATAATTACATTTTAACACAAATGGTCAAGTTATTGATTGGCCAAATGAATGTACAGTATCTAACAAAAGTGAGTACAGCCCTCACATTTTTTGTAAATATTTTAATTTCTTTTCATGTGACAACACTAAAGAAATGACACTTTGCTACAATGTAAAGTAGTGTGTGTACAGCTTGTATAACAGTGCACATTTCTGTCCCCTCAAAATAACTCAAAACACAGCCATTAATGTCTAAACCACTGGCACAAAAGTGAGTACACCCCTAAGTGAAAATTTCCAAATTGGGCCCAATTAGCCATTTTTCCTTCCCTGTGTAATTTGACTCGTTTGTGTTACAAGGTCTCAGGTGTGAATAGGGAGCAGGAGTGTTAAATTTGGTGTTATCGCTCTCACTCTCTCATACTGGTCACTGGAAGTTCAATATGCTACCTCATGACAAAGAACTCTGAGGATCTGAAAAAAAGAATTGTTGCTCTACATAAAGACGACCTAGGCTATAAGAAGATTGGCAAGACCCTGAAACTGAGCTGCAGGATGGCGGCCAAGACCAAGACAGGTTCCACTCAGAGCAGGCCTCACCATGGTCGACCAAAGAAGTTGAGTGCTCAGCGTCATATCTAGAGGTTGTCTTTGGGAAATAACCGTATGAGTGCTGCCAGCATTGCTGCAGAGGTTGAAGGGGTGCCTGTCAGTGCTCAGACCATATGCTGCACACTGCATGAAATGCATGGCTGTCATCCTAGGAGGATGCCTCTTCTTAAGAAGATGCACAAGAAAGCCTGTTTGCTGAAGACAAGCAGACTAAGGACATGGATTACTGGAACCAAGATAAACCTTTTTAGTTCAGATGGTGTCAAGCGTGTGTGGCGGCAACCCTGTGAGGAGTACAAAGGCAAGTGTGTCTTGCCTACAGTCAAACATGATGATGGGAGTGTCATGGTCTGGATCTGCATGAGTGCTGCTGGCACTGGAGAGCTACAGTTTATTGAGGGAACCATGAATGCAAACATGTACTGGGACATACTGAAGCAGAGCATGATCCCCTCCCTTCGAAGACTGGGCCACAGGGCAGTATTCCAACATGATAATGACTCCAAACACACCTCCAAGACGACCACTGCCTTGCTAAAGAAGCTGAGGGTAAAGGTGATGAACTGGCCAAGCATGTCTCCAGATCTAAACCCCATTGAGAATCTGTGGGGCATCCTCAAATGGAAGGTGGAGGAGCGCAAGGTCTCTAACATCCACCAGCTCTGTGATGTCTTCATGGAGGAGTGGAAGAGGACTCCAGTGGCAACCTGTGAAGCTCTGGTGAACTCCATACCCAAGAGGGTTAAGGCAGTGTAGGAAAATAATGGTGGGCACACAAAATATTGACACTGTGGACCCAATTTGTACATTTTAACTTTGTTGCCAGCGGTTTAGACATTAATGGCTGTGTTGAGTTATTTTGAGGGAACAGCAAATATACACAGTTATACAAGCTGTACACTCAGTACTTTACATTGTAGCAAAGTGTAATTTCTTCAGTGTTGTCACATGAAAAGATATAATAAAATATTTCCAAAAATGTGAGGGGTGTACTTCACTTTTGTGAGATACTATATATACACACACACGTTTTTTCTATGTTTTTTTCATATATTTTTAATATATTTTGTAATAATTTCAGCAGCTCCTCCTGGTACCACTGCACTTATATCTGCGGTTTCCGTCAATTGCCTTAATTAACTGGGTGTTAACAGGTTAAACAGCTGCTTCTTTAAATTCCCGGAGGTTACTTGATTCTACAGGCTGATGAAGGAGGCGTAGCTTCCGAAACACGTTCCTATTGACTACCACAATTGTTGGGCTGATAGCACACACACACTCACACCAGCTGGAGACACTCTCCTTGGGCAGACATTCCAGGTTTGGATAATTCACCACGGCGATCCTGGTCTGTTTGGCCTCGGCTCTCTCTGGATGGATTCCTTGCTCTGCTGCCTTCCCCAACACAGCTTTACCACTCTGCTCCTCCAGATACAGACCGCAGCTCCCGTATATACTGTCCTGTTTTTTTTTTACACCTTTGGCCGCCTACTGTCACCCCAATCATATTTGATTTTGAAATAAACTGTGCTACACCATGCCTTCTTGGCGACTTTCTTTCCTTCCCAACATGGTCACTTACCTTTCCACTTCCCCAGCAGCACATACTCACCTTTACTTGCTCCTCGTTGCTCTGTTTAGCCACCAGGTGCAAAGACAGATATCTGGAACTTCTGGGTATGGAGGAGCCATGTGATTTCTTCTCTCTCACATGTCAGCATTGGTGACTGGTGATTGGTCTAGCACTCTCACAATGGGGCGGAGAGAAAGTCCATGCCCTGTGTAAGCTCCTTCAAATTGGTTTGGTGTCCAAAATGGGCTGTGTTTCCTTACTCCCAAGGGCTGAATGTTGTTGTGGGGGTATATATCGAAAAGATGAGTATGTGCGGATAGGGAGAAGGAATATCAAGTGACTTTCTTACTTTGCTCTTTATTGATAAAATCGCACACTCACTGCCAGTCTAAATATTTCTGTAATGAAATTTTATAGAAACTTTACATCTAGGTTTCAGACTCATCATAAACATAGGGATATAGGGTGTAGCGCTTAAAAAAAGATGATAAACAGAAAGTTCATCAAAAAATTTGAAATTTGATATAAATTAAATAAAATTCATCAAAGGTATTCAATATGCTGAGGAAAAAGCCATCACCAACACCCAAATATACTGACTCTTACCGCCAGTGCATGGGATATACACATTTAATTCAGGTTGAATGCGTTTTGACCACGTTTTCTCCTGGACTTCAACGGTTCACTAGGTGTCTGCAAGAAGCCTTTCTTCCACTAACCAACCAGATGAAATCACCCCAATCTCGACAAACCCTTTAGCTAGAGAGTATGCTCCAATGGTATAGCACGTCGGTCACATATAAATGATGGAAGTAACACTTTCATTGTGCAGACATCCGACAAAAAGGTAACTTTATTCTATGAAAGCTGTATTTAAAACTCACATGTAATAAATAAGATATAAGCATAAGGAAAGCATCCCGCGCTTCCTACCGACAAAAGATGGTCACTCCTCCGCCCACTTCACTACGCCATCCATCCCTCACTCAAACGTGCATCTTCAGGGGTGTGGCCATGATGCGTGACGTTAGTTATTTATATAGTGGGTGGGCGTGGATAGAAAAATCGGATATCACATGCGTTCCAAAAGGCGGAAGTCCTCCCTGCTCAGCTCTTGAAATGCATGCTCCGGAAGGTGCCTGCGTTCCATACACACAGAACGTAATCTCCCGGCCTTCAGAGCACGCCTCCCGGAAATGAAGGACACATAGTATAAGATGTGTTCCACTAGCCGGAAGATAACATAATTCATAGTCTGGGAAAGTATTTCATAAAAGAAAATGGGGGAAGGATAATATAAACCTATACGCCAAAATAATACAGTGCGTCCTGGATAGTGGCTTTAATCACCTCACAGAGCACAACCGTATAAAAAAATGCAAATTTGAAGATAATGATAATAAAGTTTTATACTGGCCCAAAGAACGAGCTCCATAAACCAGAAAAACTAAAAACTACGGTATCTCTACCAAAAAATACCACCCAATAAAAAGCCTGAAAGGCTGAAATACATCACCAGTGGTAAAGTAAAAGTAGATTAAGAAAATTTGATTGTTAAAAACAACAAAAATTTGAAAAATAACAACCAAATTCATTCAAACATGAACTATAAACATCAATAAGATAAAAGATATAAAAATGAATTCTCTTTTATCGACTGGGTAATAAATGGGAGGAATGAGTGCGTGTGGACTTCTAGAGTAGCGACCTCTTGTGGTAGTAGGGACAACATATTCCCATAAATATAAATGAAAATCATACAAAAATATCTAATCATCCAACCATCATTAATAAACGCATTAATATCCCATTCGATATTCATCTCAAACGGGGTATAAGTCTGTGCTTGATAGATCCATTTAGTTTCCAAATGTGAGTCATCATAATCATGGCCTTGGGATAGAGGGTTTTTATTCTCAGAAAAGGGTATACTTTTTTAACAATTTCAGTTATTAAAACTCAAGAAAAAAAAAATATATTTTGGGTTAGGTTCACATATTCTCTGAAAAGTGATGTGCAGTGGATCACTTTCAGAACGTAGCTAAGATGCTGTTATCAAGCATCCAGGAGACAATGCTTCCACCTGCACAATACCTGTTTTTTTCTCAGAATGGCAGTTTTCAATGGCACCAATGTGCTGCAACTGTGAGCCAAGCGTTTGGCGCATGGTTGCAGTGCAACCCCAGCCCCATTGACCTGAATGGCCATGCCTGACAGGCAGTGCTGCCTGTCAACTTGACAAGCTGCAATTAATTTGCACGACATGCGCACAACCCCCCTGCTTGTTTGGTAGGCATTAGGTGGGCAGTTAGGGGGCAGCAAAGTTGTGGCTTAACTGCCTGTTTTAACCACCCCTCCAGCCACCCATGTGAAAGAGTTTGGGTTGGAGGAATAAAAATGTCAACTAATAACAAACAGAAAAAACGTCAGTATAGCGAACCTATGAATTTGTTACCTCAATGCTTAAAATGAGAGGCAGATTTATATCTACATTTTTAAAGTACCAAGAAATGCAATGGCAATTAGATTTTTTTCTATTAAAATAACAAACATATTATACTTACTTGCTCTGTGCAGTGGTTTGCATAAGGCAGCCCATATCCTCCTCTTCTCAGGTCCCTGGCTGGATTTCCTGGCCCCTCCCTTCTGTTGAGTGCCTCCACAGCAAGCAGCTTGCTATGGGGACACCCAAGCAGAGCTGCAGCTCTATGTATCCATTCAGACATTGAGCTGCGGTTCAGCCCCGTCCCCTCTCTCTCCTGAAGGCTAATTGTGTTTGATTGACAGCAGACAGGGGCCAATGGCGCCGCTGCTGTGTCTCAGCCAATCAGGAGGGAGAGTCCCGGACAGCTAAGGCACTCGATGTAGCTGGATAGAGATGGGCTCAGGCAAGTATTAGGAAGGCCGAAGGAGGGCAGCTGCACACAGAAGGCTTTTTATCTTAATGCATTCTAAAGATAAAAAAAAAAACTTCTGCCTTTATAATCACTTTAATGCATAGCAACAGATGATTTTCATGGTTCTTTTAACGCTATACTGATGGAGGGCACCCATCCCAGCTGTCCCCATTTAGCCAAAGCAGTAACAAAGGAACCAGAAGAAGTAAGGATTAAGAAATTGATGTGATTTTGCCTACACAGCCATCATTGTCCTTTGCTCTTCCTTATGAAAACAAACTTGAAAACTGTTTAAAAATGTTAAAAGTAAAAGTCCTGCCTAACAGCATATTAATATTAATCTCTTCTGTTCCCCTCTCTGGTTTGTCATGTTGGTACCGGGGCCTGACTTTTCCTGGCTTTTTTGATAAATCCCACCATCTGTCAATTCATTGTCCAATTTGGCTGCCTCTGTGACCAGTAAGGGCACTCTCAATGCATTTCTTTTAAAGTGGTTGTAAAGGCTAAAGCTTTTTTACCTTCATTCCCTGGGTTCCGTCTTGATCCAGCGATGTGCGAAAAAACAGAAGATCTCCTGGATCTCATTGGCTGAGACAGCAGTGGGAGCCATTGGCTCCTGCTACTGTCAATCACAGCCAGTGAGCCAATTAGGAGATGATGGGGGGTGGGGCCAAGCCACACTCCGCGCATGAATGGACACACAGTGTAGGAGCGAGCCTGCTCAGGTGCCCCTGTAGCAAGCTGCTGGCTATGGTATGGGGGCACCCGGCAGAAGCGCCCGCGGGGGAACCCAGCAAGAGGAGGATTGGGGCTGCTCTGTGCAAAACCACTGCACAGAGCAGATAAGTATGACATGTTTGTTATTTATTTTTTTAACAAAAAAAAAAAGCTACCTTTTAACAGCAAGACCAACTTTTTGGGTACTTACATGGCCCACTTTATCTGCAGTAAATGAAATGTGCTGGACCACCATGTGTATTTAGGGTTGCCATCTGTCCAGGATTCACCCGGACAGTCCGGGTTTTGAATCATGTGTCCAGGTTTCAGACTGCCTGAAACCCAGACACATTTTTCAGACTGGACTGTGGCCCCTCCAAGGTAGGAGTTCCTGGGCATACCCTAATCACCCAGTGTGGTGCAGATTCCCCCTGCTGCCCAGGTTGCACACACCTATGCTCCCCAACTAACCAAGTACCACAACGTACCTTCTTTCTCCTGCCTCCGAGCAAGTGAGTACACTAAGGTAAGGGGGACTCAGATGTAAGGGGTGCTTTGCGGACTCTGATGTAAGGGGGGCTTTCAGAACCATGATTTAAGGGGAATGCTGGGAATGCAGATGTAAGCAGGAGCTTTGGTGAGCAGAAGCCCCCTTAAATCACAGTTCCCTTTACACCAGCGTTCACTCTTAAAAAAAAAATGTGATGTGCCGCTAAAATGTTCAGGTTTGGCTTGAATAAAAGGTGGCAACCCTATGTGTATTGCACTTTGGTAAAAAGGAACTGCCCATCCTTAAAAATTTGACCTTGTTGCCTTTCGCAGATTATGAATGAAAAATATCTTCAAATGATTCTTTAAGTACTGGTTCATTGTTACCTGTTGCATGAGGTGTCACCGCATGCAGTGTCCCTCAATTATCCATTTTGGCCTCTAGAGGTACAAGTGCAGGATGAATCCTTCTTATTCCTCTTATGTGACAGTTCTCAGGTCTGTGCGGCCAATCATGTGCTGAATGGACTCCGCAGGGGGGGAGGCGGTAAGGCAGCATGGAACAGTGAATAAACTTTCTGGCTGGGGTGCCCATCTAGAAGCACTGCCATGCTGCCCCCCATTAGGGTCACTTCCAACCAGTCAACAATGTTAGCCTCATATTTTGTATATACTTTGTTTAGAAAGTTTGGAGACCCATGTATTAGTGTATTTAAATCTGCTAGTACATTTAATACTCCCCTCCCCCCCGACTGACAATGCAGATGTGCAAATGTGCCCCCTGTGCTTCTTAATCCAGAGTGCGAGGAGGAGATGTGTTGCTGGCCAGATCAGCAGGTAAAAAAAGAAAAAAAAGACTAAAAATTAAGGCAGTCACCACACCTAATGATTGGCAAGTGCAGTAGATAACATCTTTGGTTTTTGGGTTTAATACCACTTTAAAGGAACAGTCATAACACTCAAAGAACCTGAATATTAGGGCAATTCATTATTTCTGATGATCTGTGCTTTAAACAGTAGCAAACGCTGTAATTGTCCTTTACTCTAATTACTACTGTTAATATTTCTGGAAAAAAATATTGTCTGCAGAGATTGATTTTGCCTTGGAAAATCATTCTGAAGCGAGTCTAAAGTGATAATATTTCTCGTAAAATTCTACTGTGCAGTGATTGATTTTTTAACAAGCTGGAAAATAGTTTAGACTAATATTTCCCACTAGCATACAATGTTGCAGCTGTCATTGATTGATTTTCAAATTTCAATTAATCTTCTCAATTTTTGGCCTGTAGATTGCAATGCTAAATTAAATTTAACCACAAGACACAAGCATTACCAATATCAGATCAGAGGCCTGCATTGAACAGAAAAAAAAAAAAGAAAAAAACAGACTTACAATAAAAGGGTTAAATATCAGTGCTCGTACAATGGCTGTAGTTTGAGCTAAATGAAACGGAATTGCGTTATTTTTCATTAAATCATTATAAATCGCTTGTGCAGCATAGGCCTAAACACATGACATATGAAGCAAAGTCAGATTTCAAAATGTCCAAGGTATTTTTCTGTGATCTGCAATGCAAAAAAAATATAAAAAAAATAAAAGAAGCACCTCTCCACTACCATTATGGCATAGAAATTCCAGCCAGGCCTCAGACATGCGTGGTAACCAGCACTGCACCCAACCTCCACTGAGAAAATTCTTATTAGGTGTGGAGCTCTAGGACATTCTGGAAAGAAAGATAAAAGGGGCTGCTTCTGAAACACATAGCAGATTAAGAAAGGAGACCAGAGATGCTTTCAAGAAAGACAAAATAAAACGAATAAAATAAATAAAATAAAATAAATCCCCAAATGATAAATAAAGGTTAAATAAATAAATAAAAAAAATTAAAAAAAATCCCCAAATGACCAAAAAAAAAAAAAAAAAAAAAACCTTGTTCTGGCATAAACCCAATTGGGCTTGCCAGCCATCTTTTTTAGGCCCGTGCAGCAAGCAAAGGGTAAATTTGCTTTATCACTACAGGACTGAAAGCCGACTGAGTTTTGTAACCACGGCAACTGAGGACTTGGAGCCACCGTTCTCAGCATAACAAGCATAAATACATACAGCCTACATGCAATTATTATGACAAATATCCTAATTTTCCTATGAAAAACAAGCAATGGGCCTGATTTTCTCTATACTGTTTTTTTTTTTTTTTTTGTTTTTTCTTTTATCTAGATTTTGCAAATGCCTCCTCATGGCCTGTCGTTGCAGAAACACCCAATTAAAATAAGGAAATCAGCAGATAAAAAAAACGCAATTCTGATTGTGACTGAGACGTTAAATTCTCAGCTGACAGCCGAGCCTGGCACGGATTTTTTTTTTTTTAACTATAACAAAGGATGCAGGCAGGACACTGACAACATGGCTGAAAAAGCAGACAGAAGGGGAGATTCACAAGCCACACCCAGAGCTAATATTAAGAAACGCTTCACTAAAATTAAATTAAACCCTTAGCTTTGCCTAAAAACCAACCCTAACGACACCATCCTGGCCCTTGGGCGGCTATCGCCCAACCTAGTATGTTATTGCAAAACAGCCAATTCAATTTATTGCCATAAAATCATTTTTTTTTTACAAAAACATCCACCTGGGGTTACTTCTATCTTTATATTCGGATATTACGGGTACAGTCTAAGCACAGATTTCTTTGTGTAGAGACAGACAGGGATATTACATGGGCGTGTCCCCCCTCCCTGGAAGGGAGTCCCTTTAATATAAGCCTAGAGCGTTGTTCCTTGCCATAAATATTCTCAAAAGCATAGTATTTTCTAGAACATTAAAAGAAAACCTTTTAAAGAGCACAAAGCTGGCATTGTGTATAGACATTAAATTCTCCTATCATGATATGCATTTCCATGTAACAAAAGAAATGGTATGACTGGCATGCAAAGGTCGTGATTAAAAGCGGAAGATGGATAATACAGATCGTAAAGGATAGCTCGCAGGTGAACGAAAAAAATAAAAAAATGGGTGTTCTCAGGAATAAGGCATGCAGGAGGTGTCATTGTGTATGTCGTGCATGGCTCACGATCGAGCGAACATTACCCTGGCATTTCCAGTTGCTCCAGAAACATTCCATCCTGGTGGAGTCTGCACTGGCCTGCATCCTTGTAGGGCTGGGGAGTCACTAGTGCTTTCTTCGGAGGCGCTGTATTTTTGCTACAGCATTCCAAAGCATGAATAGGCGAAAGGACCAGACTTGCTTACATGCACTAGCTACAGACTGATGCTCTAAGCAGAACGGGAGAGAAGGGGGAGGGCACAGTGTAGACGCTGCAGTCTCCACTGCAGCAAATCAGCAAGGTGATGTGATTGCCTCAGGGATGTATCATTAGAAAAGGGATGCACAGTTGCCTTTGAACTGAAATGCATTTGCTGGGAAGCTTTACAGCAAAAAAAAAATCCAGACTAAATCGAGGGCTTTACAACATGCATAGGGCAGTATAAGCATTCCATCTGTTTGTATGACAAATGCAGAGATGATGCATAGCTGAGCGAAGACGAGCCTGGCTCACTGTCCTGATTACCACTGCGTCCCTTGTTTTTCTTTATAGTCACCTCATACACTGTCATCTCAACTGAATCAGAATTTACCATCATTCAACTGATAATACCACAGTTTTATTTTAAATACAATTAATATTATTAATAGAATTCAGAAGGTAAGGGGGTGCTTAAATCCTAATTCAGCCTTTTTTTTAAACTTTGGATATAGCAAAGAAGGGACACAACAGGAAGTACGATTGTATTACTGTCTACACCCTCACTTCCCATCCCTAGGGACACAACTGGAAGTATGATTGTATTCCTGTCTACACCCTCACAATTGGTATTCCCCTGCACTTCTCATCCCTATGGACACAAGAGGAAGTACGATTGTATTACTGTCTACACCCTCATTATTGGTATTCCCTGCACTTCCCATCCCTAGGGACACAACAGGAAGTACGATTGTATTACTGTCTACACCCTCATTATTGGTATTCCTCTGCACTTCCCATCCCTAGGGACACAACAGGAAGTATGATTGAATTCCTGTCTACACCCTCACAATTGGTATTCCCCTGCACTTCTCATCCCTATGGACACAAGAGGAAGTACGATTGTATTACTGTCTACACCCTCATTATTGGTATTCCCCTGCACTTTCCATCCCTAGGGACAAAACAGGAAGTAAGATTGTATTACTGTCTACAACCTCACTATTCGTATTCCCCTGCACTTCTGTCTACACCCTCATTATTGGTATTCCCCTGCACTTCTCATCCCTATGGACACAAGAGGAAGTACGATTGTATTACTGTCTACACCCTCATTATTGGTATTCCCCTGCACTTCCCATCCCTAGGGACACAACAGGAAGTACGATTGTATTACTGTCTACAACCTCACAATTTGTATTACCCTGCACTTCCCATCCCTAGGGACACAACACGAAGTATGACTGTATTACTGTCTGCACCCTCATTATTGATATTCCCCTGCACTTCCCATCCCTAGGGACACAACAGGAAGTACGATTGTATTCCTGTCTACACCTTCATTATTGGTATTCCTCTGCACTTCCCATCCCTACGGACACAAGAGGAAGTATGATTGAATTCCTGTATACACCCTCATTATTGGTATTCCCCTGCACTTCCCATCCCTAGGGACACAACAGGAAGTATGATTGTATTACTGTCTACACCCTCACTATTGGTATTCCCCTGCATTTCCCATCCGTAGGGACACAACATGAAGTACGATTGTATTCCTGTCTACACCCTCATTATTGGTATTCCCCTGCACTTTCCATTCCTAGGGAGACAACAGGAAGTACGAATGTATTACTGTCTACACCCTCATTATTGTTATTTAACTGCACTTCTCATCCGTAGGGACACAACAGGAAGTACGATTGTATTACTGTCTACACCCTCATTATTTGTATTCCCCTGCACTTCCCATCCGTAGGGACACAACAGGAAGTACGATTGTATTACTGTCTACACCCTCATTATTGATATTCCCCTGAACTTCCCATCCCTATGGACACAACAGGAAGTACAATTGTATTACTATCTACACTCTCATTAGTGATATTACCTCTTCTCTTCCCATCCCTAGGACACAACAGGAAGTAACTGGAAATCTACCCAAAATTAGGGGAAATTCCACCATTGGGAGTTATCATTGGAAGTTGTGTCCCAATTAAGATAACCTCTCTACTTCTGTTTAAGTGACACATTTTGCACTCACACTCATTTTCTTTCCTGATGACAATGGTACCAGGATAAATAGCAAGGGTAGATTTACCCAGAGGGGGCCCAAACACCAGTCAAAACTTTTTTTCTTGATGCCTCCATGGCAGCATACTTGTGATAGGGCTCCGCCTCTACTCCGCCTTCAGGACTAGTGAATAGCATACATTAAAAGGCATAGCCCCTCCCCAACATTCTCCTTTTTTCCCTCATATCTCTTGACTGGTGAAGAGTAGCAGTATGTCCATACTTCTGCCGTTGACAGCATCTTCCGGGTTAAGCCTCTCCCGTGCGCAGTCCCTGTTCTTGGGCCGCTGTTAGCGCTGATAAGACTGGGGTCCCCTTCTGTGGATGTTTTAGGGTCTTGCAGAGTTTCCTCATAGGAATGCAGTCTGCTGGCAATTCAAGAACAGATAAATAATTGGTGGAGGCAGCCGGAGGATAAGGTCCTTTTTGGTCCCTTTGGTCAGGTTAGACCTTTGTTCCTTTGGATCAGAGGAGTGTGGTTAGGTTTTGATTACAGGTATTTTCCTCCTTTTTAAAAAAATAAAGAGTAGCAGAAATGAGCAGTAGTAGAGGTGTATTGTATGTTAGTAAAATTTGTCCCCTTTAAGATGCTTTTATTCCCGGCATGCGCGACCCAGGCTTTGTCATTTTTACCTCTTTTTTTTCTACTCGGATATAGCCTGGGTTGCTACGGTTCTCCTGTGGCCTCCTGGGGTGTTTTTCTTTCTCCCCACTCGCTGAAAAAGCGGTGGGGAAAGGGTTGGTGTGTGTCTCGGGTCCCTGTGCGGAGGCGCGGCCCAGGATACGTTGCTACACAGATGGCAGTGAGAGATCCGGTGCCCCTGGTGCATGTGCACAGGCGCATTGAGTGGCAAGGCCGCGGCTGCCATCTTTCCTAAGGGAAAAAACATGCCATTCTGATTTATGTTGCCAGGACCATTTAATTACAGGTGCCTTTTTCAGCATATAGGTATGCGTTACTATTTTTCTTTTATTACGCTGACATTGTAGATTTTGTTAGGCTGCTCTTTGGGGTCCTATTTTTGTTTTCCTTTCTGTATTTCCTCAGCTGATCCTCCTGCTCATTCCGCCATGAGCCATTTGTGTCACAGTCAAGATCCTCTTGCATCCAATAGGTATGTGGACCACCTGTACGCGAGTATTTAAAAAAAAAAAAGTGCGCCACTGACAAACAAACTTTGTTTGTTTCAGCCCTGTTCCTGCAAAGCGGTCCAGGAAGTCCTCAAGGCGCCATGACAATGACGATAGTCCTGAGCGGAGCTCATGCTCTTCTCACCGTAAATGTTCTAGAACATCAGGATCTCATAGATGTCGCCATTTGCATTCGCCTTCGCCTCCAACGCGGGCGTCAAGAAAAAAATGCAGGGCCTGTGGCGCGGTTCCACTCCCTGGTAAGTCTGCAGAGACTGTCTCAGGGACTACACAGCTAACTGGGAATTAGAAGGCCAACAGGTGGTTGACCTACTCAAACAAACCACGAAAGGCTCTCTTTCTGAACTGACGGCCATGATTCGCGCTCACCCAGTTTCACAAGCTGCCCAAGTATTGGATTTAGACCCCGACATTCTGGGTCCATCAGCTGTTAGTACTCCTTTGCCTCCATGAGGAAAAACAGCTAAACAAATTCCACAGGTAGATTCATCCGAGGAGTCCTCAGATGATACTGAACCATCTGGTTTAAATTTTTCCCTGGTTCAACCCTTTGTACAAACGGTGAGGAGTGCCATTTCCTGGGAAAACCCGGAAGAACCTCCTCAAAAATCAAAATCAAAAACCTATTTCCAATTCCTCAAGAGAAAGCAAATCTTCTTCCCATTAATGGGGGAGATCAGGGAGATCATAGAGGATGAGTGGAACAAAACTAGTAAAAAGTTTTCTCTAGCACACTTATCCAAGCACTGGCAGAGTCGGATTCTCAGTCCTTAAGTTCAATGCCTGTGGTTGATGTGGCTGTAGTGCATCTTGCAAAAAATTTAACATTGCCAATATAGGATTTAACGTCTTTCAAAGATCTCCTAGATAGACATATTGACATAGACCTCAAGAGGAGCTATCTAGCGGCAGGGGCAGCTTGCAGACCAGCCATTGCTCTGACATCTGTTTCCAATGCCAGGTCTTGGACGGAAAATGTTGAGACAGCCCTGCACCAAGATGTTCCTAAAGATGACATAATCAAAGCTCTGGAGGAGCTTAAGTTGGCGGCGGATTTCGTAGGAGAAGCTGCGATTGACACAATCCGTTGTTCAGCCAATTCAATGCTGCACTCGGTTAGGGACAGCGAATCTAGCATCAAAGCAGAATTGGTGCAAGATTCCCTTTGATGGAAAATCTTTGGTGAGAAGCTCGATAAAGCAATCTCCAGAGTAAAAGATGGCAAATCTGGCTTACTTCCTCATGAGAGGAAGGTCCAGAGAACAGAGGCCTATTTATCCCGATTCCGGCAATCAAATTCTAGAGACTTCAGGCAGTCTCGTCCCTTTAGGAACAACAAGAAATTGTGGAGAGGCACCCAGACTTCTTTTTTGGGAGCCAGAAAGAACAAGTGTCAAGACCAATGGGTCCTATCAACGATCTGTTACGGTCACTTCGGGACTTTCTCTCAGCAGCCTCCTCACACGTCTTTCAAAGAAACACAATTACCGGGCTCCCCACAGAAATCACTGGCCCTAAACCAATTTATGGAGTCTCTGCAGCATCAAGTGGCAGCAGTACCTTTTCCCCCATCGGAGCGATTTACATGTTTTTATACCACCCTTTTCCTGGTGCAGAAAAAACAGGCGACTGGAGACCTATAATAGATCCGAAAAAGCTAAATTGATACATCCAACAACCTTCAAGATGGAGTCGCTCCAAACGATCATCCAAACCATACAACCAGGAGATTGGTTAATATCGATAGACCTACAGGATGCTTACCTCCACGTCCCTATTCTACCATCCTTCCGAAAATACCAGGTGCAGGTTCACAGTGGCTCATGTCCACCTGCAATTTCAGGCTCTGCCCATCGGGCTGTGCACCTCCCCTCGGGTGTTCACAAAAGTGTTGATATCTGTTTTGGCCCCTCTGAGAGAAAGGGGATTAAGAATTTATCACTACCTGGACGATATCCTCTTGCTGTCAAACAACCCAAGCCAGCTTATAGCCCACAGAGAGATCCTTCTTCAGTCGTTGTCAGAGTTGGGGTGGTTGGTGAACCATCGAAAGAGCCAATTAGTTCCAACACAAAAGATGATCTACCTAGGAGCAATGTTCAATACGCACCTAGGCACAGTCTCTTTACCCCAAATGAAGATGGAGGGCATCATTCAGAAGGTATTCAAGACCATACAGAGGTCCCATCTATCAGCCTCACAGTGTCTGAGCCTTATTGGCACGATGTCCTCATGCATACCTCTAGTTCCATGGTCTCATTGGCACCTGAGACACTTCCAGACGGGATTCTTAATACGATGGAAACTGCAACATCTTTCCCAGACAATCCGTTTAACAATGCTAATGAGCAGGAGTCTGCACTGGTGGACGAATCCAGAGAATCTCTCCCGGTCCCATCATTTGGGTTCCCACTCATGGACCACAATTACTTCAGCTGCGAGTGGCCAGGGGTAGGGTGCCCATTGCAGAGAATTCTGGATTCGGCAAAGATGGTCCTTTCCCAGCAGAGGGATAGTTTCCAACATCCTAGATATGCGGGCAGCATTTCTAGCCTTAACCTCTTTTGCATCTCAGGTCAGGGAACAGAGAGTACTTCTGCGTTTGGACAACAAGGCTGCAGTCTCGTACCTTCAGAAGCAAGGGGGCATCCACAGTAAGAGGGAAGTGGAACTTGTAATGCTCTGGGCAGAGAGGAACCTGGTAGACCTCAGGGCAATATATCTCCCAGGCAAGATGAACACAGTGGCAGATGTCTTATCTAGGAGGTTTGGGGATAACAGCGAGTGCTCTCTCCATCCCCATGTGTTCAACCAGATCTCCAATCTATGGCAGACCCCACAGGTGGATCTATTTGCTACGCAGGAGAACTCCAAACTCAGGAGATTCTTCTCTCGCCTTCCACATCCACAAACGGAGGGAGTAGATGCGTTATCTTGTCCTTGGTCCTTCGAGACAGCTTATGCCTTTCCTCCTCGCCCACTCATATTGAGGTTTCTCCTCAGACTCCTGAGTGAACCAGTCCAAGTCCTGGCAGTGCTACCCTATTGGCCGAAGAGACTTTGGGTTCCACTAGCCATGCACCTCAGTGTGGATCCCCCGATCAGAATTCTTTCCTTCCCACAGTTGTTGACCCAGGGCAGCTTGGCCCATCCAGACCGACAGAAGCTGGATCTTCGTGTATGGAGTTTGAAAGGAGGAGGTTTGAATTGTTAGGCTGTTCTCGAGAGGTAATATCCACCCTGTTGAAAGCCAGAAAACCTACAACCAACACAATCTTTGTAAGGATTTTGGACAAGTTCTTGTCCTAAGCCACAGGAAAGGATTTGATCCTATCTCTCCTTCTACTTCTGATGTTCTGAGTTTTCTGCAAACTGGTCTCGATTTGGAGCTCAGCCAGAGTTCCCTCAAGGTACAAGTGTCCGCAGAAGACAGAAGACCCTCTAGTTGTTATGATCCCCAGGGGAGTATTGAAGATGCGTCCTCTATCCAGACGTTCCTTCTAAAAGTGGGATCTTCCTCTAATATTGGAAGTCCTATCCATCATCCATTTGTGCCGGTTGAAGAGGTCTCAATTTGGAACTTAATTTTAAAGACAACTTTTCTGTTGGCTATTACATCCGGCAGGAGGATTTCAGAACTCCACTCTCTGGGCATTGGGGATGAACATATATCCTTTTTCCCAGATAGGGTAGAACTTCACCCTCTCAGAGGGTTTACGCCTAAGGTCACCTCAATGGCAAATCTGCCAGAACCATGGGCGTTGCCAGTTTTCATGGACTCAGAATCAAACTCCTGTCACGAGTTAGACTTATCCAAAGTCCTCAGGGCCTCCTTGGAAGCCACAGCATGTTTCAGGAATTCTGAAAGATTACTCCTCATCCCATGGGGTAAGAATAGAGGAAAGGAAGCTTCTACCAGAATCTTGGCATCCTGGGTTGTCAAATTAATTCAGAAAGCATACAGGATGAAGAACTTGGAACCTCCGGCTCAGGTGAATGCTCATTCAACAAGAGCGGTATCAGCTTCTTGGGCAGCGAGGGGAAATGTTTCTTTGGAAACAGTATGCAGGGCCGGCACTTGGTCTTCTCGACACACGTTCCTTAAACATTATCGTGTTGATCCCGGAGCGCTTACGACTGTAGAGTTCGGGAGAAGAGCACTTTGTACTGCCATGTCTGTATCTGATTAAAATTTTTCATTAAAGCATTAAACTCACCCGTGTGAGCTAGTTATTTATCACAGGTATGCTACCATGGAGGCACCAGGAAAACTGAAAATTGTATCATACTTACCATAATTTTCCTTTCCTGGTGCCAAACCATGGCAGCATAAGCTCCCAGCATAATATAGGTGTGACAGACCTAGCTGGGACACAGGCTTTTTGAGACGACTGAGTGCGAGCCTCTTGCTGATCGATTATGGGCCCTCTATTTTAAGGGGCACAGGGTGAATGAGAACCCCACTATAATCTGTGCTAGTCAGATTCAATGCTGTATATATGTATATATAATGTGTGTTGTCTCATGCTGTTGGGACACACACTGTCAGATGCTAATGTCATTAACTCCAGACACCTGTCTCTTGTGTAAATGAGTCTAGTCTGGCTTGTAAGGACATTCCAAACGTTGTTGTTTGTGCTAATTAATCCTTTGTTTATGTTTATAGTAATGTTTATTAAATTGTGAGCTAGGTGCCGAAATGTCTTATCCCTTCAGTCAAACTAGTCTGAGTGTTGAATAGATAATTAGCTCATGCTAATTAGGTTAGGTTTTAGTCACCCCGCTGT
Source organism: Lithobates pipiens (assembly GCF_037356315.1). Classification (NCBI taxonomy): domain Eukaryota; kingdom Metazoa; phylum Chordata; class Amphibia; order Anura; family Ranidae; genus Lithobates; species Lithobates pipiens. Next base: position 69,956,131 of record NW_027507791.1, on the reverse strand, counting down.
ATATATATTTTGTGTGAGATCTCAAATAAAGGTCATTCCTGATGTCCTCCAAGGCTGGTGTCGTCTAGTCTCTTGGGGGTTCCTATAGCCAGATCCATTGGACTTGTGTTGCAGGACTTAGTAAGCGGTATAGACGGAAGCACTCAATCAGAGTGTGGGATCGGTTCCGTCACAATAGGTATTCTATATTATGAAGAATGTTGGGGGAGGGGCTATGCCTTTTAATTTATGCTATTTACTAGTCCTGAAGGCAGAGTAGAGGCAGAGCTCTATCACAGGTATGCTGCCATGTACTGGCACCAGGAAAGGAAAATTACGGTACGTAGGATACAATTTTCAGTTTTTATTTTGGATAGAGTAGGCGAGGGTTAAACTGCTTTTGCCATCGGTGTCTCATTAGGGAGATTTCTCTTTCATTCCTGTCCTGTAGACTTAATGCGGTAGTAAACTGCAGTTTTTTTTTTGTTTTTAAATTCTGCAAGGTAAAGCCATAATGTGCTAGTATGCACTGCATACTAGTACATTATGTGAGACGTACCTTAGAATGAAGCCCTCTAGTGGCGCACTGTGACTGCTGAAAGCACTTCCATCTTCACCCAGTCTATCTTCCAGGTTCGGCTGTGTGAGCGGCTGCAGCCACAATAACATCATTCTCACACAAGCGCGCGCAAGCCGCCATTCAGGGCACAGGACTTTGAAGGAATGGCACAGTATGTGCCGGTGATGTCACCAGCTGCATCAAAAGTAAATATCTCCTTAATGTGCACCTGTACCTATAGGTAAGCCTATAGTAAGGCTTACCTATAGGTAAGGATGAGCTCCGGGGGGTTCGCACAGCCCACATAGGGTTGCCACATCATCCCTTTAATCCAGGACACACATTCATTACACAGGCTCTTTGGCTGATTAAGGTGGTAATTATACTCACTTGGTGCCTTATCTGCATTAAATCAGCCTCAGAACCTGTGTAATTAATATGTGTCCTGGATTAAAGGGATGATGTGGCAACCCTAAGCCCCCGTGCAGAGACGGCCAGGAAGTCGGCACTGCGCTGCACTAATCAGAAGCAGTGAGACATTTCCTGATCTCTGCAGCCGCACAGTGGGGACAATGTCTCACTGCCTGTGATTAGCACAGCGCAGTGCCGACTTCCTGGCAGGTTCTGCATGTGGGCTGTGCAAACATGCCGGAGCTCATCCTTACCTAGGTGAAGGTCATCCATGGGAGTTTACTCCAACTTTACCAAGTGAGAGGAGACATTTCCAATGTAAAGGAAACCCCCACCTTGGAAAGCGATCATAGGAACAAGTGTCCCCATTGGAAATTCCTCTTTATCCCTGCTCTGGTGGCAACTCGAATATAAAAAAAATAGCATTTTTGACTTACCAGGAAAAAAAACAAAAAACTTTCTTGGAGTACAGTACAGGACACATTCAAGTTGATTTACTAAACTTGGAGAGTGCAAAATCTGGTGCAGCTGTGCATGGTAGCCAATCTGCTTCTAACTTCAGCTTGTTCAATTAGTCTTTGACAAAAAGAACCTGGAAACTGATTGGTTTCTATGCAGAGCTGCACCAGATTTTGCACTTTTCAGTTTAGGTAAAACTCCAATTATCTTTATTCTTTAACCATGGGTTATGTGCAGCATATCCTCAGCTGATTGGATTGAAAAAAAAAGTATGTTGCAGTGACATTCCCTATTTACCTTCTCCCAATCCTTGCTGACCTCAGTTCTAAAGCAAGCAATAGGCAGATCATGAAGAACAAAGGGGATAGACCTGTGTCCTCTACTTAAAGCGGGAGTCCGCGTTTTTTTTTTTTTTAAAGCCAGCAGCTACAAATACTGCAGCTGCTGACTTAAAATAGTGACACTTACCTGTCCAGCGCGCCCGCGATGTCGGCACCCAAAGCTGATCTCTAGATCGTCTCTCGGGTGTTGCCGCTGCCATCTTGGGTATGGGAATCAGGAAATGGAGCCTTTCGGCTTAATTTCCCGGTTCCCTACTGCGCATGCGCGAGTCGCGCTGCGCAATAAGGACGGTCCCCGCTGCCTCTGGGATCTGTGTGTTTCCCAGCAGGCAGCGGGGCACTTGCGGAAAGGGGCGTAATCTACGCCCCTTTCCGCAGAGAGCTATCCCGGAAGTGGGTGCAGATACCTGTACTGTACAGGTATTTGCACCCCCCTCCCCCCTGAAAGGTGCCAATTGTGGCGCCGGAGGGGGGGAGGGTTCCGATGAGCGGAAGGTCCACTTTAGGGTGGACCTCCGCTTTAAAATAAAACAACTGATTTTACTGGTTAGTTAAAAATCCTGTTTTTTTGCATAGTAAAGGACACAAGATTTTTAGTCTTTAACCACTTAAGCCCCAGACCATTTTGCTGGCCAAAGACCAGAGCATTTTTTGCGATTCGGCACTGCGTTGCTTTAACTGACAATTGCGCGGTTGTTTGACGTGGCTCCCAAACAAAATTGACATCTTTTTTTTCCCACAAATAGAGCTTTCTTTAGGTGGTATTTGATCACCCCTGCGGATTTTATTTTTTGTGCTATAAACAAAAAAAGAGCGACAATTTTGAAAAAAACACATTATTTTTTACATTATGCTATAATAAATATCCCCCAAAAATATATAAAAAAAAATTTTTTTCATCAGTTTAGGCTGATACGTATTCTCCTACATATTTTTGGTAAAAAAAAATCGCAATAAGTGGTTATTGATTGGTTTGCACAAAAGTTATAACGTTTACAAAATAGGGGCTAGTTTTATGGCATTTTTATTAATATATATATATTTTTTTACTAGTAATGGCGGCGGTCAGCGATTTTTATTGTGACTGCGACATTATGGCGGACCCATCAGACACTTTTGACACATTTTTGGGACCATTGTCATTTATACAGCAATCAGTGCTATACAAATGCACTGATTCCTGTGTAAATGACACAGGCAGTGAAGGGGTTAACCACTAGGGGCAGTGTAAGGGTTAAGCATGTCCTGGGGAGTGATTCTAACTGTGGGGGGACGTGGCTGTGTGTGACACGTCACTGATCTCTGCTCCCAATCACAGGGAGCAGAGATCAGTGACACTGTCACTAGGCAGAACGGGGAGATGCTTGTTTACATTAGCATCTCCCCGTTCTTCCTCTCTGTGAGGCGATCGCGGGTATCCACCGGTGGCGCGCACGAGATGGCACGGCGGAAAATTTAAAGGGACGTACAGGTAAGCCCATTTGCCCAGTTGTGCCATTCTGCTGACGTACATCGGCGTGCGCCAGTCGGGAACCGGTTAAAGGGTAACTCCACTTTTGTGGGGGGAAAAAAAATAGCAAATAAAGAAAATATAATATAGCATATACAATTGCGACAAAAGTCATATTGTAATTGAATGTTATTAAAAATTACCTTTCCTTTTCAATTGCTGTAATTTTCTGAAAATGCAATACAATATGGCTACCTGGAGGTGTTGTGTACACAGAATGTGTACAGATCGCCCCTCAGAAAAATCATTTCCTGCTTGTGTGATTGTCTCACCGATTTTCCCAGAAGTCTACACTAAGATACAAGCCAGATTTCAGGCATTCCCTCAAACAAAAATGTAGTTTTTGGTGAGATACTCCCAATAGGAACATGTCTAAAGGGATGCAGGCCCAGCAGATTTCCTCATTAGTGCCCTGCAGCTGATTGATAATTATGATATCACTCCCATTAGATTCACTTTCCCACTTGGACACAGAGAAACACACAGGGATTTCCTTAGAATAACAAAAGGTAGGAATCTGCAACGAAGTTTGTTAAAATCCTTGCAATGTACATATATCACCCAAGGGGGAATGTTTTTTCTCAACAAATGTGGAGTTATGCTTTAACCATGGAAAATCCAAAAACAGCCCAACTGAGAGGTTGGGTAACACAGTTGAATTCCAACAGGCCCACATAACAAAGTTGTCAAAAAAGTCTCAATGCAACTCAGACAACAGCTTGTGGCCCCATACACCCTAAACGGGCATCAAAGGGGGCTTGAACATCCACATGGTAAAACCTAAACAAAAAAGGACACTTGCAAGTGAAGTTAGATAATTAGATAAAAGAATATGTTTTAGACCAAACTAGAGGATAGACAGGATGTGTCCCACAGAGTATTTCCAAGGATGACATTTCTTGGTCTCGCACCACCCAAAATAGGCCTATCAGATGCGATGATAGGCTTTGTGAGAAGTCAACTTTCCAGGGTAGGGATGACTGAATACTGTCCTGCCCCTTAGGACCTGGGCTTGTGCAACCATGCTATTAAAGCCAGTGACCAAGAAGCAATATGAAGGACCTGCCCTTGGAACAAAAGGCCTGCACGAAGGTCCCACAGAGAGTCTGAATCTGAGTACGTTCAAGCACCATGGCCTACTAGACCACTTTATTGCAGTGAAAATCAAGAATTTCCTCCATCTCCATCCTGCATAGCAGGTGAGTGAGAAGCTGGACCCCCAGACCACCCCTCTTAAGCTGCAAAAACAACAGGATAGGGTTGTACACATGCCAAAGCAAAAATGATACCCCATGTCATGTTCTGTGGGCAGTACCACAATCAAACACGATCCATGCAAGTGAATAGGGACACACTGCATTCACCCTGCAAGCGCATGCAATGCTGGTGCTGCGAGTCTTTGAAAGTAAAAACAGGCAGTGTAGAGCAACATATCACCTTCAAGCTGCCTCTCAATTGTACTCTGAAAAGCAATCCACCACAGACTTTCTTCAGAGGGTTATACTAGTATAAATGAGCTCATAGAAAATGAAACTGTATGAAGTCTGTGCTGGAACAGCTTTCAGGTCTAAGCAGACCCAAACTGCCAGAGCTAGACAGAGGGCTGAATGTTTTGTTTTGTACTGAATTGCCTAGTGTATGACCGTGTACACACGGTCGGACATTCCAACAACAAAATCCGTCGGATTTTGTCCGACGGATTTTGTCCGAAACTTGTGTTGCATACACACGATCGGACACAGTTGTTGGAAAATCCGATCGTACCTAACGTGATGACGTTATTTCGTTACGATGGGACTACGTTCAGGCTAGTAGCCAATAGCTTTGGTCTAGGAATTTGATCTGAGCATGCGTGGCACTTTGATCGGAATTCTCTACACACAATCGGACAAAGTCCGATCGGATCATGTTGTCGGAAAGTTTTAGAGCCCAGCTCTAAAACTTTGTCTGTCGGATATTCCGACTGAAACAGTCCGATGGAGCCCACACAAAGTCGGATTATCCGACAACACGGTCCGATCCGAAATTTTCCGTCGGAATATCTGACCGTGTGTACAAGGGCTAACAGTGAAGAATAAACATGGGCAGGAAGCCCTCACTTTTGACTCCCGCTGAAAAGTGAGTTATTTTGTGGTGAACATTACATTGTGCCAAAGTGCAAATGGGATTGAAAAAAATAAAAATGGGAAAAGTGTTTGTCAGCACAATACACTGCTGGGTACATTCTGAATCTGCAGTATTGAGGCCTTGGTAAAGGCAGTGCTGCAAGATAATGCTGCCGAACAGGCCAATACAAAGCAGCAACAGGCCCATGCACATTAGCAAAAAACCCATATACTGTTGGCTGCCCAGCAGCAACATGACAATACAAATCAGCAAGCAATGTAAATCATTGGTTGCCCAGATGGCAAGCTTTGAGGCTTAGGTTACTGCTTTGTCCCTTGGCAACTAAGGTTCAGATGACTGCCTTAGCCCAGGTAGCAAAGGGAAACTGACAAGTCTTAACAGATGCCTGCCTGGACTTGTGTTTTCCCTGGTGACGCCCATACAGTCACAATGGGGAACCTTCTACAAAGAATGACATTCGGAAATAATGTAGAAGCCTTGTACTTTCAAGAAAACTGCAGAAAGGCAGGCATGGCCTAAAGTTGATCAGTGCTTCACATGCCATGGTATCGGGAGACTCCCGAAATACATACTGTACATTGATGTGACCTCAGAGAATGCTCAGGATTATAACAAATAAAAAGCAGTGATCCTGCAAGATCTAGGTGTGGCAAAGTTGGGAAGGGTGTATTGGGTACACAACTGAAGTTATCAGATCGAGGGGTCACCCTGCTCCCTCACGTGATCAGCGTGGTTAAATGATGGCTGCAGCACAAGGTTCTTTTCAATGATTTTTTTTGAGTTTTCCAAGTACAATTTGCAATACCAATAAGGAAAACCCAATGTAGTTTCATTCTCCATTACAGTATCCACAATATAAATAAATACCAACAAGGAAAATCAAATCTTCTTTCAAGAGATTGGCATATTTACCAACAGTTTCAATTTCCACAGTAAAATATGCCAGCAGATTTTGTATGTTTGCCCACTTACAAAGAAATGAAGGGTGTATAATTGTTATCATAGGTGTATTTTAAATGATAGACACAGAATATCAACCAAAAAATTCAAAGAATACAAATGTTATAAATGGAGTTGCAGTTCAGTGCATAAAATAAGTATTTGATCCCCAAGCAAAACATGACTTGGTGGAGAAACCCTTGTTGGCAAGCACAGAGGTAGAAGAGGTCCACTCTCCTTTACAGATCTTCTCTAAATCCTTAAGGTTTCTTGTATTTCTCTTGGCAACTCAAAGTTTCAGCTCCCTCCGAACATTTTCTATATAATTAGGATTTGGAGACTGGCTAGGCCACTCCATGACCTTAATGTGCTTCTTCTTGAGCCATTCCTTTGTTGCCTTGGGAAGGAGGTTCTCATCCAAGATTTTACTATACATGGCCCCATCCATTTGCCCCTCAATGTGGCAAAGTCGGTCTGTAGCAGAGAAACAGCCCTGAAGCATAATGTTTCCACTTCCGTGCTTGACTGTAGGAATGGTGTTCCTAGGGTCATAATCAGCATTTTTCTTCCTCCAATAATGGGGAGTCCCCCTCCTTAAGAAGGCACATGTACAGTTATGCCAATGAACATCTAATTGATTCAGAGGTGGATTGTGAGAAAGTGCTTTGGTTAGATGAGACCAAAATTGAGCTGTTTGGCATTAACTCGACTTCTTATGTTTGGAGGAAGAAAATGCTGACTATGACCCTAAGAACACCATCTCTACAGTCAACCATGGAGGTGGAAACATGATGCCTTGGGGCTGTTTCTCTACTAAAGGTACAGGCCGACTATGCCACATTGAGGGGCCAATTGATGGGGCCACGCATTGTAAAATCTTGGATGAGAACCTTCTTCCCTTAGCCAGAACAATGAAGATGGGTCATGGATGGGTCTTCCAGCATGACAATGACCCAAAACATACCACCAAGGCAACAAAGGAGTGGCTCAAGAAGAAGGACTTTAAGGTGATGGGGTGGCATAGTCTCCAGACCTTAATCCTATAGAATATTTAGGGAGCTGAAATTTTGAGTTGCCACGAGACAGCCAAGACACCTTAAGGAATTAGATAAGATCTGTAAAGAAGAGTGGACCAAAATCCCTCTTGAGATGTTTGCAAACCTGGTCACCAACTACATGAAACATCTTACCTCTGTCTGCCAAGAAGGGTTTCTCCACCAAGTACTAAGTCATGTTTTGCTTGAGGATCAAATACTTAATTTTACTCACTGAACTGCAACTTAATTTATAGCATTTGTTTTATGTGTTATTTTTGGATTTTTGGTTGATATTCTGTCTCTATCATTTAAAATACACCTATGATAAACATTATGGGCCCTTCGTTTCTTTGTAAGTGGGCAAAATCTGCAGGGGATCAAATAACTATTTTCCCCACTGTACGTAAGTCAGGTGGTTGTGAATGTGCTTCAGGAGCCTTTAGCTCCCATCCTTACAGTACATGGAAGAGCCACAGAATTACATAATGCCACAGCACTTAAATTAAGGGTGGATGCGAGAGATAAGAGGAGAACTGTGAGGTGTTGAACATATTAGGAGCGGCTGGTTTTCTTGGGCTTACCATTTACCTCCACCGCCTTGTAACTCGTCGTTCTTGTCAAGGGTTTCCGAGGTTGATGGCCCAATAACTGCAGAGACCCACACCTGAATTCCTTTTTGGAATTTTTATGTTGAACAGAAACACAGTCTCTCAGTTGGGAATAGAGGGTATACAGTGCCTTGCGAAAGTATTCGGCCCCCTTGAACTTTTCAACCTTTTGCCACATTTCAGGCTTCAAACATAAAGATCTAAAATTTTAATTTTTTGTGAAGAATCACCAACAAGTGGGACACAATTGTGAAGTGGAACGAAATATATTGGATATTTTAAACTTTTTTTAGCAAATAAAAAACTGAAAAGTGGTGCGTGCAAAATTATTCGGCCCCTTTACTTTCAGTGCAGCAAACTCACTCCAGAAGTTCAGCGAGGAACTCTGAATGATCCAATGTTGTCCTAAATGACTGATGGTGATAAATAGAATCCACCTGTGTGTAATCAAGTCTCTGTATAAATGCACCTGCTCTGTGATAGTCTCAGGGTTCTGTTGAAAGTGCAGAGAGCATCATGAAGACCAAGGAACACACCAGGCAGGTCCGTAATACTGTTGTGGAGAAGTTTAAAGCCGGATTTGGATACAAAAAGATTTCCCAAGCTTTAAACATCCCAAGGAGCACTGTGCAAGTGATCATTTTGAAATGGAAGGAGTATCAGACCACTGCAAATCTACCAAGACCTGGCCGTCCCTCTAAACTTTCAGCTTAGACAATGAGAAGACTGATCAGAGATGCAGCCAAGAGGCCCATGATCACTCTGGATGAACTGCAGAGAACTACAGCTATGGTGGGAGAGTCTGTCCATAGGACAACAATCAGTCGTACACTGCACAAATCTGGCCTTTATGGAAGAGTGGCAAGAAGAAAGCCATTTCTCAAAGATATCCATAAAAAGTCTCGTCTAAAGTTTGCCACAAGCCACCTGGGAGACACACCAAACATGTGGAAGAAGGTGCTCTGGTCAGATGAAACCAAAATCGAACTTTTTGCCCACAATGCAAAATGATATGTTTGGCGTAAAAGCAACACAGCTCATCACCCTCAACACACCATCCCCACTGTCAAACATGGTGGTGGCAGCATCATGGTTTGGGCCTGCTTTTCTTCAGCAGGGACAGGGAAGATGGTTAAAATTGAGGGGAAGATGGATGCAGCCAAATACAGGACCATTCTGGATGAAATCCTGTTGGAGTCTGCAAAAGACCTGAAACTGGGACGGAGATTTATCTTCCAACAAGACAATGATCCCAAACATACAGCAAAATCTACAAAGGAATGGTTCACAAATAAACGTATCCAGGTGTTAGAATGGCCAAGTCAAAGTCCAGACCTGAATCCAATCGAGAATCTGTGGAAAGAGCTGAAAACTGCTGTTCACAAATGCTCTCCATCCAACCTCACTGAGCTCGAGCTGTTTTGCAAGGAAGAATGGGCAAGAATTTCAGTCTCTCGATGTGCAAAACTGATAGAGACATGCCCCAAGCGACTTGCAGCTGTAATTGCAGCAAAAGGTGGCTCTACAAAGTATTAACGCAAGGGGGCCGAATAATTTTGCACGCCCCACTTTTCATTTTTTTATTAGTTAAAAAAGTTTCAAAAATCCAATAGATTTCGTTCCACTTCACAATTGTGTCCCACTTGTTGGTGATTTTTCACAAAAAATAAAATTTTTTATATCTTTATGTTTGAAGCCTGAAATGTGGCAAAAGGTTGAAAAGTTCAAGGGGACCGAATACTTTCGCAAGGCACTGTAGGTATGGAAGCTCAGACACTTTGAAACTGCTGACACTTAATAAATGTCTCTCTCTAAGTAATCCAGGGAGAAGCCACTCGCAACTGGATATTTCCGCTGTCGGATAAATCCTGGTTTATGGACTTAGCAGCTGACACAAGAATCAAACTTAGCAAAGTCTCTGCCACAGACTTGGTTGCAAACTTTTAGGTGAACACAGAAAGTCTCTCACAGGAACTTAGTTGTAACAGATGGATAGAAATAGGAACCTTCTTGCGGTACCAGTATCTTGCAGCCGGTCCAGCGATACCATAAGAAATGTGGATTCAATTAGTGTCCATACAGCTCAACATCCAGGCTCTTACCGAGCAGCCAGCCTCGTGCATGGCCATCTTCCGAAGAGTCCTCCCCTGGTTGCATGACGAGTTGCTGGGCCTCTCCAAAACCCGAGACAGCACCGGACCACTTTAGAATCCTCCTTCCAGTTACTGTGCCTCGGACTAGCCAGTTCCGAGACTCAGAAACGGATGGATCCGCACCCCAGGCCATGAGGGCCTCTGGGGGCTGGTCAGGAGGACCATGGAGTCAGAACATACTTCTGGACCGGAACTCAGAACCACGTGACTTCAGCACCCTCTCCTGGAATACACAGTGAGACAACGCACCCACAATTAACCCCAAGACTCAACTATAGTCTTGGAGAAATTTTTTTTTTACAGACATAGCGCGTACTCTTCAGGAGTACTGGTGCTACAGATGTATAGAGAAGGGCAGGATCAAAGAGAAGGATGGGTTCACTGGCGACCCGGCGGCCCATCAATAGGGGACGCAGGGGGACGCCCCTCCAAAGCTTGTGATTTTAAAAAAAAAAGTTAATTTAAGTGTGTGCGGACGTCAGACACGCAGGTGTCTATAAGAAGCATGATGTTTCTGTGATCATGTGATTGCAGCTGGGAAGCTTGATTGACTGCCTTTAGAGTTTCCTTGGGGCGCAGAGCCGTGCGCCCGAACACTCCCACTGTACAATTATTCTTTGTGTGGTGATATTTGATTGGCGGAGCCATGGAGGACATAGGGCGGTGCTTTTAAAGAAACCACTTCACTTCCGGTTTCGCTGGTCGACTTGTCCAGTCCCATGGTGGTGGAAGACACTCCTATATACCTCCCTGCCTGTTGTTGCTACTGAGCTCAGAGAACACATAGATTATTGGACAGTGGAGTGCCCAGGGCGATTGCTGCCAGCCTGAAAACAGGTAGGTGGCCATCCATCCACTGCTCTATCCAGGGGTGACAAGGGGGGACCCCTGGGCTGAGGGGGTGGGGGCATTAGTTCATCCAGAGGGCTGGGGAGACTGTAGCTAAAGGGACTATTTTCTCTATTTCCGCTGCTATGTGGAATTACACTGGCCATATTTGCCAATAGTAAGATTAATGTCCCGGCAGTCTCAGTCCCTGTGCTGCTGGTAGAGGAATGCCTTGGCACACTACCTGTCTCCTTCAGCAAGTAAGTGCTGAGGGAATCAGCAGAAGAATGGTGGCAGGCTCAGGGCAGACAGGGAGCGATAGGTTCGTGCATCAGGCAGAGGCAACAGTGCATGTCCTCCATCCATCTCTCTGTGATTGACTCAGCAGCTAGCAGTGCACACAGAGGGATCACTGGAAACACACAAATAAATCATGATACAATACATGCAGGGCCAGGACTGGGGGGCAGAAGAGGCACCTGGTATTCTATTTTCACTGTCCCGACACTTGCTACAGCAGCACCTTTCACAAGGGGCTGTCTGTTTTTGATGGATTCCGTTTGCTATGCCGGCGGATGACAAGTCTATCTCTGCTCAATGTGCAGAGATGGACCTGTCAGATCTCCGCTCTCCTCTATGGGGGATCGGATGAAAACTGATTTGATCCGCCAGAAGGATTGAAAATAGGGTTTCTATCTGTCTGAATTAAGCGGATTGGATGTCAGCAGACATGTCACCACTGACATCCGTCACTCCATAGAACTGTATGGAGCGTCTGTGCAGGTCTGTCTAAAAAACTGACAGGTCCGCATGTGTGAAAGGGTCCCAACTTTACTTCCCCCTCTCTCCGTGTAATATAAATCTTCCCAAGGCTTTTTTTTCTCATAGATTAGGTGCAGGAACTCTCACTCAGTGGGAGCCACTCAGGAGATCAGATCTGAGGGAGCCAAGCTGTCACTTGTAAACACAAAAGTCCAGCTTCTGTGTTTACAAGTGAGAGCTTTGCTTCCACAGAGCGATAGTGGTGAGCAGGGAGCAGAGGGCCTGAGCTGGAAGTTTCAGCTGAAAAAAAAAACTGCATCTTCCCAATCACACCGCTCGTCCCCCTACTCCCCCCTCCTTCACTTTCTGCTGTTTTGTGTTTTCACATGCTCACATCCTGCAGCCTCCTGTGTCAGATCTGACCATTCCAATCACTGATTGACACCCTTTCCATCTCACATTACTTTTTATCTCTTTCAACTGTTCAGCAGCTCAGTACATTTTCTGTTCTCATTTAAGGGGCGTAGTAGGAATGAAATAAAAAAAGAATCAGCTATTCTACGGCCAGCTTAAAAGACTGCAGAGAATGTACTGAGCTGCTGAACATTTAAAAGAGATAAAAAGTAATGTGGGATGGAAAGGGAGTCCGTCAGTGTGTGGACCCCTAGAGAGGAATGCCCAGATATGAGACCACACTTGTAAAGAAGATCTTAGGGGCTCATTCACACAGCTGGGTGGAGCACTACAAGCAGGCAGTTGAGCTGAAGTTTTACCACCTCCGTCCACCCCACCTGAAAAAGGAGATGCAGCCAATGGTGTTCAATGGCAAAAATTAAATGGCATGTCACCATGAATAGGGTGCACCATAACTACTTAGAGCTAGTGCAGTGGGCTACCATTGGCATTGCTGATGTGCTGCTTTACTGGGGAGTGGGGAACCCTCATAATGGGCAAAGTGAGGCTGCAATTGATGGGCACAGTGAGGCTGCAATTGATTGGCATAGTGAGGCTACATTTGATGGGCACAGTGAGGCTACAATTGATGGGCACAGTGAGGCTACAATTGACGAGCACAGTGAGGCTGCAATTGAGGGATACAGTGAGGCTGCAATTGATGGGTACAGTGAGGCTACATTTGATGGGCACAGTGAGGCTGCAATTGTGGGCACAGTGATGCTGCAATTGATGGGCACAGTGAGCCTGCAATTGATGGGCACAGCGAGGCTGCAATTGAGGTATACAGTGAGGTTTCAATTGATGGGCACAGTGAGGCTACATTTGATGGGCACAGTAAGGCTGCAATTGTGGGCACAGTGAGGCTGCAATTGTGGGCACAGTGAGGCTGCAATTGATGGGCACAGCTTTATCTAGCAGTAATGATAATCACCTTATAAATGGTTATTTACAGTCCTGCATTACCAACAGTTTAATTTTTCAGTTTGTTGTGCCCTCCCCCCAAAAACATTTTGAGCACCAGCCGCCTTTGGATGGGCATAGGATCAAAGAGGTAAACAACTTAGGGGTCACAGAGGAGATTTACTTCTCACAGGGTCAACTGTTTACTCTCTGTGCTCCTTAAAGTGGTTGTAAACCCTTACAAACCACTATGACCTACAGGTAAGCCTAGATTGCTTACCTGTAGGTCCAATAAATATCTCCTAAACCTATAGGTAGACAGCGGCGCGCAGGCGCACTGAGCATTCTCAGCGACGGAGCTGCCGCGCGTGTCGGCTCCCGTGCGCATGCGCGGGAGTGACGTCATCGCGGCTTCGCCGAATGTCAGCGGCGGAGCTGCGAGACCCCACCAACAAGATGGATGCGGCGGACTACAGGGGACAGCGGCGACTTCGCTGGCTCCTGTGTCAGGTAAGTGACACATAATGGGCTACTATGCGATGCATAGTAGTCCATTATGCTTTGCCTTTGCAGGGAATGAAAGAGGAAGTAAACTCATCAGGGTTTACTTCCTCTTTAAACACTTGCTTACCAGGCCAATTCTTTTTTTGCTACAAAATTACATAGATCCCTCAAACATTATATATGCTTTTTTATCAGAGACCCTAGAGAATGGCAGTCGTTGCAACTTTTTATCTTGCACAGTATTTGTTCAGCAATTGTTCAAATGTTTCATACTTAAAAAAAAAAAAAGAGAGAACAGTAAAGTTAGCCCAGTTTTTTTTTGCATAATGTGAAAGATAGATAGCTAACATGTCACGCTTCAAAACTGCACATGCTTGTGGAATGGTGCCAAACTTCAGTACTTAAAAATCCCCATAGGCGACACTTTACATTTTTTTACTAGTTACATGAACATAATTATTGTTCTTGCTTTAACATTCGCGGCGATGCCTCATATGTTTGTGTTTGTCGTTTGTCCTTGTCCCCAGGCCTCTATGTTTATTTACAGTGTTAGGTGTTGAATTGCTGTCATTTTAACAATTGGTGTTTTCAATAAATTATGCTTAATTTACGATTATACTATTCTGGTTAATTATTTCCCAGGGCTCACATATGTGTCACTTAGTACTGTGTCGTCATTCTGACACAGTGCACAATTTTTTCATTTACCAGCCACCTTAGCAGGGTTGGTTCCGGACCAGATTTTACAGTCCACTTGTGTCCACCAGCAGGTGGTATAAATAAAGCAGGACTGGAGCAAAACTTTGGTCTTGGCCTGGGACTCAGGAAGCCAAAACCCGAGAGAGCTAATTATGCGAAGTTTGCTTTGTGAGAGAAAGAAAAGGTTTGCATTATCTTTGTTTTGTGGGTGACTGGGAGAAGCCATTCGCCTGTGAGTTAGGAACCTGCATTGTTTAGTTAGTGCCTGTATGGCAAGGATTTCTTTTCTGTTTTTGTTTGTTTCATTTTCATGTAAACTTTTAAAATAAAACTGGCTACCAGTCAGATTTTAAGAAAACCTGCCGTTCGGACTACCTTTTTCCCAGGGAAGGTGATCCCCATTGAGCTAACCCCTGACCAGGGGCGGACTGACCATTCGGGCACTCGGGCACTGCCTAAGGGCCCCATGCCACTAAGGGGCCCCATCAGGGTTGCCAGCCTCAATAAAACCAGCGACAGTATGTAAAAATCTGTGTTTTAAAAAAAATCCCAAGATTATAGCTGCCCTGCCTCTCCAGTACCTTTTCAGTGTGTGTATATTGTGTGTCTATACTGTATGTGTGTGTGTATACTGTGTAGCCACATAATCTATTGCCTGGGGGCCCCATAATCTCCTATTTCCCAGGGGCCCCATAATCTTCTCCTATTACCCAGGGGCCCCATAATCTTCTCCTATTACCCAGGGGCCCCATAATCTCCTATTGCCCAGGGGCCCCATGAGTTGTCAGTCCGCTCCTGCCCCTGACAATACATATATTAGTATATAAAGGGTTTTTGCCCTTTGGACTGTTGTATGGACATGATCCCTGAGGGCTGCTAGATACTGTGAAGGAAACATGGAAGAATAAGACTACTTCATGCAAGAGTGTGGTAGACCATATCATGCCAGACACAATTACTAAACAACAGGCTCGGGAAGTCCAGAGTCCAGCATACAATAGGTCTGTCCAGCTGGGGGTTCTATGTCCCACAGTGGAAAGAAGTTCCTAACTAAATGGCAAGGACCCTATGAAATACTGGAACGGGTTAGGGCAGTAAACTACAAGGTGTAGCCAGATAGGCAGAAGAAGATCTATCATGTAAATTGAATTATAGCCTGGAAGAATAGAGAAGCTCTCCCACTCATTTGAGGTAGGCCTCCAAAAGGAAGAGGAAATCCTGTGGGAGGTTGATTAAGCCCTATGTCCCTGTCCATATACTAGAAGCAGGAGGTAAGATCATTTGGGCAGCGAAAACCAAGTTCTCTGAGAATTGCCAGGCTGCACAGATACGTATAATTAAATAGGGCATTATCACAGACCCCAAGGCTTGGGCTCAGCTTAAGCCCTTTCATATTCCAGAGGCCCACAGACAGGCAGCAGCCGAGGAGGTACAGAGAGTGACAAACCTTGGGGTAACTGAAGAGGTCAAAACTGAATGGTGCAATACAATAGTCATACCTCCCAACTTTTTGAGATGGGAACGAGGGACACCTATAAGTATGTAGGCATAGGACACCATCCCTAAACACCGCCTTAAATGAAAATTATACAAAAAGAAATTAGATAAACACACAAAGTACTTTTTTTTACTACTACTATTCCTTTATACTGGCTGTTGAAATTTACAAATGCAGCAATTTACTAACTGGATAAAAGGTTTAGCACTGGGAAACACTATATGAAAGATAAAGAGTGCATTTTATATAAAACTATATAGATCAGACCAAAATGAGGGCCAAATGAGGAGGAAAAAGGGACAGAGGGACTTTGTTCCAAATCAGGGACAGTCTCTCAAAATCAGGGACAATTGTGAGCTATGAATAGTGCTGGTTTCCAAATCTAAAGGTTCATTAAGGTTCTGAAACAACTTCAGAAAATTTTATGAGGTTTTCAAGTTTTATGTTTACCCCATGCCAAGGGTTGACACACTCCTTATACTCATAACCATCTACGACCTGAATAGGGGAAACTGGTAGGTGTTGCACAGAGTTCTTTCCAGCATGTTTCAATGCCTTTTGGCCTATGGGAGCTCCTGCTATATTCCAGGTAATGATGTTAGAGATCTTTAGGCCTCATCAACACTTCTCAGTGGTCTACCTACATAATGTAATGGTCTTTAACACTGACTGGGAGAGTCATTTCTCCCCACAATACAGGTTGTCCTGATATGCATAAAGGAAGCAGGTTTAACAGCAACCCAACCCTCCCTCGACACCTTGGGTCTCTTATTTTTCGAGTACAATACATTTTTATAATTTTGAAACATATTAAACATACATGAGATTTTGCATTTCACATACAATCACAAATGTTTTACAACATGTATACATCGGATTGAACATAAACAACATTGTTATATTAATTTAAACCCAAATTAACATTTACTGATCAAAGTATATATATATATAATAGATACAGAAAAAATAACTTAGTTTACAGATACTTTATATTGTAGTGATGGAACCTTGTCTTTTATTTCATTGATATCCATTGATACCTGTTGTGGTTTTATTACTGTTCATATTTGGATTTCATCGACCATGTTTTGTCATGTCATACTCTTATGTCCTATTTCAAACCTTAAATTAAAAAAAACACCAACCCAAAATATGTTGGACAATTAGGGATTCAACCACTTCTGTTTTAGCAATAAGGAAGTTAGAACCTTTCTGGGTATTGTAGGTTACTATAGGGACTATTACTATAGGGTTACTATGTCCCCCTAGGGACACTGTAGAAGCCGGGACATCACAAGTTCATTAGGGCTTAGACCTGGCATATCTAACCAACTTGCCCATATACGTTCAAACCTGCCCAGGCATCCCCTATGTTGATAAATGTATTTTTCCATAATAAGGGTGTTTCTCATGTGTGTTATCCAAGAGGTGCTAGTGGGCGGCAATGCGGATTTCCATCCCATTAGGATCAGTTTCCGAGCTTGGAACAGTGCCCTCGAGAATGCAACCCTGACCAATTCTTCAGGGATCACCCACACATGAACTTTAATGGCATTCCAGTCTCAGTCAGAGTTCAATATTGACTTGGCCTACCCTTTGCAGCTATAACAGCTTCAACTCTTCTGGGAAGGCTGTCCACAAGGTTTAGGAGTGTGTCTATGGGAATGTTTGACCATTCTTCCAAAAGTGCATTTGTGAGGTCAGCCACTGATGGGGACGAGAAGGTCTGGCCCCCAGTCTCCGCCCTAATTCATCTGTAGTTCCCCAGGGATATCTCTTGTTTTTTTTTAAATATTGATGCTACATTGGATTTTCTCCAATCAGCTGGTATCATTCCAGTCAGTAGACTGTTCATAAAAATGAGGAACAATGGTCTGGCAATTACTTGACTGAGTTCCTTAAGGACCCTTGGGTGCAAGACTTATTAATGTTACGTTTTTAAAGTCTATTCCTAATTCTATCCTCTGTTAGCCATGAGGGTACTTCCTGTGACATGTCATAATGATAAACCTTGCAGTTTTGGTTACTGAAGCCCCCCATTTACCTCGTGAAGACTGAGGAGAAAAATAAATTCAATACCTTTGCCATCTCTCCATCCTTTGTAACCAGATTCCCTTCATTATTCTCTGTGAGTTTAGATGTAAAGGGAAACTCTGCAAGTTCAGAACAAGGGGAACTCTGCAAGTTCAGAACAAGGGGAACTCTGCAAGTTCAGATAAAGGGGAACTCTGCAAGTTCTGATGTAAAAGGGAACTCCTGTGGATTCAGATGTAAGTGGAAAACTCTCTGGACTTTGATGTAAGAGGGGACTCTTGTGATTAAATCCATATGATTAAAAATGTTATTTAATGTAAGAGGAACTCTGCAGATTCAGATGTAAAGGGGGACTCTGCAGATTCAGATGTAAAGGGGTACTCTGTAGATTCAGATATAAAGGGGAAACTCTGTGGACTCTAAATGTAATCAAAATATATGTATAGTGTATACTAAAGACAAAAAATGTCTGTGCTCCATTAAACTGTTTGGGTTTGAAGTAAAGGTGGCAAACCTACCCAAGACAGCAGGAAGGGGGCCTGCTGTGGGACTGTAATAAAGCTCCTCGGGATTGGTGGAAAGGGCACCGGGACCACAGGTCATGGTTTCTTGCACCGAGGCCCTGAAGGTTCTAGTTATACCTCTGATCTACAGCCTGGCCACAGATTCACTACATGCATACCTTTATGTTACCTCCAATAACGCTGAATTTAAAATGTCGCTCTGTTCCACATGATGAGGATATTATAAATATACTCTCCTTACAAGTGAGGCATTGAAGTGTTAATTTCAGAAGATGCATATATTAACAACAGCTTCTTTATCTCATGTGAACTGCACTTTCTTCCACTGGGAGTAATGGAAGCCATAAAGGGTTTTTCCTATGTTACATTGCATCAGCTATTCTCCATTAACTCTGAAAGCTGCTTGTTCAGGACGCATATCATCAGTATTCTCTATTGATCACCACCTGACATCTTTCTTCCAAGATCGAAGTCCAGCTACATCTTTGTGTCTTTGAAGAAAAAGCTTACAGGGCAATAAATCCCATCATGAACCTGGTATGCTTGTTTCATTTCCACTCTATAATACACAGAAATCCTTAGATGTAGTCAGCATTACATGTGGAATATTTGTTCTGTACTATTGTCACTACAGACGGAAATGCATGACAGCTCTATCGCAGGCAAGCAGGAGATTGCACTTTAATCAGGGATCTACAGCCTCTATGTTGTTGTTTCAGGTATAATCTATAGACATACCTTCTGTTCCCAAGCCAAGTGGCATTCTGCCTAAATGCCAATGGCAAGGTCCCTTTTAAAATAGTGAATAGCTTTGTCAAAATGTGGGTGCAAGTAGAGATATATGATAGGGTTTGGTGTATGAAATGTTTTTTTTAAGAGATCAGTACTTGTAGATATTGGTGAAGAGCACAGATAGCAATGCCCTGCCTAAATACTCCCCTCACACGAACCTCCTTATTACCCTAAAGCCCCGTACACACGAGAGGACTTATGTCCGACAGACTTCCGAAGGAGTTCTGCCGGAGTTCTGCCGGAGTTCCGACAGAGTTCTGACGGACTTTTCGACTGAGCGGACTTGGCCACACACAATCACACTAAACTCCGACGGATTCGAACGTGATGACGTACGACTCGACTCGAATAAGGAAGTTCATAGCCAGTAGCCAATAGCTGCCCTCGCGTCGGTTTTAGTCCGTCGGAATAGCATACATACGAGCAAATTTTTCGAAGGGACCGGGTCCGGCGGAGTTCCGTCGGAAAAATTTGAAGCATGTTCCATATTCTAAAGTCCGTCAGACTTTGGCGAATCAAAAGTCCGTTGCAGCCCACACACGATCGAATAGTCTGACGGAATCAGTCCGTCGGACTTTGGATGTTGAAAAGTCAGCTCGTGTGTACGCGGCATTACAATAAACTTATAAACAATAAACACTAACGTGGTATTCAAGAGACCCACTTGGTAGGGAAAAAAACTCTTTTGCCATGTACACAAGACTGGACTTTCCGGCAGAAAAGGTCAGATGGAATAATTCCGTCGGATATTACGATCGTGTGTGGGCTTCATCAGACTTCTTTCTTCAAAAATTCAGATGGACCTAGAAATAAAACATGTTTCAAATCTGTCCAACGGAATCAATTTCTATCGGGAAAACCGTTCGTCTGACAAAATACGACGCAAGGGCAGCCATTGGCTACTGGCTATTGAACTTCCTTTTCTAGTCCCATCGTACATTTTCACTTTCAAAATGAACCAACTTTGGTCTGTTCGTGTGTGGGCAAGTCTGTTCGGTCAGAACTCCGTCAGGAAGACCGTCAGACCTTTTCTGCCGGAAAGTCTGGTCCTTAAAAAACCCTGGGTGGGCCACCATTATCATTCGAGTTACTCTAACTTTGCCAGGGGAATGAGCATTTTAAAACATAAGTCCTTACTTTTTACACTCTTACACCTTGATATAGACCCAGGTGGACGTTATGTTGTAGTACATGCTATGGTAGAATGTTTAGAACTTGTGCTGGTGGGATTGTACATACCTCCTCCTGCTTCCATTAGGTTGCTCCATAAGGTAACTGCCGTCATTGCAAATTTCTCTGTGGGTAATGTGATTTTTATGGGGGATTTTAATATACCCCCTAACCCTGAGATGGAACAGTTTACATCCACGGTGGGGGGATGGACTTCCTCTGACCTCTCTGCATGGGCAGAGGCCTACAGGCTAACCGATGTGTGGCGATGGAGACATGCTCTAAATAGAACCTTTACGTGTCACTATGCCACCTATAAAACCATCTCCCGTATTGATCTTGTGTATGGGTGCAGCCCCCTCTTACCTAAGGTTCAGCAGATATCTATCTTGCTGAGGGGAATCTCAGACCATGCACCAGTGTTGCTCCAGCTGTCCCTGGTGGGTCTCCCTCGGATAAACTATGGAGGCTGTCCAGGTTCTGGATCTCCAACCCTGAGGTAGACTTGGGACTTAGGCAACGGAGCCTTAATCTTGACTCTGCCTTAGCAGCTGCAGTTTCGGATTCCTTTGAGGCATTTTGTCGAGGTCAATATCAGTCACTCATAGGCAGGGTTCATAGGCAGATGAAGGCTGACTTGGTTAGGGCCCAGGAGTCAGCCACTTGGAAAGACAGTAAGTTCAGACTAAAGACCCATCTCTTCATGATCAACTTTACATATCTGGGAGTACGAGTTTGAGCTTCCTTGCCTTGTCTACCTGGAAGACAACCTTTCCCCCTTAATTAACCAGTTTGCTAGAAAGTGTCAATCTTGGAAAACCCTGCCATTATCGCCAGTGGCATAACTACAAATAATAGAGCCAGCAACTCAAAGCTTCCTTGTTGCTTCTTTATTGCCGCATAAAAAACGTGCCAAAGTTCTTGTATGTTTTCAGGAACACTTCGATCCCTATTCCTAAATCGGTCTTTCGTAGGTTGGATAGTCTCATAGCATCTTTTGTTTGGGCAGGGAAGACCCCGCGAGTGGCAAAGAAAACACTCCAACTCCCTCTCTCTCATGGGGGGCTGGCATTACCACGTTTTTAACTCTACTATTGGCGGCAGCACTGATGACTGTCTGATGGTGGTTTAGCCAGCCCAAACAGAATCCTGTGATATCTTTGGAGGCAGCCATCTGGGGTCTTATGCAGCCTTGAGTAATCTGGTTTATAGAGGTCCTAGGGCTCATCTTGTGACGACGACTCCAATTAGAACGACCATTAGAGTATGGCAACAGGCTAGGACTCTCTATAAGGATGATTCTACATCTTTTCCTCATATCTGCTATGGGGTAACCCACAGCTTCAACACTTTTATAGATTGCCAGATCCCCAGCTTTGGGCATCCAAAGGGATTACAGCCCTTAAATATATTTTTACATATGTCAGACTTTCCTCATTCTCAGTGCTGAGAGATAAATACGCTATACCTGTCTCAATGACCTTTAAATATCAGCTTAGACATGCTGCACAAGCCCAATTTCCCTGCTCTATAGTCCTTCAGCCTGACTCAGTGGAGTGTTTGCTGACCTCAAAAGTCCCGGAGAAAGCTTTGTTCTCCCTCTATCTTCAGCCCACGCCCTCTCTGATGAAAGTATATGACAAATGGAAGGCTGACATCCCGGAGTTGACTGAGGACTGGGAGGACTAGGTGGATAGCTAAATTACTACAATGATTTCTGCCAAGGACCGTTTTATCCAACTAAAATACCTATACAGAGCTCACTACACCCCAGTTAGATTGGTCAGTATGTACTCAGAGACGAGTCCCCTATGCTCCAGATGCCAGTCTCTCCTGGTATGTTTTTTCATATGGTATGGATGTGTCCCCACATCCCTCCATTTTGGGAGAAGGTGATAGAAGTCGTGAATGACTTTGGAGACTGGTTCCTTAAACAGGATCTGGCTTTGGCATTACTGGGCAGTATGGAGGATGTGGTAGCCACCAGGCATGTAAAACGATTTTCTCTTCTATGCTTTGTACTATGCTAGAAGGGGAATTCTTCTCAGATGGAAGCAACCTACCCCACTAACGGTTACCACTTGGATAGGTAAGGGTAACTCTGTCTTGCCATTATATAAATTGACCTATGAGAGCAGGAATTAAAAATTTTTTTTTGACAAGGTATGGTTACAATGGATCGATGCATACAGTTTGACATCTTAGGGTACCATGTGAATGTCCTGAATGGCTACTTCTATGCTTACACCCAAACCCCCCCTCGTCACTCCTTCCCTCTTATCCCTCCTCCTTCCTCCCTTCTCTTCGCCCCCTCCCTCTCTCCAGGGTCCCGACACTAAACCTTGGGCTACACCACTGATAACCTAATGCTGCGTACACATGATCGGAATTCTCGTCGGAAAAAGCTCTGATTGTTTTCCCGTTGGAATTCCGACGGACTTCCGCTCAAACTGTCTTGCCTACACACAGTCACACCAAATTCCAACTGCCAAGAACACTGTGACATACAACACATACGACGGGACTAGAAAAAGGAAGTTAAATACCTAGTAGCCAATAGCTTCCATCTCGTAGTTGAATCTGAGCATGCGTGAGTTTCGCGCGTCGGAATTGCATACACACGATCGGAATTTCTGATAGAAAGTTTTTCCATCGGGAAAATTGAGAACATGCTATCAAATTTTTGCTGGCGGGGATTCGGCCAGCTAAATTCCGATGGAACATGAATCATTAACTACTACTCTCTGAATTCGGTCATTTAGACAGTTTTCTATCCATTTACAAACTGATCTTTCCAAACCTATAGACTTTATCTTATCCCCCAGCCGTGTGTGTGGGGAACTATGTCAAATGCTTTTGCAAAATCCATATTGTATACCACGTCCACACACATCCCTTTGCCCAAGGTTTTACTTACCGTCTCCTAAAAAGAAATTATATTTATCTGACAACTTATGTCTTTCATGAATCCATGCTGTCTGTTGCTTAAAATATATTTTTCTAGCAAAAACTCATCTATGTGTTTTTTTATTAATCTCTCCAGTAGTGGCACTGAAGTTCACAGTAACACATTTTTCAAGCGAAAAAAAGAAAACAAATTGAAAAATTGAAAAGCATTATAAACGCACTCACTACAAACACATTAAAACATCTGTAAATGTGTATTTGGCATTGATTGCATGGATGCGCGGAAACTAGCTCTTTCCCTGTACCCTAACACTAACCCTCACACCCTCTCCTTGCAACACCAACACTAATCATCACACCCTCTCCTTGCAACCCTAACCCTCACAACCTCTCCTTGCAACACTAATGCCGCATACACATGACCGGACTTTCCGGCAGAAAAGGTCAGACGGTCTTCCCGACGGACTTTCGACAGAGTTACGATGGACTTCCAAGCGAACGGACTTGTCCACACACCAACGGACTAAAGTCAGTTTGAAAGTCAGTTAGTTTTGAATGTGATGACGTATGACAGGACTAGAAAAGGAAGTTCAATAGCCAATAGCTGCCCTTGTGTCGTATTTGGTCTGTCGGACCAGCATACAGATGAACGGTTTTCCCGATAGGAATTGAGTCCGTCGGACAGATTTGAAACATGTTCTATTTCTAGGTCCGTCAGAATTTGTTAAAGAAAAACGATCGGACCATCCCACACATGATCGGACAATCCGAAAGGAATGATTACGTCGGACCTATTCTGCTG
The DNA here is from genome assembly GCF_037356315.1 of Lithobates pipiens. Classification (NCBI taxonomy): domain Eukaryota; kingdom Metazoa; phylum Chordata; class Amphibia; order Anura; family Ranidae; genus Lithobates; species Lithobates pipiens. The sequence continues at coordinate 69,932,132 of NW_027507791.1, read as the reverse complement.
GAAAGTGTGGTCATGTGTACATGGCATAACCCTCATGCCCTCTCCATTCAATCTTAACACTAACCCTCACACTCTTTCCTTGCAATCCTAACCCTCACACCTTCTTCTTGCAACACTAACCCTCACACCCTCTCCTTGCAACCCTAACCCTCACGCACTCTCCTTGCAACCCTAACACTAACCTCCACACCCTCTCCTTTCATCCCTAACGCTAACCCTCACACTCTCTCCTTGCAACCGTAACACTAACCCTAACACTAACTCTACCTGTAACCATCACACTAACCCTAACCCTCGCCCTATAATACTAAGCCTCACTTATGTAAATGTAACTCTCTGCAATATACATAAAAAGTTATATACAATTCTTCACGTAGAAGGAAGCAGTTATGGTAAGTTCTTCAAGTAGTTACAATATTGTGCTGATACTGATGATAATGCCCTTCCTTTAATTGATGAAGCATGACAAAGGTATATTGGTGAAGGTCAGATGCAATTCTATGTTTTAACAAATTGCCACAACACTTCCCAGCCATATAGCTCAATATAACAGTAGGCATTATGCCTAGCTAAGATTGCTTACTTATGGATGCATGCCAGTCATCAAAGTGCTAGAGCGTATTTAAAAGACCAAGAAAGCGTGTAGGGCAGCTGAACCAAGGCCATGAAGCCATTATATCACTAACAACCTCGCTGTCAACATGTCTAAATAATAAAAATCAAGAACACTTAAAGAGGAGTTCAGCCTGGGGAAAACAAAATAAAAGTCAGCAGCTATAAATAGTGTAGCCACTGACTCTTACTATAAAGGACACTTACCTGTCCAGGGACCCTGCGATGATGGCACCCAAGAGGATTTTTGGATTGACTTCCGGGTGCTGCTGCTGCCATTCCCGGTAAGGAAAACCGACAGTGAAGCCTTCCGGCTTCACAGCTGCTACCCTACTGCGCATGTGCAAAGCGTGCTGCGCTTTCTAATTGGCCCTGCCATCTTCTGGAAGTGGGGAAGGGTACCTGCCAAAAACAGGTATCTGTTCCCCCGTCCACCCTGAAAGGTGTCAAATGTGGCACTGGAGGGGTTGAGGAAACAGCTCAGCGGAAGTTACATTTGTGGGTCGAATTCCGCTTTAAAGATTTAGTCAGATTTTGTTAGATGCTGGAAAGTTAAATCATCCGATAGTTTTTGTTGTATGGTTTTTTTAATAGGGGTTCCCTGAGACCTGAAAATTATTCCAAGGGGTTCTCTGGATTTAGAAGGTTGAGAAATATGTGAAAAATGCTCTAGAGCAGCAGTCCCTAACCTTTGGCCAGGCGGGACCGCACTGATTACAGTGCAGTCCCCTTTATATCACAGCGCCCTTTGCAGTCATGCCCTTCCATCAAAGTGCCCCTTGAAGTCTTGGGCCCCCCAATCACTGTGCCCTCCCCCATTAAAGTGCCCTTTGCAGTCATAGACCCCCCTATCACAGTGCCCCTTGCAGTAATGGGCTCTCGATGACAGTGCTTGCAGTCATGGCCCCCTCTATCACAGTGCCCCTTGCAGTCATGGGCCCCCGATCACAGTCCTCCTTGCAGTCATGTCCTCCCATTACAATACCCCTTGCAGTCATAGTCTCCCCCCATTACAGCCCTCCCTACAGTCATGTCCTCCCCCCATCACAGTCCTCCCTGCAGTCATGTCCTCCCCCCATCACAGTCCTCCTTGCAGTCATGGTCCCCCCTTTCCTCTTTAAAAAAACAGTGCCCCTTCAAATCTCTGCTTCCCCTGCAGCCTTGCCTTTAGCAGGGCAGAGGCAGTTAGCAGCCTGTGTCTAATCTCCTAGGTCTCCTGTCCAGCTGCTGATATCATCCAGGGGGTGAGGGGGGGGGGGGGGAGCTACAGATCGGGACAGAGGGCAGGAGCTGCCAACACTTATTGTGTTAACAAGCTGGAGATGACTAGTTTGTTAATATGAAAAGTCTCTCGCTCTGTCCTGATTTGCAGCTCCTCCTGCCTCCTGCTGTGCGGTGGCGGCCCTGGGGGTTGGGGACCCCTGCTCTAGAGAAATATGCCACAGAATGGGCCAATAATTCTGTAAATACAATGGCTTTTGGCCCCTATGAATAGTCCAGCCCAAGTGATATAAGCTTGATTAGATCACCTCTGCCCATTGTTTTCGTTCCTGCAACAGATTTCCCCAATATATATATATATATATATATATATATATATATATATATATATATATAAATATTTGGTCAACCATACCAATTTTTATAGCACTATCCCATGGCGTGAAATGAAGATGAGGGCTGTACCACCAAGATAGGGAAAGTAGGTTTGCAAACTATATTTCATTACTAAAGTGGAACTAAACTCTCTCAATCAACATTAAGGCTAGGTTCACACCGCTGCGATGCAGGAACGCCGCGAATCCGCGGCGTTTTCCCGCATCGCATTACTCCCGCCGGCAGTTCACACTGCCCTATGCGGACGGCTGGGAGTGTCAATGATATGTTAATGACACCCCCAGATCCGTCCGCATATCGCAGTGCGATCTGCCGACTCGCACAGGAATCGGATCGCATGGTGTGAACCCCCATGCGATCCGATTCTGTTGCGGACCAAAAAAAGGGTCCCATGCGAGTTTGCTGCGGGACCGATGCGAATTCAGCCATACTATCTGTATGGCTGTACTCGCATCGCTATGGAGATCGGATGTGATTTGCGGTGCGGATCTCCCCCCGCAGCAGTGTGAACCCAGCCTAAATTGATACTAAAGTCTAATTTTTTTAGTTATAAATAATAAACCTGTTATACTAACCTGCTCTGTGTAGTGGTTCTGTACAAAACAGACTGGATCCTCCTCTTTTATCTTAATGCAGAGAATGCATTAATATAAAAAAACCTTCTGCCTTTACAACCACTTTAACTATTTTTAATCCTTATGCGGCTAGCATTAGTAAAAAGATAGGAAGCTATATTTATTTGGTTTAAACTTTGTTTTTTTTGCATTCCTTTAGTTGCCTCCTGGGTTCTGGCCTAGGCCACAATTATCTCCTACATCCCAGGAGTCTTTATGGGCATTTTATTTTCATCTGCAGGAGGGGCTTTCTCAGCTAAGCACACCCCCATGTCTGCATGCCTGAGCTAAGAGCAGATGGATTCAAAGAAGTAAATACTACATGAATACTCTGCCCCTAGTCAAGATGGCTGTGGCTAGAAATGGTAGAGGGGGTGCTTTTTTTAAAGTGATTTCTCAACAAAATAAAGCATGGATACAAGGATGGATGGAGGAGTTTGCTTTGAATATTAAAATATAATTAAATATTTTTAATATCAAAATATTAAAGTGGACCTTCACCCTCTTCCTCATTTGCCTTCCATTCCACCCCTTCCTCCCTTCCTTCTGGCTTCTTGTTTTTTTTTTTTGTTTACTTTTTTTTCCCCTATGGCGAATGACGCACATCCTGTCTGCTGTGCCTCTAGTAATATGCACGTCACATATACCAGGAGGCTTAGCCTTTCATTCAAGGAAAGGAGGAGGGGGCGGGCCTATCAGCATGTCATTGTGAGGCACGGAAGGGCCGGCGGGCCTCCCACTGACGTCAGAGAATTTGGTGGCATGAGATGGAGCTGTGACCGGGGCATGAGAAGATCTCAGTGGCACAAAGCTGGATCCACTGGATGGGTATCTGAAATGCGCAGATACCACCATTGGGTAAGGGGGATCATAAAAAAAATGGGTGGGGGGGGGGGGGGTTGATTGTCGCCCCGGAGGTTCTCCTTCCACTTTAAGGACTACTCTTATTTTTATTAAAATATTTATCATATTTTTATATCCCCCAGAATAAATTACTCACATAAGGTGTCTGGACAACAATTAGGGTTGTATCCCACAAGCCAGTTTAAGCATTATATTTCAGGACTCGACTAGCATGCACTATATGATGTCATTGATTTCCAGACAACAGAGGAGTGGCACATTTCCCACAATGCTTTGTAACATCCTCAAGGCAACACTATAATATAAAGCAACAAATGAAACGATCGCTGTTAATTAGCGAATTATTCCAGCAAGCCCTTACTGCTGCTGTATGCTGCTACCTTGTGGCCAGATCCTGTATACCATCACGCCGGCTGGCTTGGAAATCAGTAAGCAGCTCACGGAGACACATGTATTATTAATACCACATAAATCTGACTGTTTACTGTACGTGACATGTTCCTTCCTGCACAAAATTCAATTAGAAAAAGCTACAAAGATTACTTTTTAGTGTATTGCCTGTTGACAGCAAAAACAATATTTTAGTGCATAATATATATATATATATATATATATATATATATATATATTTATATTTATGGATGTGGATTTTAGATCTTATTTCTATAAGATTTAATAAATACGCTGTTAAATGTATATGTTTTGCACATTTCAGGTCAGTTAAAGCAAAAATATAATATATTGCAGTTTACCAAACCGGTGGCTGCATTTGTTTTCCTTTTTCAAGTTAACTTCTTGACCTCCGAGAATGAATGAATGACTTATATAGCGCTACCTATACGAACTGAATCGCCTCTGGGCGCTTTTTCTTGCCACCAGTGTCCATCTGCAGCTATTTATGTGGTCCTTTAACCTGTAGAGTCCCGACACACTTACAACATTGACATACACATACACATATTATGGCCAATTCTTTTTGGACAGGGTCTAATTAACCTACCAGCATGTCTTTGGAGTGTGGGAGGAAACCGGAGTACCCGGAGGAAACCCACGCAGGCACAGGGAGAACATGCAAACTCCAGGCAGATAGTGTTGTGGTCGGGATTTGAACCAGCAACCCTATTTCTGCTAGGTGAAAGTGCTAACCACTACACCACTGTGGTGCTATAGAGATTTTACCCCCTTCATGACCATTGGGTGATTGTGCAGTTATGCAACGCTGTACTCAAATGACATTTGTACAATTTTTTTCCCCACAAATAGAGCTTTCTTTTGGTTGTATTTGATCGCCACCAGTTTTTTTTATTGTTTATTATAAAAACGAAAAACTATTTTATACTTTCTGCTAAAAAACATACCCAATAAAGAAATTTTAAAAATCGAATTTCTTCATAAAATTTAAGCCAAAATGTATTCTGCTACATATTTTTGGTAAAAAAATATCCCAATAAGCGTATATGAATTGCTTTGCATGAAAGTTATAGCGTCTACAAACTATGGGATATACTGTATACTGGAAGGAATTTTTATTTATTTTTATACTAGTGATGGCGGTGATCAGCGACTTATAGCGGGACTGTGATAGTATGGCAATCTGACACTTCGTGGGACCTGACTGACACTAACATCACCAGTGACACTAATACAGTGATCATTGCTAATAATATACACTGACACCCACCAGCGCTCCTGGCCCCTCTCTCCTGCTGAGCGCCCCCATAGCAAGCCACTACGGGAGTGCTTGTGTGTGCTCGCTCCCGAGCTGGCTTTGTATATCTGGAGATAGCCTCCAGAACATGATCTCTGTAAGGAACATGTTTGGAGACAATGACAATTTTACAGTGGGGAACTGTGCTGAGTCATGTGGATGTTACTACTCTTTACAGTGATGATGTCAGAGTATACATGATCCTGGCAATGACAGCGGAGTGCTCTGCTCCTCTGTCACTGCCTACACACAAACCCACAGCAGTAGTTCTACTGATATAGGCAGGGTCGTCTTACCAGAATCATGGGCCCCTGGGCAAAGTAATGCACTGGGGCCCTTACCAGCCCGCTCCAAAGTAATGCACTGGGGCCCCTACCAGCCCACTCCAAATAATGCACTGGGGCCCCTACCAGCCCGCTCCAAAGTAATGCACTGGGTCCCATACCAGCATGGCCGAATTTACGCACCTACTCCCAAGAATTAAAGTATAAATAGTTGATAGAATTAAACATATATTTATTAGTACTTTAGAATTGATTTTATTGATGAACAGTAAGAAAACATGCCTAAATCAAAGACTAATCAACAAAAAAGGTGCAGAAAGCGGTATGCAGAAGGGCACAATACAGGGGGAGTCAGGAGGGCACAATACTGGGATTAGGAGGGCACAATACAGGTTCTGGGACGCATCCTGAGACAGCTTAGTAAAAAGTGTGACCGTCCCGGCAAATCTGGGACAGTTGTCAAGTATGATATAATTCAAGATTATTATGGGACCCCCGTGCACCTGGGGCCCATGCATTAAGAAAGCCCTGGATATAGGGTTCCCCAATGACCCCTCCCCCTGGGTCTCACAGCTACTTGATTTTTCAGCCTCTGCAATGGTGTCACAGGGGCAAAAAATTCAGAAAAGCTACCTTTGTAGGCAAAAAATAAAATAAAAACCCTGGGGCACATGATAGAGGCGCACAGGGATGTGGTGTCTGCATTACTTTTCTTTTTTAGAATTGTATTCTTTATTTTCACCTGGTTATCCAGCCAGTTAATTAATTTTTCATCTTTCTTTGACAGACCAAGAAGTACAGCAAAAGTAGCAGTTAGAGGGTTGAGACTAATTGCCACTGACAGGGGTGCTTACAGATGATTGTAACTCATTTATTTATGTAAAATCTTTAACTCAAAAGGAAAAAAAACTGTTGCTGTAAATTATTAAACGTGTTAGCTAGAGTTCATATTTAATTTGTTAGTCAACTCCATCTAAGTGTTTCTGTAGGTAGGTGCAGTCTACTTTCTCCACTGCAGGTGGTGCTCAACCGCAACAGCATAGCAGGGGGACAGGAAGTCGGGAGGAACATGGTTCCTCTATGATTTCCAGGTTCACTGGGGAAGCTATCTGATTGGATGCTGCCACCCAATATGACTCTAGCTGCCACCTTGGGTTAGGCAAAGTTTATTTAAAGCAGAACTCTGGGCAATTTTTTTTTCCATGTCCTTGTTGCTGATCTTCTACCTTCACAAACTTTGTCACCCATGATCTTCTGAGCTCTGTAGTTCCTCTGTAATAGCCTGCTATACTTGCTGAAAAACCATTATTGCCTGCTGACATCCTGTTTGTAAGACCACTGGCTTCTATCCCTCTCCTAAGCTCAGCCAGTGGTCTGACATGCCCCCTTGTAGTCCTTTGAAAATGAGTAGGGACGAAGCAGACATGTTCTGGGTGTAAGGGGTCTCTTAGCACCCGGTCTGTGCTGCCCATGGAGGAGGTGTACTCCTTCCCCTCTCTCCTCCCTCCTCCTCTCCTGCCAGCAATCCGGCCCTCCACTCCGCCCCCCCCCACCTGCTATCTTAATGCACCTTCCAACAATTGGCGGCAGTTGTCAGGATATATCCCTTCCATGGCACTGCTAGGATTGGCTCTAGCCCTGGCACCCAAGTTTAATGGCTCCAATATTTCCCTGGTTATCAGGGAGGAGAGACTTGAAAGCACTGCGCACATGTATTAGGTTTGTTCTTGGCTGATCATGGAGCTGGCCATTAACTTCTTGGAGGATGATGCCTGCCGAGTGGTGATGGTACTCCTGGAAAATTATTGGGCCACCCTAAAACAGACTGTGACTTGCCTAAAGGGCCTGTTCGCAGAGAACATAACAATACCAGAGTTGAGACGCATAGTCTTTTTTTAGAAAGAACAGCAGGACGAGAGCCTCACTCATTTTTCAGTGGTGCTATAAAACCTCTGGAAATGCATGGAGAAGAGGGATGCACATGGCTGCGCCGATATTACCAACTCGAATCACCTGTTGAGGGACCAGTTTGTGGTAGGATTTAAAGCAGGCCCAGTTTGGAGGGACATAGAAGAATGAATCAGAGCACAATTTGCCATCTCTTTCCATGATGTGGTGGTAGAAGCGGTTGTGCGGGAGCAGTAAGATGTGGAAGCAAATGTGGCAGTGATAAAAAGGTATGACCCAGCACACATGAAAGAGGAGGCCCTGGCACTTTCCCCACTGTCAGCCATACACACAGCAAGGGAACTTGCCCTGAAAGGGGCTCCCTGAAACAAGAACTGTTCTCACCCAAGCAAGATTCACTTCCTTCCCCAATGGTGAAAACCCGTTATGGAGGGAGCCAGAGGAGAACCGCAAGTGCTGGAGGTGCTGCCATTCTGGGCATGTAAGCAAAAACTGCAGTCAGCCTGAGTTCAAAAGCTCACTAATGGCTCCCAGGGCAGGGGGATGACCCACTGGACAGTCAAGGTCCCAGCAAACCAGAGTGGCTGCCCTTATTAATGGACAAGAGGTCCCATGCCTGACTGACACAGATTCTGAGGTCACTCTCATAGAGTACAAATTCTTTGCCCAGTGGTTTGGGAAAAGAGAGAAACTGGACCTCTTCTGGCTATCGGTCAAGGCAGCCAACAATTTGCCAGTTCTGGTCAAAGGAGTCACTTGGGTGAAGATCTAGATTAACGATCAAGTGGTGGACTGAGTAGAAGTACTTGCAGCCCAGTAAGCTCAGCAGTGCCTATTGTCCTGGGCATAAACGTGTTAAAGGGCCTGGACGTGCCTCGCTTGCTGCCCACATTTGAACATTCTGACCGGCATGCACATGTCTGCAGTCTGTGCGGCTCAACATGATATGGGTCTGCAAAGCTCACCAGAAGGTGGTGAGGTAACAGTCTGAACAAGTGGTAATTGTCTGCACACCTCCCATACAAAAACTACTCCTGTCAACCCTCCAAGAGGTAGTCTGGTCTCTTCCCATTGGGGCTAACAAGAAACTTCAAGGGGCCACAGTAATGGTGGAACCCCGCAAGGAAGCGGTGGAGCCAGGGGAGTGACTAGTGGCATGCTACTAGACTAAACTTCACAAAGGAAAGGTCCTGGTGTAGCTTATCAACCTGGGCACAACCCAGGTTTCACTTCCCAACCACGTCATTCTAACAGACCTGTACGTTGTGCCCTGTTACTGCATTTTAGAGGCTCAACCCCGAGTAGAGGCCATTTGTGCTCCACTACAAGCAGCCATGTCCTTGTTGGACAAGTGACAATACAAGCTGCTGCTGGAACAACTGGACATTCCCTTTTGGGACTATCCCCTAATGCAGCAGAGACTGCTTCACCAACTACTCGAAAACCATCAAGCATTTACTGCTTGTTGCTGCCAATGCGGAAAGACTATGGCTATACCAAAGCCATTGACCACAAAATCCATAATCCAAAATCCATAATCCATGAATGCTCCACCCATTCGGGAGCGATAACGCCATATTCCCCCAGTGCTCTGCCAGGAGGTCAAGGACTTGCTCTGCTACAGAGCAGGGTTATTCGGGAGAGATGAGTCTGTGGGCTGCTCTAGTGCGAATGAAAAATGGAAGTCTTTTTTTTAGATAATTTGCAGTAGTCTCTTTCAAAACAGAGCTGCTGGCCTTAGTGTGGGCTATCACTGAAAAGTTTGTGGAGTACCTTACTGGGGCAGACATAGAGGTGCTTATGGACAACAAACCTCTTGCCTACCTGGACACAGCCAAGCTAGGGCAGTCGGGGCAAAACCTGGCATGATTCAAGAACAACATCCACTACAGACCTTGAGAACTTAACAGGATTCATGCAGAGAAGATATCGATGTAGCCCTGTTGCGGCCTCCTCATGCTAACACCAAAACAACGGGGTAGGTTCCCCTGGTGGAATCCACCAATATCTACAGCCAAGAGGAATGGGCACTAATTCAATAGGTCACATGTCCTTCTTCCTGGTGTTTAGGTGCTATGGTCGGCTACCAGTGGACCTTCATTTCCTGAAGATGTGACATCCTGAACACCTAGCACCTGGGTGCAGGAGCACTAGGATGGGCTACAAAAAGCCAAGCAGGTGGTGCTAGATAGACACAAGGACATAAGGATTCTCTTTGAGAATCATATTTTTGTACAGTAGTTATATTTCAATTATCCATGTTTTGGTCTGATTATGCATTTTTCTAATCAAAGATTGTTATATCTTTTTTAACAAATGTATTAAATAAAAATGTTTTACTTTTACTATGCATGATATTGTTTTTTCTTGTTTCATGCACCTCAAAAGTCCCCCCATTCCAATTTATTTCTTACCCTAATGCCGTGTACACACGATCGGACTTTTCGGCAGACTTGGTCCGGCAGACCAGAATCCGCTGGACAATTCGATCACATGTGGGCTCCAGCGGACTTTTTTCCCCCCAAAAGTCTGACGGACCTAAAAATAAAACATGTTTCAAATCTATCCGACGGACTAAAAATTGGGAAAACCATTCGTCTGTGTGCTAGTCCGACAGACCAAATACGGCGCAAGGGCAGCTATTCGCTACTGGCTATTGAACTTCCTTGTTTAGTCCCGTTTACCTCATCACGTTCAAAATGAACGGACTTTCGAACGGACTTAGTCCAGTCGTGTGTGGCCAAGTTCGTTTGTTCAGAAAGTCCGTCGGACCTCCTCCAAGGTCTGTCGGGAAGGCCGTCGGACCTAGTCCGTCGAAATGTCCGGTCGTGTGTACGCGGCATAAGACTTAAACTGCATGACAACCGCAAACCACTGGCACAAAAAACGCACAGCACATGCACTGCCTAATTGCACCGCAAATCACAATCAAACCTATCTCATACTTTTTGATACATATATATATAGAATGTTGTCACATAGGTAAAAAAAATAACAATCAATTAAAGCGGTATTAAACCGGTAGTAAAGTCTGTTTTGTGATTTTTACCTACAGCTAAGCCTATATTAAGGCTTACCTGTAAATAAAATGAATGCCTGTTTAGGAGATATTCACCCTGGATGCAGGCTCCTGCATGCATGTGTGGGAGTGACATCCCTGCAGCTCCGGCCACTCACACAGTCAGAGGTGAGTGGTAAGTATTAAGGTAAGTATTTCATAATGTGCTAGTATGCGATGCATACTAACACATTATGCTATTATTTTGCAGGGGAAAGTTATTTTTATTGCAGTGGTGGTTTACTACCGCTTTAATCCCAGAACCAAAAATGTAATATATTGAAGCTTACCAATCATTAGATGTAGTGTTCACATTCTGTATTCTTTACTTACCCTTTTTCCTCTGTTTTCCCCTAGTGATATGGCCAGTAACACACTTCCTGTACCACTCTGGATGAATGAGACCAGAGACCAGTAGGCACAGCAGACAGCAGCATTGTCAGTCGAGGGGGGGGGGGGGTGTTAGCAGATTCAAATACACAAAGTAATTGCTTAGTGACTACCCACCGTAGATGTACTGTGGCGTCATCTGACAGTTCTGGGTCTGAAGAGCGCACGTGCGCTGCCAGTGACCCGCTTCAGCTTTGATTGGACACAGCGGGAGCCAATCAGTGGATCTGGGCGAATGCGATGTCTGGCGGGACTCACCAATTGTTTGTGAGGAAGGCAGAACGGCAGTCTGCCTATGTAAACAAGGCAGATCGACGTTCTGTGAGAGGGAAATGTGCTGATCTTGTGTTCCTGCTACACAGTTAGCAATCACTCCTAGGGAACACAGTTAACCATTTGATCGCCCCTGATGTTAACCCTTTCCCTGCCAGTGTCATTAGTATTTTTTAGCACTGATCACCGTCACTGGTCCCCAAAAAGTGTCAAAAATGTCAGTTAGGGGTCTGATTTGTCCGCCGCAATATCGCAGTCGCTGATTGCCACCATTACTAGTAAAAAATAAATAAAAATATACCAGTTTGTAGAGGCTATAACTTTTGCGCAAACCAATCAATATACACGTATTGGGATTTTTTTTAACCAAAAATATGTAGCAGAATACATATTGGCCTAAATTGATGAAGACATTTTATTTTTTTTAAAAAGATTTATTGAGAATGTGTTATACCAGAAAGTAAAAAATATTGTTTATTTTTCAAAATCAACTGTCTTTTTTTGTATATAGCGCAAAAAATAAAAACCCATAGAGGTGATCAAATACCACCAAATAAAAGCTCTATATGTGGGAAAAAAAGGAGAAACATTTTTTTTTTTTGCAGTACAGTGTCGCACGACCCCTGTGCAATTCTCAGTTAAAGTAAAATGGCCTGTCATGAAGGGGGTTAAACCTTCTGGAGCTGAAGTGGTTAAAGTTTAAAGTAAAATGGCCTGTCATGAAGGGGGTTAAACCTTCTGGAGCTGAAGTGGTTAAAGCCTAATGCCAGCTCACACTTTACAATCAGTTATCGCAAACTGTTTTTTTTTTGTTTTGGGATAAAGGTTCATGAATAAATAAAACAGATCATTTTAATCACCCCTGCCAGTGTTAAGTGGTTTGTCTCAGCCACATAAACTGATACATTCTGCTGGAGAGCTTGAGCTTTTGAAAAGCAATAGCCTTGCTGGCTGGATCACCAGATGTAAATCAAAGAAAGCCAGAAAAAGAAAAACGAATGCAGCCATCACAACTCGGAATTAGTAAGCTGCAATATAATAAAATGTTTGCTTTTTAACCACTTCCCGACCGGCGCACGCCGATGTACGTCGGCAGAATGGCACGGGCAGGCAAATGGGCATACCTGTACGTCCCTTTAAATTTGCCGCCATGCCATCGGGACGGTCAGGACCCCTGTGAGTCCGGTTGCGGGTCCCGCGATCGTCTCACAGGGCGACTGAACTAGGAGATGGCGTTGTAAACAGCATCTCCCAGTTCTGCCTAGCAACAAGTGCACTGATCTCTGCTCCATGTGATTGGAGCAGAGATCAGTGTTCACTAAATGAAAGCCCAACCCCCCCACAGTTAGTAACACACCCCTAGGAACACTTAACCCCTACACTGCCACCCACTGGTTAACCCCTTCACTGCCAGTGTCATTTACACAGGAATCACTGCATTTGTATAGCAGTGATTGCTGTATAAATGACAATGGTCCCAAAAATTGTCAAAAATGTCTGATGTGTCCACCATAATGTCGCAGTCACAATAAAAATCGCTGATCGCCGCCATTACTAGTAAAAAAAAATTATTAATAAAAATGCCATAAAACTATCCCCTATTTTGTAAACTTACTTAAATAACTTTTGCGCAAACCAATCAATAATCGCTTATTGCAATTTTTTTTACCAAAAATATGTAGAAGAATACGTATCGGCCTAAACAGTGGGAAAAAAATGTTTTTTTAATATATTTTTGGGGGATATTTATTATAACAAAAAGTAAAAAATAATGCATATTTTTTTTCAAAATTGTCGCTCTATTTTTGTTTATAGCACAAAAAATAAAAACTGCAGGGGTGATCAAATATCACCAAAAGAAAGCTCTGTTTGTGGGGAAAAAAGGACGTCAATTTAGTTTGGGAGCCACTTTGCATGACCGCGCAATTAAGTTAAAGCGACGCAGTGCCGAATTACAAAAAGTGGTCTGGTCTTAAGGCAGCAAAATGGTCCTGGGCTGAAGTGGTTAATCTTGTTTTGCCAACCTCAACAAGTAGCCTGCGCTCAGACTTGTTGGGTACGCATCAGGGGCTGACTGACCATTCGGGCACTGCCCGAGGGCCCCATGCCACCAAGGAGCCCCATCAGGGTTGCCAGCCTCAATAAAACCAGGGACAGTATGTAAAAATCCGTGTTTTTTAAAAAAAATCCCAAGATTATAGCTGCCCCACCTCTCCAGTACCTTTTCAGTGTGTGTATGTGTATATTGTGTGTCTGTGTGTGTATACTGTGTGGCCATAATCTATTGCCTGGGGGCCCCATAATCTCCTATTGCCCCGGGGGCCCCATGAGTTGTCAGTCCGCCCCTGATACGCATTCTATTTTAATCGATACTGTTAGCAGCAAACACTGCTGTATTCATTAAGTAATTTGTGTTTTGCTGTTTGGGTTATGCGCACGGATTTTTCAGCAGAAGCACGAAGACAGAAGGAAGGACTATTTTTAGCATCGCAGAACCAGGGCAAAGCAAAATTATTGATTTAGAGCAGGAGGAGACTGGGTCTCCATGGAAACAGAGGCATTTATCGGACTGGAGGGAGAATTCCCACTAAGACGTCTTTCTTATTAACACTTGCACAACTATGATATAATGTGTTTTAAAACGGTGTGGCCTTTGTGTATGACATGGGAATCATTCATTAAAAGAATCAATCATTATGCGGCTTATCCAAGAGCCCGAACAATTAGTATTTAATTACCGTTAACTTGCAGGCTTATATATAAAATATTTCTATTTTCCCTAACCTTAACGTGGTTGTAAAAGCAGAAGGTTTTTTATCTTAATGAAATTCATGCATTAAAAGAGAACTATGTTTTTTTTTTATTATTCATATTTACCCAGGTGGATGCAGCATGGGTCCAATGCTGCATCTGTCCCCAGGCACCTCTACACTAAGAATCGAGTGATCGATCACCGCCGATCGCTCTGTTCTCACCGCTCCCCGAGCAGAGAGCTGCTGACTGTCAGTCACGACTCTCTGCTGAGCCCCCTCCTCGCTCACTGGAGCGCTGAGCTGTGGAGGGGTGGGAGCGGCCAGCTCAGGCTCTCAGCGGCTCGCAGAGAGCCTGAGCCGGGAGTAGGTCCAGGAATTTAGGCGGATCCCGACTCCGTGGTTGTGATGGCTCGGAGCCTGGACTGACTCTGTGACATCAGCATGGAGTGGACTTCAGCCTGCTCTCTGCTGTGCTATTATTAATGCAGCCCCTTAAGATGTAACAATGCTTACAGAGTACCATTATTACACTGTCAAAATGTGCCTGTTTCAGAGCAGGAACGCTTGGTTGGGGATATAACAAATAATGCTAAAAAGTAGAATAACAATTGACAGTATGTGCAGGTAAGGAGTGCAGAAGGTATGACAGTGAATGCAGGCGAGGAGTGCAGAGGTAATGACAGCAGGCAATATGTGCAGGAGAAGAGTGCAGAATGTATGAGAGTGGGCAGTGTATGCAGAAGAGTACAGAAGGTATGAGAGTGGGCAGTGCATGCAGGAGAGGAGTGCAGAGGGAATGACAGCAAGTCACAGGAAGTTTGTGTAGCAGAGGAGTGTAGGCGGTAAGGCTTCAGGAAGTGTGTGTAACAGAGGAGTGCACAGGGTATGACAGTGTGCAGTGTGTATAGGAGAGGGATGCAGAAGGTATGACAGTGGGCAGTGTGTGTAAAAAAGGATTGCACAGGGAATTATAGCAGGCAGTGTGTTCAGAAGAGGACTGCAGAGGATATGACAGCAGCCAGTATGTGCAAAGAGGAGTACAGGGGGTATGACAGTGAGCAGTATGTGCAGGAGGAGTTTAAATGGTATGACAGTGGGCAGTGTATGCAGAAAAGGAGTGCACAGGGTATGACAGTGGGGAGTGTGTGCAGGAAAGGAGTGCACAGGGTATGACAGTGGGGAGTGTGTGCAGGAAAGGAGTGCACATGGTATGATAGTGGGGCGTGTGTGCAGCAAAGGAGTGCACAGGGTATGACAGTGGGGAGTGTGTGCAGGAAAGGAGTGCACATGGTATGACAGTGGGCAGTGTGTGCAGGAAAGGAGTTCACAGGGTATGACAGTGGGGAGTGTGTGCATGAAAGGAGTGCACAGGGTATGATAGTGGGGCGTGTGTGCAAGAAAGGAGTGCACAGGGTATGACAGTGGGGAGTGTGTATGACAGTGGGCAGTGTGCGCAGGAAAGGATTGCACAGAGTATTACAGTGGGGAGTGTGCGCAGGAAAGGAGTGCACAGGGTATGACAGTGGGCAGTGTGCGCAGGAAAGGAATGCACAGGGTATGACATTGGGCAGTGTGTGCAGGAAAGGAGTGCACAGGGTATGAAAGTGGGGAGTATGTGCAAGAAAGGAGTGCACAGGGTATGACAGTGGGGAGTGTGTGCAGGAAAGGAGTGCACATGGTATGACAGTGGGCAGTGTGCGCAGGAAAGGATTGCACAGGGTATGACAGTGGGGAGTGTGTGCAGGAAAGGAGTGCACAGGGTATGATAGTGGGGCGTGTGTGCAAGAAAGGAGTGCACAGGGTATGACAGTGGGGAGTGTGTGCAGGAAAGGAGTGCACAGGGTATGATAGTGGGGCGTGTGTGCAGGAAAGGAGTGCACAGGGTATGACAGTGTGCGCAGGAAAGGAGTGCACAGGTTATGAGAGTGGGCAGAGTGTGCAGGAAAGGAGTGCACAGGGTATGACAGTGGGGAGTGTGTGCAGGAAAGGAGTGCACAGGGTATGATAGTGGGGCGTGTGTGCAGGAAAGGAGTGCACAGGGTATGACAGTGTGCCCAGGAAAGGAGTGCACAGGTTATGAGAGTGGGCAGAGTGTGCAGGAAAGGAGCGCACAGTGTATGACAGTTGGCAGTGTTTGCAGGAAAGGAGTGCACAGGGTATGACAGTGGGCAGAGTGTGCAGGAAAGAAGTGCACAGTGTATGACAGTGGGCAGTGTGTGCAGGAAAGGAGCACACAGTGTGTTGCCGTCTGTGCCTGATTCTTTTTTAGGCTGGGTTCGCACTGGTATGACAAATGCTCCGACTGGGAGCTCATGACGCATGACGTGTGCAAATCAATGTTTCCCTATGAGAGCCGTCTTAACTGGTCAGACACAAGTCGGTCTGACTTTGAAAATGCTCCCTGCATTACTTTGGCCTGACTTTGGTCCTACTTCAGCCAACTGAATATCACTGAAGTCGTGTCAAAGTCAGGTAGCCGTCTTAACTTTGGCATGCGACTTGTGCATCTGAAGATCTTTGAAGGGAAACCCCACACCAAATAAAAAAATTTAAAAAATTGCATGGGGTTCCCCTGCCAAGAGCATATCAGGACCTTCGGTCGGGTATGGATTTTAAGGCTGTCCACAAAGTTTAGGAGTGTGTCTATGGAAATGCTTGACCATTCTTCTCATTCACCTAAAGAAAGTGTCAAAAATAAAACGCAGTACACAGGTTTTTAAAGTAATTTATTAAGGCAGCTCCGGCATCTCTTCTGATTTTTTATGCCCTCTCTGGCTCTTCTCCCTCCTCCGTTGATGTCTTTCTGCCTCTGCCAATTCTTCGCCGCTCACCGCTGATGTCTTCTAACCCTCTCCGGTTCTTCTCCCTCTGTCCACTGTCCTCTGCAGGGTCTCCTCTCTGGGCTGTCTTCTCCCTCTGGTCTCCATCTGTTCTTCCTCTGATGTTGACTCGATACTCTCTCCTGCTTTAATGCCAGGTGCTTATATTGGCAACAGGTGAAATCATCCGATCAAGCCCCGATGGTGACATCATAAGGGGGCAGGGCCTCCAGATGACATCACCTGGTGACCCCACCCCATACCAATATAAGAAGTGGCACACCGTGCACCCAGCATTAGAGCGGGAGAGAGCGTTGAGTCAACATCAGAGGAAGAACAGAGGGAGAAGACAGAGCAGAGAGGAGACCTGGCAGAGGCAGGAGACAGCAGACAGAGGGAGAAAAACCGGAGAGGGCTTGAAGACAACAGAGGAGAGTGGAGAAGAACTGGCAGAGGCATAAGACATCAACAGAGGAGGGAGAAGAGCCAGAGATGGGATAAGAAATTTGAAGAGACACCGGAGCTGCCTTACCTGTGTACTGTTTTGAAACTTTTTTCAGGTGAAGAGGATCAGTATAATGTACCCAATACTCATTCACATAGGGTGGGGGGCCGGGAACTGGGGGCCCCCTTGTTAAAGGGGGCATCCAGATTTCGATAAACCCCCCCGCTCGCAGACCCCGACAACCAACGGCCAGGGTTGTCGGGAAGAGGCCTTTGTCCTCGTCAACATGGGGACAAGGCACAAGGCCTCCCTGCCCCAAAGCACCCCCACGTTGAGGGCATGTGGCTTGGTATGGTTCAGGAGGGGGGGTGCTCACTTGTCCCCACCCCCATTCCTGACCTGCCAGGCTGTGTGCACAGATAAGGGTCTGGTATGGATTTTGGGGGCCCTACGCTGTTTATCGGCATGGAAGTTCCCCTTAAAATCCATACCAGACCGAAGTGACTGGTATGGTCTTGCATGTGGAACCAATGCCGTTTTTTTTTATTTGGCGTGGGGTTTTCCCTTAAGATTTATACCAGACACAAAGTACCTGGTATTGTCGCTATCAAAGTCGGATCGCCATTCATTGAAATCGGACGGATGTCGGACTTGAAGTTGCAGGGCAAAGTTGGATCCACAGTCATACAGCTATCGTGTTGTACCAGTGTGAACCCGGCCTCTCTTCTTTTTTTTTTTTTAACAAAGGTGACCCGGCCTCTCTTCTACCTGCCAACATTCACCGCTGTTATTTTGCCGGTACTGGAACTTTTTTATTGGTTTTGATTATCCATATTTACTGATTTGTGGTTTACTGTCCGCTCAGACCATGTGTCTGCAGACTGCACTCCTGATCATTGTTTTGCATCAGCGTCTGTCTCACAGTAGGTTCACCAAATATTTGCCCACTCAGATTGAGATAAGTCTATCCAATTAAAGCAGAACTTCACTCTCTCAATAAACATTTACCTTTTTTTTCTAACCCTTGTGCTGCTAGCATTAGTAAATAGATAGAAAAGTATATTAGATTTGCATGTCTTACATTTTTTTTTTTTTTTTTTACATTTCTTCAGCTACTTCCTGGTTTTCATGCCTAGGCAAATTATGTCATACATCCCAGGAGTCTTCGAGAGGGGAGGCGGAGCTTTCACAGCTAAGCACACCCTTCTGCCTGCATGCCTGAGCTAAGGGAAGATGGATTCCAGGGAGTAAATGCTATATGAACCATCTTCCCTTACTCAAGATACACTATATTGTCAAAAGTATTGGGACACCTGGCTTTACACAGACCTTACACACACATTTGATGGCATCCCAGTCTTCATCCGTAGGGCTCAATATTGAGTTGGTCCACCCTTTGCAGCTATAACAACTTCAACTCTTCTGGGAAGGCTGTCCACAAGGTTTAGGAGTGTGTCTATGGGAATGTTTGACAATTCTTCCAGAAGCGCATTTGTGAGGTCAGGCATCGATGTTGGATGAGAGGGCCTGGCTTGCAGTCTCTGCTCTAATTCATCCCAAAAGTGTTCTATCAGGTTGAAGTCAGGACTCTGTGCAGGCCAGTCAAGTTCCTTCATCCCAAATTCATCCATGCAGAGTACCCCCAAGGCTCTGTTATATTAGCAGATGGATTGGGGACAGTGGAAGAAGGGGATGATCAGAGAAGACATGATCAAACAGGCTTTTTACACAATGCTTTTTAACCTCTTAGGTTCCACAGTGAGTATAAGAAGCATGCTTTACTGCATATACAGACTGATTTTACTGTGGTGGGTTTAGTAATACACAGGGGCGGACTGACAACTCATGAGACCCCTGGGCAATAGGAGATTATGGGGCCCCCGGGCAATAGGAGAAGATTATGGGGCCCCCGGGCAATAGGAGATTATGGGGCCCCCAGGCAATAGGAGATTATGGGTCACACAGTATACACACACACATACAGTATACACACACAGAAACACAATATACACACACAGTATGCACACACAGTATACACACACAGAATACACATACACACACTGAAAAGGTACTGGAGAGGCGGGGCAGCTATAATCTTGGGATTTAAAAAAAAACACAGATTTTTACATACTGTCCCTGTTTTTTTGAGGCTGGCAACCCTGATGGGGCCCCCTAGTGACATGGGGCCCTTGGACAGTGCCCGAGTGCCCCAATGGTCAGTTCACCCCTTAGCCCTTGTACACACGGTCGGAGAATCCGTCGGAATGTATCCTATCGGACCGTGTCGTCGGATAATCCGACTGTGTGTGGTATGCATCGGACTGATTCCGTCGGAATATCCGTCAGACCCAATTTTCCAACATGTTGGAAATATTTCCCGACCAACTGGGCCGGTCGGACATACTCCGATCATGTGTAGAGAATTTTGATCGGACCAAGTCCCACGCATGCTCCGATCAAATTCCTACATCAAAGCTATTGGCTACTAGCCTGAACGTAGTCCCACCGTAACAAAATTACGTCATCACGTTCTGAAAGATCGGATTTTTCGACAACTTTGTCCGACCGTGTGTATGCAACAGTTTCGGACAAGATCCGACGGACAAAATCTGACGGGCAAAATCCGACGGATTTGGTTGTGGAAATCTCCGACTGTGTGTACGTGGGCTAACACGTTACTAACACATTATCTATAAAAATCCTTACCACCAACCTCATCTCCAGGCTATTAAATGCAAACTTTTACTTTTGCTAAAAATATATATTTTTCAAGCTAATCAATGTGTAAATGGAGGTAACAGGTAAACAGTGAGAAGGCGTGTTTTGTGCCGCACTCGGCATTTGTCACACAAAGAGAATGTGTCCATCCCAGGCTCCATACACTCAGAAGCATCCAATAGATGTAGGCAGTGTACTATTTCATGCCCTGCCACTCCTCAGTCTAATCCTGACCACTATATTCTCAGACCTCCTGGCACAAGGGAAGACTGGGCACAATGTAAGATGTCAGAACAATTGTTCTTATGCCCCATACACACTATCAGATTTTCTGCAGATTTTTTCCTTCAGGTTTACCAAAACCATGTAGTACAAGGGCCTGCCTGATTGCATACAAATTGAAACGCCTAAGGTTTAACCTCATATTATATGGTTTTGGTAAATCTGAAGAGAAAACTCAGCAGAAAATCTGATAGTGTGTGTGGGGCTTGAGTCCTTAGTGGTCTGTTTCATACACAAGCAATGCACATCTCAGCTGCACTTCTTTAACATTGTTTTCGTACACACGATACGAAAATCAGAAGGGAACATTCATAAAACGAGCTGTTTGCGGATCTTCAGATCGTTAGTACGCAGGGGCGGACTGACAACTCATGGGGACCCCGGGCAATAGGCGATCATGGGGCCCCCTTTGACCCCATCCATACACGAGCCACACCCTCACAAAGCCCCACGTATATATTGCACTGCTACATTACATGCATTGGTCACAGAATTTCTCTACTGTATGTTCAAAATAAACGTTTAAAGAATTAAGAAAATAAAGAAAAATAAACTCACATTAAGCACGTACATTTACTGCGGGGCTGCGTCTCCTGTGAGCAGAATCACGTACAGATACTTGATTCTACACTTGCGGGTCTGCACCCTGTTTGAATCGCTGCCGCTGTGACTGGACACGCTGAAAGCTAATCAGCGGGTCCGGCGGACCCGATGTCCGCCGGGCCCCGACAATCGTTTCCAACTGAGGCAGAATGGTGGTCTGCCGATGAAAACAAGTCCCCAGAGGTCCTCCCCCACTTACATCAGGGTCCCCAGAGAGCCTCCCCCACTTACATCAGGGTCCCCAGAGAGCCTCCCCTTACATCAGGGTCCCCAGAGAACCTCCTCTTACATTAGGGTCCCCAGAAAGCCCCCGACCCCCCCTTACATCAGGGTCCCCAGAGAGCCCCCCTTACATCAGGGTCCCCAGAGAACCTCCTCTTACATCAGGGTCCCCAGAAAGCCCCCAACCCCCCCTTACATCAGGGTCCCCAGAGAGCCCCCCCTTACATCAGGGACCCCAGAAAGCCCCCTCCTTACATCAGGGTCCCCAGAGAGCCCCCGACCCCCCCCCCCCCTTACATCAGGGTCCCCAGAGAGCCCCCCCTTACATCAGGGACCCCAGAAAGCCCCCTCCTTACATCAGGGTCCCCAGAGAGCCCCCGACCCCCCCCCTTACATCAGGGACCCCAGAAAGCCCCCTCCTTACATCAGGGTCCCCAGAGAGCCCCCGACCCCCCCCCTTTCATCAGGGTCCCAAGAGAGCCTCCCCATACATCAGGGTCCCCAGAGAGCCCCCCCATACATCAGGGTCCCCAGAGAGCCCCCCATACATTAGGGTCCCCAGAGAGCCCCCCATACATCAGGGTCCCCAGAGAGCCCCCTTATACAACAGGGTCCCCAGAGGGACCCCATACAACAGGGTCCCAAGAGGGCCCCCCCTTACATCAGTTTTCCCAGAGGCCCCCTTACATCAGGGTCCCCAGAGAGCCCCCATACATCAGGGTCCCCAGAGAGCTCCCCCATACATCAGGGTCCCCAGAGAGCCTCCCCCCATACATCAGGGTTCCCAGACTTAAGCCCCCCCCCCGAGGTTCCCCTGTACCTGGCTTTCTGTGCACCTCCAACCCCCAGCACAGGGGGAGGTGAGAGGTGGCAATCGCCAGCCCTATGGTCCTGTGGACCGTGGAATCTCCCTGGGGATGCCGCAGGGAGATGCCGCGAGCACCATAGAGCTGCCGGTCGCCACCACCCACTCCCACCAATGCATCCCAAACTGAAAGCCAGAGGTGCAGAGGGGCAGATGCTGTGTCTTGGGCTCCCCCCCCCCCCACAGCGGCAGAACGGCAGGGCCCAGTCGCAAGTGCGACTGCAGCGACCCTGAAAGTTCCGCCACAACACTGCCAGCAGCATACCCCTAGATCCAAAGAGCATATCTTAGGACAGGGGTGTCCAAACTTTTTTCAAAGGGGGCCAGAAGTGAACGTGTGTGAGGGCCGACCATTTTGCCTGACATTCTTTGAACCATTGAAATTCGGTCTGTGTGTTCGTCCGAGCGCTAATACGCGGCCCAACAAAAATTCTCTTGCCTTTGTCGCGCTCGTTCCTGACACACAGACGAATGCTCTGTTCTTTAGGGGTACCCCACACATTGGAAACGTGGGGAGCTTTTGGTGCAGTGCAATTTAAAAAAAAAGTCTGGGGACGTCTTTCCCTGCATTTTTGTGGGTAGGGAAGCCCATTGAAATGAATGGGCTGCCCTACACGCAGCATGCAGCCACACAGATGTGAACCAAGGGCTTCACATGGACATGGTTCACAGGTCAGGGCAGTAAAACCACATGGTTAAGCTGTTTTTACCACCCCCAACGTCTCACACTTTAGCTGCAGAGGGAGCAGCTGGGGATGTACACATGCTGTGGCTGCAGCTGGAGGAATACCCAGGGTGAATGGGCCTGCACTGCAACTACCCCGCAACTGTGTGGATTGCACAGTTGCTGCATAGTGATGCTGCATTTATGGACTTAGGCCGCGTACACACGGGCGGACTGTTCGCCCAACTTTGTCCGCTGAACAGTGTTTCAGCGGACAGTCCGCTCGTGTGTGGGCTTCAGCGGACAGTTTCAGCGGACAGTCTGACGAACAAAGTTTTTCGGAAATCCCGTAAAACTGTCCGCTGAAACTTGGTTTGAGCGGACAGTCCGCTCGTGTGTAGGCTTGTTCGTCAAACTAAGTTCCACGCATGCTCAGAAAGGATTTACACGCCGAAGGTTGCATTGCAGTGTATAGGACGTCGTTTTTCTAGTCCCGTCGTACGTGCCGTTCACGTCATCGCGCACGGTTTCAGCGGACTGTTCGTTCATCGTGTGTGGTCAAGTCCGCTCATGCTAATTTTGAGCGGACTGTTTGTCAAACTGTTTGACGAACAAGGTTGGGCGAACAGTCCGCGCGTGTGTACGCGGCCTTAGAGTGGTTGTATACTCAATTTTTTAACTTTTACCTACAGGAAAGCCTATAATAAGGCTTACCTGTAGGTTCAAAAAATATATCCTAAACCTGTACGGTTTAGGAGATATTCCCCTCGGTATGCGTCGCTGACTGCAGCGGCGCATGCGCACAAGGGGATTCTCGGCCTGAAAATCCGGCAGTGACCGGCCGGAATGAAATCTCCCGCGCGCATGCGCGGGAGTGACGATATCGCGGCTCCGGCCACTCACAGCACCGGAGCCGCGATACCCGGAAGAAACGCTGAGGGAGCATGTCAGCTCCCTCGGCGTGGATCGGGCCAGATGTCGGGGCCTCGTTCTAAGGTAAGTATTTCATAATGAGCTAGTATGCAAAAAAAAATGTACTACCGCTTTAAAACATAATGCCTCTTTACTGCCTTTCAAATGCCTCTGAAAGCAATCTGTGCATGGATTGCTTTTCAGAGGAGCAGCAGTCCTGGCTGCTATCACACACAAGCCCTACAAAAGCAGTTCTGATGGTACAGAAATGGGGGGGGGGGGTTCCAGATTAAAAGTAACTGTGGCAGCACGCAGGTAAAATCACCTGGTTGTATCCAGGATGGGAAATATGTGTGCCCTAGATTCAGGCTTTATGCAGACTTTTACAATTAGAGGGGAAGAGTTAATGAGCCCAGCTGAAGTAAGTGGGCTCATTAAGACCTCTACAAAAAACCCCAGCATGCTTAGGGAGATGCTCCATCCTGGAACCAGTTTTGTGTTGTATAGACTGGGGAGTGTGATATCTGTTCTGTGCGGTGAGTTAACGCCTGTGTGGCAAACCTCTACAACAGAGACAGGGACTGGTGCAGCACAAGGCTGCACTCAGTTGTTAGACAGGGAATCTAAGTGTGTAGTTAGAGGTCAAGCTGACCAGGATTTATTTTCATGTTTTATTTTTGTTTGGCTGTTATATGTTTCACTGCATGTAGCATAAATAAACCGCATCTTTTGTTTTTTTGCACCTACAACGCTGTTTGCTGTGCCTGATTTTGTGTTGTGAACCCATCCAGGGGGTCACACACACCCGCTGCCGAGCTAACCCCTCACAGTTGGTGGAGAATTTTGGCAGTTTTTTTTCAATTTTTTTAAAGGCCAGCATGGAGGAGATACTGAGACAGCTGGCTCTAGCAAATGCAAATCAGCAGCAAACAAATGCGGCTTTACAAAAGAGCCTTGCAGCTCAACAACAGAGCCTTGCAGCCCAGCAGAAAGCTCACCTGCAGAGTCTGGAAGCTCAGCAACAAGCACAGCAGCAATCTGAAGCCCGCTTTATAGACCTGTTGCAGAAGCAAGAGCAGAGTTTTCAACAGAAAATAGAGACATTAATACAGCAACGTCCGCAGACCAATGAAGCAAGTGGTTACAATAATACCGCATCCTTTGGTGTGAGCCGTTTACTGACAAAAATGACTGGAGAGGATGATCCGGAGGACTGCTGAAAGGGAAAAGTGGCCTAAGGAGCAATGGGCTGGACTGGTGGCCCCTCTGTTAACTGGGGAATCGCAGAAAGCTTATTATGACCTAGAGCCTGACCAAGCAAAAGACTATGTGGTGCTAAAAACAGAAATATTGGCACGGCTGGGTGTCACCCTGGCCGTCCGGGCTCAGCGTGTGCATAATTGGACTTTTCAGGTTGGAAAACCCCCCAGGTCTCAAATGTATGATCTCATTCACCTGAGCAGGAAGTGGCTGCAGCCAGAGACTTTGACCGCATCAAACATTGTGGAACATGTTGTTATGGATCGTTTCCTGAGAGCTCTTCCTACTGCCATCCAAAAATGGGTAAGCCATGGAGACCCAGAACATGCAAATAAACTTGTGGATCTGGTTGAGAGGTACTTGGCTACAGAGAACCTGACCACCTCTTCCAGGGACTCACGGACTTTCCACCCTAAGACCAGATCATCCCCAGTGGCGGGTAAGATGACTCCAAGGGGTGAGGGTGGAGAGAGTGAGAGGGTGGGAGTTCTACCTAAGGTCTGGCGGGAGCAGCCCAGGAAGCCCATGCTGCAAGAGACAGCGAAAAAGATTATTTGCTACCGCTGCCGGCAAGAGGGACATATTGCAGCCAATTGCCCCGTTGTGGATGAGCCTATGCAATGTGACTTTATAAGGGAGAGACGTCAGTCGCTGTTTGCGACAGTTGCATGCACTGCCATTCGGGGACCTGAGAAACATTTATGTAAAATGTGTATTAATGGTAGAAATTTTGATGTGTTGCTGGATTCAGGTAGCCTGGTAACATTGATAAAAGCTGAATTAGTTACTACAGAGGTCTCTGGAAAGAACAGGGTGGCTGTTATTTGTGTGCATGGGGACACCCGAGAGTATCCTGTAACTTCAGTGTTTTTTTGAGACCCCCAAAGGTAACCTCTCTCATCAGGTGGGGTTAGTGTCTCACTTACCACATGATGCTATTGTGGGAAGGGATTTTCCAAAATTCTGGGAACTCTGGGATTGTCCTGAGCCCCCCACTGGTGCCCCTATAAACCAGGAAGATGACCAGAATTCCTCTGGGAGTGGTGAGGACTCTCCTGAATTTCCCTTGTCGGTATTGGCGGGGGAAACTCGAGAAACTGGGGAGGAGCCAACATCCTCAGATGAAAACATGCCGTCTGTGGAGTTTTCGGATCTTGAGGTTCACAGGGAAAATTTTGCCACAGAACAGTTAAAAGACCCCACCCTAATAAAGGCACGGGAAAATGTGGTGAAAATAGATGGCGAGTTAGTGAACCCAGATAAGACTTGCACTTATCCTTACTTCACTATGGAAAGGGACCTGCTGTATCGAGTGGCTCAAAGGGCAGAAGAAACCATTGAGCAACTTGTAGTGCCCAAACCTTACAGGAAGTTGGTGTTAGAATTGGCTCATGGGCACATTCTGGGAGATCATCTGGGAACAGAGAAAACCAGAGAGAGGGTATTGCAGAGATTCTATTGGCCTGGGGTCATGAAGGAAATAGAAAATTATTGTTCCTCCTGCCCTGTGTGTCAGAAGTCGGCACCTATGCCACATTTCCGTAACCCGCTGGTACCTCTTCCTATCATTGAGGTCCCCTTTGAAAGGATCGCAATGGATTTGGTAGGTCCGATAATGAAGTCCGCCAGGGGCATCAGTACATTTTGGTTATATTGGACTATGCCACCCGTTATCCGGAAGCAATTCCTCTCCGAAATACCTCGGCCAAAACCATAGCCAAAGAGCTATCTCTTGTTTTTAGCCACGTGGGTATTTGTAAGGAACTGCTTACGGACCAAGGTACACCCTTTATGTCCCGGGTTATGAAAGAATTATGCAAGTTGTACAAAGTGACGCAATTGCGTACATCTGTGTATCACCCCCAAACAGATGGGTTGGTTGAAATATTCAACAAAACCCTTAAACAAATGTTAAAGAAGGTGGTGGATAGAGATGGAAAGAATTGGGACTGTCTAATACCCTATCTGATGTTTGCCATTAGGGAGGTACCCCAATCCTCTACGGGTTTCTCACCCTTCGAGTTGCTCTATGGGAGACACCCAAGAGGGCTGCTGGATATCGCCAAGGAAACTTGGGAAAATGAGAGTTCTCCTCACAGGAGTGTGATTGAGCATGTCGCCCTGATGCAAGATAGAATTGCACAGGTAATGCCAATTGTAAAGGAACATTTAACCCAAGCGCAGTTAGCACAGAAGAGAGTTTACAACCGTGGGGCCAAGACCCGTACTTTTTCCCCGGGGGATAGGGTCTTGGTGCTAGTCCCTACGGTTGAAAGCAAATTTCTGGCCAAATGGCAAGGTCCATATGAAGTAATTGAAAAAATGAGTGAGGTGAACTACAGGGTTAGACAGCCAGGAAGGCGAAAGCCGGAGCAGATCTATCACGTCAATCTGCTGAAAGCCTGGAGGGATAGGGAATCCCTAGTCGCAGAGACTTTGTCACAAGTACAGCCTGATTGCTTAGTTCCTGAGGTTGGAATAGCAGACACCTTATCGAAACCCCAACAACAGGAGGTTAAAGAGTTTGTACTTCGTAACAAAGAGATTTTCTCTGAGCTTCCGGGACAAACATCTGGCGTAGAGCATGACATTATCACCCCGCCAGGAGAAAGGGTAAAACTAAAACCTTATAGAATACCAGAGGCCCGACGGGAGGCAATACGTGGGGAGGTTCAAAGGATGCTGGAATTGGGTGTGATAGAGGAGTCCCAGAGTGACTGGTCCAGTCCTATCGTACTAGTGCCCAAACCTGATGGGAGCTGGCAGTTTTGTAACGATTTTCGACAATTGAATAAAGTTACAAAATTTGACACCTACCCCATGCCGCGCATAGATGAGTTGATTGACCGGCTGGGAACAGCCCGATATATGACAACTCTTGATCTCACCAAAGGGTATTGGCAAATTCCCCTGGCCGAGTCGGCCAAGGAGAAAACTGCGTTTGTAACCCCAGATGGGGCATTCCAATATAAGAGAATGCCGTTTGGGTTACAGAATGCACCGGCAACATTCCAGCGGAAAATGGATAAGATTCTGAGGCCCCATCAGAAATATGCTGCAGCTTACCTGGATGATGTGATTATCCATAGCACAGACTGGGTCTCACATTTGCCAAAAGTACAAGCAGTCCTAGACTCTATCCGGGAAGCTGGGTTTACGGCCAATCCAAAGAAGTGTACCATTGGACAGGAGGAGGCCAAATATCTTGGGTACACTATTGGGAGGGGGGTGATAAAACCCCAAGTCAATAAAGTCGAGGCCATACAGAGTTGGCCACGTCCCAACAGCAAGAAACAGGTACGAGCCTTTCTGGGAATCGCTGGCTATTATCGACGATTCATTCCCCATTTTGCTTCTCAGGCTGTGCCCCTCACCAACCTGACAAAAGGGAAAGAGTCGGTCATGGTTAAATGGTCCCCAGAGGCTGAAGAAGCATTTCAGTCCTTAAAAACAGCCTTATGTAGCCAGCCAGTGTTGTACTCACCAGACTTCTCTAAGAACTGTGTTGTACAAACTGATGCATCAGATGTTGGGTTAGGAGCAGTGTTATCCCAGGTCTGGAACGGGGAAGAGCACCCAGTCATTTACCTCAGCAGGAAGTTGAAGTCCCATGAGGTAAATTACGCCACAATTAAGAAGGAATGTTTAGCAGTGAAGTGGGCTCTAGATTCCCTTCGGTACTATCTGCTAGGTAGGCACTTTGACCTGGTGACTGATCACGCTCCTTCAAAGTGGATGGCTCAGAACAAGGAGACCAATAGAAGGGTAAATAGGTGGTTCCTGGCCCTACAAGAATTTAACTTTACAGTTAAGCATCGCCCTGGTGTTAAAATGGGGAATGTGGATGCTTTGTCTCGGATACATGCGTGTCTGACTGCTTGTGTTACAACCCCAAGGTTGAAACAAGAGGGGGGGGGGGGGGGGTATGTGGCAGCAGGCAGGTAAAATCACCTGGTTGTATCCAGGATGGGAAATATGTGTGCCCTAGATTCAGGCTTTATGCAGATCT
Source organism: Lithobates pipiens (assembly GCF_037356315.1). NCBI lineage: Eukaryota > Metazoa > Chordata > Amphibia > Anura > Ranidae > Lithobates > Lithobates pipiens. The sequence goes on along the minus strand of NW_027507791.1, from coordinate 69,903,252 downwards.
TTACAATTAGAGGGGAAGAGTTAATGAGCCCAGCTGAAGTAAGTGGGCTCATTAAGACCTCTACAAAAAACCCCAGCATGCTTAGGGAGATGCTCCATCCTGGAACCAGTTTTGTGTTGTATAGACTGGGGAGTCTGAGATCTGTTCTGTGCGGTGAGTTAACGCCTGTGTGGCAAACCTCTACAACAGAGACAGGTGCAGCACAAGGCTGCACTCAGTTGTTAGACAGGGAATCTAAGTGTGTAGTTAGAGGTCAAGCTGACCAGGATTTATTTTCATGTTTTATTTTTGTTTGTCTGTTATATGTTTCACTGCATCTAGCATAAATAAACCGCATCTTTTGTTTTTTTTGCACCTACAACGCTGTTTGCTGTGCCTGATTTTGTGTTGTGAACCCATCCAGGGGGTCACACACACCCGCTGCCGAGCTAACCCCTCACAGTAACATACACACAGACACATACACACATGCATACAGACAAATGCATACACATACATACACATACATACAGACATACATACAGACACACACACACATGCATACATATACATACAGACACATGCACACAGATACAGACACATGCAGACACATACATACACATGCATACACATACATACAGACACATACATACAGACACATGCATACACACATACATACATACAGACACATGCACACACATGCATACACATACATACAGACACATGCACACACATGCATACACATACATACAGACACACGCACACGCACACACATACAGACACATGCACACACATACAGACACATATACAGACACATGCACACACATACAGACACATGCATACACATACATACAGACACATGCATACACATGCACAGTCAGACACATGCATTCACATACAGATATACATACAGACACATGCACAGACATACAGACATACATACAGACACATGTATACACATACAGACATTCATACAGACACATGCATACACAGACACATGCACACACATACATACAGACATATACAGACACATACAGACACATGCACACACATGCATACACATACATACAGACACATATACAGACACATGCATACAAATACATACAGACATACATACAGTGGTGTGAAAAAGTGTTTGCCCCCTTCCTCATTTCCTGTTCCTTTGCATATTTGTCACACTTAAGTGTTTCAGAAACATCAAACCAATTTAAACAATAGTCAAGGACAACACAAGTAAACACAAAATGCAATTTGTAAATGTGTTTTTTTTATTAAAGGTGAAAAAAAATCCAAACCATCATGGCCCTGTGTGAAAAAGTGATTGCCCCCTAAACCTAATAACTGGTTGGGCCACCCTTAGCAGCAACAACTGCAACCAAGCGTTTGCGATAACGTGCAATGAGGCTTTTACAGCGTCCTGGAGGAATTTTGGCCCCCTCATCTTTGCAGAATTGTCCTAATTCAGTTACATTAGAGGGTTTTCGAGCATGAACGGCCTTTTTAAGGTCATACCACAACATCTCAATAGGATTCAGGTCACGACTTTGGCTAGGCCACTCCAAAGTCTTCATTTTGTTTTTCTTCAGCCATTTGGTGGTGGACTTGCTGGTGTGTTTAGGATCATTGTCCTGCTGCAGAACCCAAGTTCGTTTCAGCTTGAGTACACGAACAGATGGTCGGACATTCTCCTTCAGGATCTCTTGGTAGACAGCAGAATTCATAAATCCTTTTATCACGGCAAGTCTTCCAGGTCCTGAAGCAGCAAAACAGCCCCAGACCATCACACTACCACCACCATATTTTACTGTTGGTATAATGTTCTTTTTATGAAATGCAGTGTTCCTTCTACGCCAGATATACTTGGCGAGAAATTGAGACGAGCTTTGATGTTCTTTTTGCTCAGCAGTGGTTTTCTCCTTGGAACTCTGCCATGCAGGCCATTTTTGCCCAGTCTTTTCCTGATGGTGGAGGCATGAACGCTGACCTTAACTGAGGCAAGTGAGGCCTGCAGTTCCTTGGATGTTGTTGTGGGGTCTTTTGTGACCTCTTGGATGAGTCGTCGCTGCGCTCTTGGGGTAATTTTGGGCGGCCGGCCACTCCTGGGAAGGTTCACCACTGTTCCATGTCTTCGCCATTTGTGGATAATGGCTCTCACTGTGGTTCGCTGGATTCCCAAAGCTTTGGAAATGGCTTTATAACCCTTTCCAGACTGATAGATCTCAATTACTTTCTTTCTCAATTGTTCCTGAATTTCTTTGGGTCTCGGCATGATGTGTAGCTTTTAAGGATCTTCTGGTGGACCTTACTGTGTCAAGCAGCTCCTATTTAAGTGATGCCTTGATTGTGAACAGGTGTGGCAATAATCAGGCCTGGGTGTGGCTAGAGAAATTGAACTCAGGTGTGGACAACCACAGTTATAGTATGTTTTAACAAGGGGGGCAATCACTTTTTCACACAGGGCCATGATGGTTTGGATTTTTTTTCACCTTTAATAATAAACACCTTCATTTACAAATTGCATTTTGTGTTTACTTGTGTTGTCCTTAACTATTGTTTAAATTGGTTTGATGTTCCGAAACACTTAAGTGTGACAAACATGCAAAGGAACAGGAAATGAGGAAGGGGGCAAACACTTTTTCACACCACTGTACATACACATGCACACACACACACATACAGACACATGCATACACATATATACAGACATACATACAGACACATGCACACACACGCACAAACACATACAGACACATGAATAAAGCCCTTTTAAAACAAATCTAGCTTGTAGCACAGTACAGTACCTTTCCAGCTTCCTCATTCAGCCAGGTACTGCACTGTAGGGGGAAGCAGAGAGCACAGCACACTCCCCTGCACTTTACTTTCACTTTTGAGGCTGAGGGAGCGTCTCACAGTGCTGATGTACAGTTCGGCAGGGGATCGGGCTCATCTGACAACCCTGATCCCACGGCACACTGGTTCACACAGGAGCTTCTCACGGGCCACCTACTGGCCGTGGGCCCTTGGTCGGCGTTCGAATGACATAATGGTCATTCTGCCCCTGTTAGTACGGTGCTTTCGACAGCCAATTCAACTTTTTCGTCAGACAGAAGCTGGATGTGCGGGTTATAAAATTTTCTTTGTTCATGAACTCAACATCTGATTTTCGGATGGTTAGTACAGAAATACGTCACACAAAAGTCAAAAGTACAACCAAATCAAGGAACGAGCCAGAAGAATCTGGTCTTGTAAACTACTGTCTGTAATCTAGAATTAACATTTGTGACGTGGCAATTGACGAAATATCGAAATGCAGCGCACATTCTCATCTTCTTTAATGGGATAATAATGAAGCTGCTTTGCTGGTGATACTGATGTAGTTATGCCAAATGTATTTTAACCACTTCAGCCTCAGAAGATTTGGCTGCTCTAAGGACCAAGCCATTTTTTGCGATACGGCACTGCGTCACTTTAGCTGACAATTGCGCGGTCGTGCAATGCTGTACCCAAACAAAACTAAACAAAATAAGCGTTTATTGATTGGTTTGCGAAAAAGTTATAGCGACTACAAAATAAGGGATAGATTTATGGCATTTACATTTTTTTACTAGTAATGGCGGTGATCTGCGATTTTTATCGAGACTGCAACATTATGGCGGACACATCAGACACTTCTGACACATTTTTGGCACGATTGACAATTATACAGCAATCAATGCTTTAAAGATGGACTGATTACTGTATAAATGTCACTGACAGGGAAGGGGTTAACACTATTGGGGCGATCAAGGGGTTAACTGTGTTCCCTCGTGTGTTCTAACTGTAAGCAGAGGGGACTGACTACAGGAGATGACAGATTATAGTTCCTAGCTATTAGGAACTCACGATCTGCATCTTCTCTCCTCACAGAACAGGGATTTGTGTTTACACACACAGGTCCCTGTTCTGCCCCTTGTGCCCTCGATCGTGCGTGGTCGGCCGTTATCGCGACTGCCAGTCATGAGCATCGGCACCCCCGCAGTGCAACGCACATGCCTCCTATCCCGCTTAAAGGAGCGGACATACAGCTATGGCGGTTCGCGGTATTGTGCAAGTGCTTAAAAGGCATTTGTTTTGTAAGATCTGAAAATCGCGAATCAACGCTCACCAAACTTCTACTTTTAGCAGAAGGGGCCCAAAGAGTGGCACTTGAGAAAAGAACTTCCTCTTTATACTCTCATAGTACCTCACTACGTTTATGTTTGTCACACACCGATTTGCAGATAGTTAGTATGCTAGACAAAATCCTGCAAACGCGCTTTTGTCAAAAATCAGTCAATCAGTCGTACAATAATCACACCGTGTGTACGAGGCTTAAGGCATCGAAAAGCAGACGTGACAATCAGATGAAGGCCGGTTTCTAATCATTTGCAAAATAGAATAACGGAAATACTCTGTTCTTACAATATAAATATTAATCAAAAATTGGCAAAATACATTTGTATGACCCCCCTATTTATCAAACTCAGCAACAATTAAAATTGTACCTGTTGCTTAACCACTTCAATACCGGGCCATAGTCAAATGAGGGCCACAGATGGGATCTCCCATTCTGGGTGGACGTCATATGACGGCCTCGGTATTGCGCCGCTCCTGCGGGCCCCCGGACACAGCCCATCCCCTATCTGTGTGATTTTCCTCCCCATCGACCTCCCCCCCCCCCCCCGATACACGTGTCCAATCACAGCCGATCACATGTACTGCGCCGTTACAGTGCTCGTGCACCGCATACTAGCTCATTATGAAATACTTACCTTAGAAGGACGCGCCGGCATCTCACTTGGTCCACTCTGAGGGAGCTGACATGTTCCCTCAGCGTGTCTTTTGGGTATTGCGCTGTGAGTGGCCGGAGCCACGATGTTGTCACTCTCGCGCATGCGCGTGGGAGTTTTCTTCACGCTAGGGTCTGGCGTCTGCCGGACTTTCAGCCGAGAATCCCTTGTGCGCCGCTGAAGTCAGCGGCTCATTGCAAGGGGAACATCTCCTAAACCGTACAGGTTGAGGAGATATTCTTTTTACTGACAGGTAATCCTTATTATAAGCTTACCTGTAGGGTAAAGTCAAAAATTTGACTATACAACCGCTTTAAAATAAAAAAGGCCTTATAAATTCACAATTCCTTTTTAAGTGCTCCCGGCCAAGACTACATACCGTCATTTCAGACAATTAAGAGGTACAGCTGTGAGAAAAAGTTAGTAAACCTTACAAATTGTAATGGCTTTCCATATGAATAGCAACAAAATTTTGATCACATCTTAAAAATTTTTCTCAACAAAAAAAGTCTTAACATGCACAATATTTTATGATGTCATTTCTTTACTAAACAAATAGTTTTGACAATTAAAAAAATAATAATGTAAACCTTAGGCCTCATGCACACTGGACGTTAAAATAACATTATAAAAATGGCAGTAGCTTTGCAGTGATTTTTTCAACTTTTTTCAACGCTTTTGCTTTTTGTGTTTTTTAGCGTTTATTATTTTTCCACATTAGCGTTTTAGCGTTTTTTTTTTTTTTTTAAGAAAACTATTTTTTTCTCCAATGGATCAAAAACGTTAAAAAACGCTGGTGAGCGACGTTTTTGAGCGTTAAAGTGTTTTTACAACTGAAAAACGTCTCTCAGAACCCACTAGTTTTGTTTATTTTTTTACTGCTCAAAAACACCACTGCCCAAAACTGCTGATAACAGCCTATGTGTGCATGGACAACATGATGGAGAGTTTAATGACTGTAGAAAAAAACGTCTACAGCCAAAAACAGCTGCTGTAAAAACTTCAAAAAACATCCAGTGTGCATGAGGCCTTATACTGTATCCAATACCAGAACGTCTGTATTGTTCATAATCTCGACTAAACAGCAGTAAGGAGGTATTTTGCCCTTTCCTCCACTACTAAATATGACATTTTTTTTACATTTATGTATATTTTTGCAGTCTTCTATCTAAATGCCATATTTCAGATCATGCCACTGCATTTCAACGGGACTGAAGTCTGGACAGTCTAAGATATAGAATTCTTCTGTTTATTAATTTACTGCTGTGCTTTAGATCAATGGCATTTTGGCAGACCAAATGTCATTTGAATTTTAGATTGTGAATACCCCGATAGGTGTCAGAATTTTGTCGAACTTCTGATAGAACTTTCTGATTTTATGCATGTTACATACTTCTAAAAATCTCCCTTACGCAGACATCCACAAGCTTTTAAATTGCTACTGGGTGCTGCTATCTTGGTTGTAGCGTCAGCAGCATCAGCGGACTCAGAGCTGTCACTTAAAGGTGAAGCACAGTCAAACCTCATCTGGTTGTGCTTCACCTGTGGATCACAGAAGTGTAGTTTGTTCTGCACTCCCATGATCCATCCAGGCTGGGGCAAGATCGTGACAATGTGGTCAAGGTCTGCCCACAACCCTGGACCAGCACCTGGCTCAGCCTCTTAGCGAGAGCAGAGAGTCTGTGACTAATTCACCAGCTCTCTGCTCACGGATCTCTGAGAAACAAGCAGTCAGTGCTGTTTGATCGCTCGGTTCTCAGTCTTCTCAGAGCCAGCAGGGGGACAGATGCAGCATTGGACCAAAGCTGCATCCAATTAAGGAAAGTATGATTTATAACAAACAAAAAAACAATCTGACCTTCCCTGTTAAGTGACACTCCATAGTATTCCCCTTCTCTCCACCTTTACAGCTACATAAAAGGTTCCCTGTTTCTGACCAATCTTTGTCTTATGGGGGACAATCATGGCTACCCTTAAGACTAGTATACACAGGCCGAATGTCAGATGACATTGGCTGGTTCAATAGAAAATGGCCGACATTCGACTCATGTGTATGGAAGCCGGTCCGACAGAAGTCTGCCAACTGCCTCTCAATCAGTGCTCTCAGCCAATGGATGACAGTACTGACCGCAGTGTTCTGGTGGGGGGGCCGTGCCTTTGTAAGAACTCAATAGAACAGAGGTGGAGATCACTGTACTAGCATTTGATTGTTAGCACAGTGGCTCCGACCTCAGCTGTCAGTTTTTTTCCGTTCAACCCAACGGTTGTAGACTAGTTGTGTGTACAAGGCTATGGGTGGGTCATAGATGAGTAGAAAAACAATCACTCAAATGAAAATTTCCATTTGATCTAACATGCGATAGTCCCATCATTGTTTCAGAATTTGTGAAATAAAATTACAATTTCTGATTGTTTTCAAGCAAGTCCCTTTATCAAAAATGAGATAATTCGCTCTGAAATTTTCCTTCGAACGCGTTCATTTGTTTAGTTTCGATGGCAGCATGAAAATCACTTGTTGCAATGGGCACACTAATTATGCAAAAATTTAACGAAATAAACTCATCATCTATGGCCTGCTTTAAAGTGGAACTCCAGGTAAAAATGATAACCAGATAATACAGATATACGTCCTTTATGTGAGCTACTCTACTCTTAGCCCACGTACACACGGTCGGAGATTTTGCCAACCAAATCCGTCGAATTTTGCCCCTCGGATTTAGTCTGACCGATTGTGTCCGAAACTGTTGCATACACACGGTCGGGCCAAGTTGGCGAAAAATCCGATCTTTCAGAACGTGATGACGTAATTTCATTACGATGGGACTACATTCAGGCTAGTAGCCAATAGCTTTGATGTAGGAATTTGATCTGAGCATGCGTGGCACTTGGTCCGATCAAAATCCTCTACACATGACCGGATTAGGTCCGTCCGGCCCAGTTGGTCGGGAAATATTTCCAACATGTTGGAAAATTGGGTCGGACGGAGATTCGGATGGAATCAGTCCGATGCAGACCACACACAGTCAGATTATCTGATGACACGGTCCGATAAGACTCATTCCGACAGATTCTCCGACCGTGTGTACAAGGGCTTATGGCTCAAGAACACTACTTTCTCCTGGAAATGACAGTAATGGTTCTCACACATCTGATAAGGAACTACAAAAAAAAGTGGCTTGTAAAGTTCTACTTGCTAAGTCATGGGTGCGGTTGTCCCTTTTTATTCTCCTCCTGTAAAGCATGTTCAATGTTATTAATAACAAACTATGCAAAGCAGAGTTCTGATTGGCTGCCAGTGCTGCTCCTTCCTCATCACTCCCCCCCACCCCCAGTGTGAGTGATGCTGTAGAGCAGGGATATGCAATCAGCGGACCTCCAGCTGTTGCAAAACTACAAGTCCCATCATGCCTCTGCCTCTGGGTGTCATGCTTGTGGCTGTCAGAGTCTTGCTATGCCTCATGGGACTTGTAGTTCTGCAACAGCTGGAGGTCCGCTAATTGCATATCCCTGCTGTAGAGGGATTACAGGGGCCTGGTGTAAAGGTGTGGATGTGTATGCTAGTTTTAAATAAAATATATATTTTTAATAAATGTATTCATTTAAAAGTATATTTGTAATAATCATTTTAATACATTTAAATTGTAATATATTATTCACGTGTCTGGATAGAATGGCATTACAACATAAGGGACAAATAGAACACATACATTGTTACAAAACCTAGTGCATGTGGTTAAGACAAAATGTAGCAATCATAGGGGACAATAGTAGAGATCTTTCTGTCTTTACAAGAATACAACTTATGCTGTGTACACACGATCGGACTTCCCGGCAGAAAAAGTCAGACGGAATCATTTCATTGGATATTCCGATCGTGTGTGGGCTTCATCTGACTTTTTTTTTCTCAAAATTCAATTCAATTCTGGCGAACCTAGAAATAGAACATGTTTTAAATCTTTCCGACAGTATCAATTCCTATTGAGAAAACTGTTTGTCTGTATGCTGTTCCGACGGACCAAAAACGACACAAGGGCAGCTATTGGCTACTGGCTATTGAACTTCCTTTTGTAGTCCCGTCATACGTGTTGTACATCACTGCATTCTAAACAAATGGACTTTGGTGTGATCGTGTGTAGGCAAGTCCGTTTCAGCAGAACTCCGTCAGAAAGACCGTCAGTTTATTCTGACAGAAAAAACGGTCCTGTGTACGCTGCATAAGAGGTCATGCATTTTAAGTGCAACAGCATTGCATTTGTAATCTGGACAAAAAAAATAAGTAATATATATTATTCATATTTGGTTGCCCATATAGGACTCAGACATTTTCAAAGTTTGCATAAAATACATGCACCTACATGAATTAAAAATTTGCATTTGTTAAATGTTTGTTTTGGAGTTTGTAGAGCATTGCAAACACAACTAGTAAATCATGTGTGCAATGCTCCTAAAGACACTTACGCAACTCCAATTCCTTATCTCAATATGGTCCTTCAGTGATTCACCTGGAGGAAGTACTTCTGCCACGGTGGAAGATGGGACTTGTAGTTTTTCCATACACAGATCCTGAATGGATTACACGTCTACATTCTATGTGACCAAGTTTTATGTTACACTTTAAATATAGGTGTAACATGAAGCACAGGTGAAATTAGCCTTTAGGTAAAGTAAACTGGCAATTGATGTTTGATTTTTCATGTTATTGTTCCCTTAAATATTCCAATATTTTTCTGGTATCAATAACTGAATTGGTAGAAACTAAAATAATTATTAATTCTACTAGAAGAAAGGTGTTCTAAATGAAAAAAAAAGAAAAAGTTGAAGAATAAATGCATGATGCAGTTATTATTTTTGCCCACTAGAGGGGGGTAGTAATTAAGAAGTCTTATTTTTGCACTGCTAAAGCCAAGCCAGAACATAAAGCGGTTCTGCACAATACAATAGTGCGAAATGTCATTCACTGGTATAAATAATGAGCAAGTGGGCTTAGAAGGACCCTGAAACCACAAGAAACACCTGCTAAGATGGAAGCAGCCACCCCCTGGTTCAAGTGATATTAGTTCCAGGTCAGTGACAGTTATCATCTAGGAAAAAATGCCTTGTGCCAAATTAATGCAGTTCTGTAATCATTAATAGATCATTAAATTTATTTTTGAAATGCAAGTCGTGTAAGTATTGAAACTGACCTGGTATCAGCCTCTTGCAGTCTCTGTACAGCAGGGCCAGAGTGTTAGAGGAAGAAGCAGCACAAGGAGCCCACCATTTCAAGTGCTAAATAGTAATACCTAGAGGCCCTGGTCGGGTTATGAAAACTCTCCACAGAACCCCCCCGTCCTGCCATTTGACATTAGCAGCTGCTCCAGGCCATGCAGAATGCATGCATGCGCAATGTGCTCTCCCCTTCTCTTGCTGAGCTCAGTAGCGGCTGCTAGCATGCTGTTCAAACTGTACATGTGCACAGTGCGCTCTTTCCTTCTATAGCTGAGCTCAACTGCTGCAGCTAGAGAAGAGGAGAACATACTGCGCACATGTGCAGTTTACATGGCTCAGAGCTGCCACAAGGGGGCATACAATTGTAATGTCCAGCTTGCCCTGCATATGACAGGATGGAGGGGGATCAAGGGACCAGCAGTTCTTGTAGAAAGGGCTGCATGTGTAATGGGAGGAGGTGGAGCATTGCTATGTTCTAATCAGAAGATATGGAATTGCATAGGGAAAAAAAAAAAACACTTGTAGATTTTTTTATATAATAGATTTTTTATATAATATTTTTTTTTATAATTTCTTTTATATAATAGTTTTTTTTTATATAATTGTTTTTTCCAGTAATTGTTTTTTTCTAGAGCATGCTTTTTCTTCTTGAGGATCACTAGGTTCTTTTGTTTATATCACTAGCATATTGCAAACTGCATCTTAACAATATTTTTTGGGGTTTCTTTGAGTTTTTTTTATATCTATTTTTATTTTTTTTCTATAATCATCTATGAGATATATGGCCCTTTTCCTACATATATATTCTGATATATATTTTTCTACATGTATTTTTTAATTATACAATGGTAACACTAATACTGTCTGTATTAATTTTTATTTCTTCTCATTTGTAACCATCATTAATGTAATATGATATTTTATCTTTTTTTTTAATTTCTGAGATATAATACGTCAGTTTTTAATTTGCCTATTTCTTATTGATGACAATGTGCTTTACCGCTCGTCTATGCATCCAGAGACATATACATATATTATATGTTGTAAATATATGTTCAGATATTGTTGCTACCGTTGTCCTACCTATGTCCATTTTCCTTTCCTAATTAGCTGTTTTACGTCCTTTTTTATTGTCCCGCCTATGTTCCTCCACTTTTCCCTTTATAAGTAGCTCCTTTTTGGTAACTTGTTATGTCTGTTGAAAAAGGAGTGCGACTTGTGACAACAACCAAGTGCACATGCTCTCGAAACTCGTCCCTTTGAGATGATGTCATCCCGCTGAGCCAGCTGCATCTTGCGTTCCAAGCCTCGGTTTGAGGCCACCTTCCGGAGCCGGCCATACCACCTGTCGGAAGTGTTATCAGCAATGATGTTTACAGCGTGGACTTTGGGATACTCGTCATGACATTCAATATGCCTGCTTTATCTCATCTAAATTTGAGTGCTTCTATTTTATATATCAAAGCTGTGTTTTTAAAACGACTGCACCCAGAGGCGCCTCTCCTCTTGTTTTTTTCTGCAGCCTCAGAATATAATTTAATTGCATTGGGCAAAAAATTGACTCTTGGATTAGTGTGCCTATATTTGTCATTATGTTTGGAATTGCATTGGGGGATTTTTGAAAAATGTTGCTGAAGGTGAACTTACACTCTAATGCCGCGTACACACAATCAGACTTTTCAATGGACTTGGTCCGGCGGACAATCCGACGGACTTTGCAGCTGAGGTCCGCCGGAACTTGGGCGGCACAGTGGTGTAGTGGTTAGCACTCTCACCTAGCAGTAAGGAGGGTCGCTGGTTCAAATCCCAACCACGACACTACCTGCCTGGAGTTTGCATGTTCTCCCTGTGCCTGCGTGGGTTTCCTCCGGGTGCTCCGGTTTCCTCCCACAATCCAAAGACATGCAGGTAGGTTAATTGGCTTCTGTCTAAAATTGGCCCTAGTATATTAATTAGGGACCTTGGATTGTAGGCTCTTTGAGGGTAGGGACCGATGTGAGTGTGCAGGGGTGATTGTAGACACTCACTCAGGTTGAACTGGATGGACTGGTGTCTTTATTCAACCTTACTAACTATGAAACTATGAAACTATGAAACTTTCAAACGAACGGACTTGGCCACACACGATCACTCCAAAAGTCAGACGGATTCGAACATGAGGACGAAGAATAAGGAAGTTCATATCCAGTAGCCAATAGCTGCCCTAGCGTCGGTTTTAGTCCGTCGGACTAGAATACAGACGACCAGATTTTTCGACCGGACTCGAGTCCATCGGAAAGATTTGAAACATGTTTTATTTCTAGGTCCTTCGGACTTTTAGGAAAGAAAATTCCGCTGGGGCCCACACACGATCGAATTGTCCGACGGATTCCGGTGCGCTGGACCTAGTCCATCAAAAAGTCTGATCGTGTGTACGCGGCATTAGCCTACCTCTTAGCCCTTGTACACACGGTCGGAGTATCCGTCGGAATGTGTCCTATTGGACCGTGTTGTCGGATAATCCGACTGTGTGTGGTATGCATCGGACTGATTCCATCGGAATATCCGTCGGACCCAATTTTCCAACTTGTTGGATATATTTCCTGACCAACTGGGCCGATCGGACATACTCCGATCATGTGTAGAGAATTTTGATCGGACCAAGTGCCACGCATGCTCAGATCAAATTCCTACATCAAAGCTATTGGCTACTAGCCTGAATGTAGCCCCATCGTAACAAAATTACGTCATCACGTTCTGAAAGAGAGGATTTTTCAACAACTTTGTCCGACCGTGTGTATGCAACAGTTTCGGACAAGATCCGACGGACAAAATCCGACGGATTTAGTTGTCGAAATCTCCGACCGTGTGTACAGGGGCTTAAAACGGCAGCCTACCTCTTAAAACCTACCTCTTAAAACCTACCTCTTAAAACGCGTCGCTTATAGGTTTAGAATTGAAAAATATAGTTTTGAAAAACAATTCACTGAATGTACGGGGAATTTTTTGACAGATGTCAATATGTATTTATACTGCCGTATAATCAGCATATTCTGATGTTCGATTTTTTTATAGCTGTAATTTATTGTAAATGCCAAAAGCTCTGACCAGAGGGGGAGAAATATCAAAGCATTATACAAATAAAAAAACTTTTAAAGGAGTTTACAATTATTAATACGCTTCATGCAGTGCTGAGTGATTGCCACAGTAATTAAGTTCACTATGTAAGCCATGCGTCATTTACATTTCTTCAGAGGTAATTGCCTGGTAAAGCAGTGGAGTCAGTAATGGGAAAACGCATTTTCCTACTGCAGTTGACCTACACATTGAATTATTTGAACAATGAACTGGAATAATACTTATGATAAAGCTGAGCATTTTTTTTATTCTTTTTATTATGCTTTTATAGTTAACCCCTTGCTGACCCACCACAGTACATTTACTACGGCAGGTTGGCTCGTACAAGCACAATCACGTACCGGGTCCGCTCACGCACGTGCGCGCAGACCCAAAAGACTGCTGTCATTCACTGCAGCACAAGCCAATCGGCCGGTCCTGGCCAATGATTTATGACTGGGTCCCGCTGAACGGTTGAATGAATGACAGAAGAGAGCCCTGTGTTGGTAAACAACACAGGGCTCTCTTCAGACAGCAGGGATGTGCCATTTGTTTGTCTCCCTGCAAGGCAGGGAGTAAAAAAACAGCACATTGTTTAGTGAAACAGCACATCTTACACACTAAATACTGTTAGGCACATGTTTAACCCCTTGATTGACCTAGATGTTAACCCCTTCCCAGCCAGTGTCATTAGTACATTGACAGTGTTTATTTTTAGCACTGGTCACTGTATTAGTGTCAGTTAGTCAGTTTCCCCTTAGCGTCAGTTAGTCTCAGATTGCAGAATGTACTATGACAGTCCCACTATAAGTCGCTGATTGCCGCCAGTAGTAGTATATAAATAAATAAAAATTCCAGTATCTATACCATAGTTTGTAGGCACTATAACTTTGATGGAAACCAATCAATATATACTTGGGATTTTTCTTTTTTTTACCAAAGGCATGTAGCAGAATACATTTTGGCCAAAATTTATGAAGAAATTAGATTTTGCAATATGTATAAGTTGGATATGTTTTATAGCAAAATGTAGAAAATATCATTTTTTTCCCCAACATTTTGGGTCTTTTTCTGTTTATATTGCGAAAAACAAATCAACCACTGGTGATCAAATACCATCAAAAGAAAGCTCTAAATGTGTGAAAAAATGATATAAATTTTGTCTGTGTACAGTGTTGCATGACTGCACAATTGCCAGTTAAATTAGCACAGTGCTAAATAGCAAGAAATGGCCCGGTCATGGAGCTCAAGTGGCTAAGTACAAAAATATCCAAGTAAAAAAAAAGCCACCACCAGCCTCAATGGTGGTCATGCAGGACCATCAATAATGAACGGTGTATCTTTAAAGCGGTATTAAATCCAAAAGCAAACATTTTTTATTTTGCAGCTTACCAATTCTTATATGTGATGGCTGCACTCGTTTTCTTTTCTGGTTTTCTTCAATTTTCTCTTTGTGATCTAGCCAGTAAGTCTGTTGTTTTTAAAAAGAACAAGCTGCTCTGCAGATGTAGCAATTACAAGGATGAAACTAACCATTTAACACTAGCAGGGGTGCTTACAATAATCAGCTTTTATTTATGTAAAACCTTTATCCCAAAAGAAAAAAAAAACTGTTGCTGTAACTGCTTATAATGTGTTAGCTGAAGTTCGGCTTTAATTTGTTTAGTGTATCTAAATCTGCTAATACATCAAACACCCCCCTCCCCCCCATATTAAAACTGCTACTGTCCAAAGGTGCCCCCTGTGATCCTTCAGCCTTCATCACTGAAGTGCATGTAGACAAGAAGTGGCTGCAAAGAAGTTGTATGGAGATCAGTAGCACTATGATTCAACGAAGGATGAAAAAATGTGAAAACAGGTATTGTATTTAAAAAAAGAAAAATGATACATAGAGAAAGCTCTAGCAAACTGCAATTCAGTTGGAGTTTACATCTATTTTTAATCTGGGTACACACGGGTCGAATGTTGGGAGAGAACGGCTGATTAAAATAAAAACGGGCTACATTCGGCCCATGTGTATGTCAGTCTGTCCGACAGAAGCCGGCTGTTTGGCTGGCTTCTGTTGGGTGAGCATGCTGGAAAACCAGCAGCTGACTGACTCCCAATCAGCACTCTCAACCAATCGCGGTGAGCACTGATAGGAGTGTTGCGGTGGTGGCGCCCCCTGTCAGAACACAACAGCTGTCCGTTTTTTTTTTTTTGGTGCAACCCGTGGGGTTGAACAAAGAAAAAACTAAAAGTGTGTACCCAGCTTTATGATGCTACTGTCATATCCAATCACTGCTTGTGTTTACAATAGCTCCACCCACTGTGGCTTTAATTTACAGAATCTAATTCCAGGATAGCCCCAGCAGCCTACACAATGGTAGAAAACACTCTGCACCGTCTCAACTGCTTCCACATGATACGGAGACAATTTACATTTCTACGAGTATAATTAGATGCCTGTGATTTGTTCCAAGCAGCTCATGCTGAGACTAGGACAAACACAGGGAATTACTTACATCACTTACATAAATGTAACAAAATCGACCCGCCTAACAATATTTACACTGCATAATATTGCATAATATCGCTCTGTCAATGTGTTTGTTACTGTATGAACACTGGCCGCATGCTTCGACCACTATTAAAGGGCCAAGTGCACCAAAAAGGATACTTCAACTACACTTGTAGTTAGGTGGGATTAGAGCTGCACGATTAATCGTTAAGAATCGAAATCGCAATCTTTTTCCCTTCCCGATCTTCAAAACAGCATGTCACGATCCTTCTAACAAGTGCAGAGAGTTCTCACAACCGGAAAAAAAAAATCCAGGCAGCCTGCCAAGTTTTATTACAACAGGTGAATAAGTAGAAACAAAGTATCTTTTTGTTCTTTTATCAAAGGAAAGAACTCTGGTGTGTAGATGAGGGAAGTTTAACCAAGTAAACCAAGTAAAAATCATTATTTTGTGCTAGAAAATTACTTGGAGCGCCCAAACATGATATATTATATATATATATTATATATATATATATATATTATATATATATATATATATTAATTAGCAGAGACCCTAGAGAATGAAATGATGGTTGTTGCAATATTTTATGTCACACCGTATTTGCACAGCGGTTTTTCAATCGCAATTTAAAAAAAAAATACACTTTAATTAAAAAAATAAATAAATAAACAGTAAAGTTAGCCCAATTTTTTTTTTGTATAATGTGAAAGAAGATGTTATACCGTGAGAATCGTGATCTTTAGCAAAAAAATCATGATTCTCATTTTAGCCAGAATCGTGCAGCTCTATGTGTATGGATGTAATACCTAGTGCTTTCTTACGTCTCTTAGGGACCACAGTGGCAAGTTATACCCAGCACAGAGGCTATGTGGTTAGCACTTATACCTAGCTGCACTGGGATAGTCGGTTTGAATCCCAACCATGGCACTTCCTGCCTGGAGTTTGCATGTTCTCGCTGTAACTGTGTGAGTTTCCTCCCACACTCCAAAGCCACGCTGGTAATTGGCTTCTGTATAAATTGACCCTAGTATGTGTATGTATGAATATGTGTAAGGGACCTTAAATTGTAAGCTCCTTGAGGGCAGGGACTGATGTGAATATTTAAAGTGCAATAGAAAGCAATAAACTGCTCAAGTGTAGATACTCACAGGGATCACAGCCAGGTGCCCACCAGTGGCAGCCCGTCCATACGGGGCACCGCCCCGCTAATCCATGCACCGGGCTCCTAATCTAAATAGGTGATGCTCTCGTGCTGTCACTTTAAATAGTGTAACTTAACTGCTGCAAACACAGAATAGCAAATCTGTGACTAAAAAGGTGCCATGAATGATTATGTCACGCTGTCAAGTATCAATATATCAAGAAAGGTGATCAAAGTAAATATGTGTAAATAAACATCCAATAGAATATAATATACATACACAGAAAAAAAAATAAGTTCAAAGAAATAAATAATAGCAACAATGTGCAAAGTGTCAAATGAGGTGAAGGGGTAGATAAACCATCTCTTCCAACCAATAAATAAGGTGACTGGTGTCTATTCCTTATAGTTGCTGTGACATCTCAGTGCTCTCCAGCAGCCCACCTTACTGTTGTAAGGTAACAGTATTAGATAAATGGGTCTTTCTCTGGGGGGGGTCCAAGTATCTCGCCCGCCTCCGAGGATGTATTCAGTACTACACACAGCCCGTGGATCTCCGGGATCGGGAAAATGTCCTATATAAGAATCCTGGGGTCCTACACGATAATCTCATCAATATCTTGATATATGTAAGGAAGGAATCTCCAATAGTGTAGTATGTTTTTAAAAACATTTATAAAAAACAAAAACAAATTTAATACTCACATTGGATCAGTAAAAACAAACATACAATCCACATGCGCCAAGCTCATCCTCCTGCGTCACTTCTGAAGTGCCCAATCCCGCGTATCATGATGTCCACGTGACTTCATCAGGGGTTAACGACTGGCATAAATGGTGTCCTTATATAGTGTAATAGGGATATGTGTATTGGTGGCCATTTTTTTGGAGCCTCTCATTGTAAAGCATTATAGCGGCCATTTTCCATTAGTCCGCAATGTATATTATAGCAGCCATTTTCCTGTAGATATTAGTTTGCCCATTTTCCAGGAGATATGTACTATGGGAGACCAGATATAGTGACTACAGGGTCCTGGGTTTAGTAACACATTAACTTTTAAGACACACCTCGAATGTTGTTTTTTCCCCACTGTAAAAAAACTCCTGGAAATTCGAATTGGAAAAACAATGGATCCAGTACTCTTTAAAACAGACCCTCTCAAACAGCATTTACTATTTTTAATGCTTATGCTGTTAACATTGGTAAATAGATATGAAAGTATCTCATATTTACTTGTTTTAAGTTTTTTTTTTTTATATATATACATTTCTTCAGTTACGTTCTGGTTTTCAGGCCCAGCCCAATGATGTCATACATCTCAGGAGACCACAGGAGGGGAGAAGGGGTTTTCTCAGCTCAACCTGCAAGACAGATGGTTAATGTAGCATTTACTTCTTGGAATCCATCTGCCCTTAGCACAGGGATGCAGGCAGGAGGGTGTGCTTAGCTGGGAAAACCTCTCCTGTAGACTCCTGAGATGTATGACATCATTTGCCCAGGCCTGTAAACCAGGAAATAACTGAAGAAATGTAAAAAAAAAAAGTTTAAAACAAATAAATATGACATACTTCCCTATCTATTTATGAATGCTAGCAGCATAAGGATCAAAAATAGTCAATGTTGATTGCAGGGGTGTATCTACCATGAAACTAATAAGGCATTTACCTTGGGTCTAATTTTTTTAGGGGGGCAGCGCTACCCCCAGGCAGAAAAGACACTACAAGGACTGCAGAGAAGGGCTGACATTGCTACATTGTTAAAGCTACCAAAAGGGGTGACACGGGAGTGGCTGTGGACTTGCTATTCGGTGACAGGGGAGTGAAGCGGAAGCCAGAGGTGGCGGTGACTGCAGCCTCCAATCCTGGAAGCAGCTCAGTTAACAGAGCAGGTCGGAGTCCCGGGTTATCATGCCTTGTCTCCTAGTGTAGTATAGGGGGATAGGGGAGCCCACCTCTCTATCAACCCCCCACCCCTCCCTCTCACCCCCTTCCCTCCCTCTCACCCCCTTCCCTCCCTCTCACCCCCTTCCCTCTCTCTCATCCCCTCCTTCTCACCCCTCCCCCCTCTCTCCCCACCTCTTTCTCCCCTCCCGCTCTCTCACCCCCTTTTCCACCCCCTCTCTCTGTCTCACCCCCCTCTCTCCAGAGATCCCCAAATAGCCACTTGAGAAGTAAGGGGTGGGACTAATTTAGATGGGGTGCCCAAAACCAAGATAAACTACTGGTTGATTGAGGTTCCGCTTTAAAGAGTACTGGAGCCATTGGTTTAGAAAGAAAGGCAGGCTAAGTCACATTTTTAGGAGTTCAGGAGGTGGCAGGCTTGATCTTTTTCTTAGTGCAGGCTTCATTTACACTGGAAAAAAACAACATATCATGCGAAAAACAGGATAATGATTACTCTACCCTCTGAGATCTTGTTTTTTTTACAAGGATTTTCTCATTCAGTGCACATGTGATAAGGTCAAGATGTGATGTGCATGATGTCTGTGAGCTGATGAGAAAATGATATGCAACATATCCGCTCTGTAGAACATCCAGCTCTTTATTGCTTTATCTGCAAGGTATATTCACACTTCTCTCACTTGCAGGAGAAGTACAGAGCAGGAGATGAAATTTCACAATGTATTGATTAGAATCAGAACACTATAGACGGAATTATTTCCAATATGTGTTTTTCAGCAACTTCCATATCAAAAACAACAGTCCATCAATAACTTCCTTCTTTATAACGGCTAAAGGCCCCTTTCAGATGGAGTGGACTCCGTCAAGTTGATCTATCTGCTCAGCGGGGGATCTCTCTGCTGATCCCCACTGAGCTGTCAGATGACAGGTCCGGAGAGCAGACACGGACACAGCCCGCTGTTCTCTATGGGGCGGTCGGATGGAAACGTACCACCTGTCTGTTTCCATCCGACTGACATCCAATCTGATCTGCCAGACGGATCCCCGTCTATTTTTAGCAGACCCGATCGGATGCCGGCGGGTGTCAGTGGACACGTTTGCCAACATCCACTGCTCCGTAGAGAGCAATAGAGGGTCCAATCGGGTCTGGTGGAAAAACTGTCTGTCCAGAGATAAAACGATAATTCTCCCGCTCTACAAGACTCTGGTCTGGCTGCACCTGGAGTATGCTGTCCAGTTCTGGGCACTAGTCCTCAGGAAGGATGTACTGGAAATGGAGCGAGTACAAAGAAGGGCAACAAAGCTATTAAAGGGTCTGGAGGATATTAGTTATGAGGAATGGTTGCGAGCACTGAACTTATTCACTCAAGAAGAGACGCTTGAGAGGGGATATGATTTCAATATACAAATATCATACTGGTGACCCCACAATAGGGATAAAACTTTTTCACAAAAGTGAGTTTAACAAGACTCGTGGCAACTCATTAAAATTAGAAGAAAAGAGGTTTAACCTTAAACTACGTAGAGGGTTCTTTACTGTAAGACTGGCAAGAATGTGAAATTCCCTTCCACAGGCGGTGGTTTCAGCGGGGAGCATTGATAGTTTCAAGAAACTATTAGATAACCACCTGAACAACTGCAACATACAGGGATATAAAATATAATACTGACATAATCACGCACATAGTTGGACTTGATGGACTTGTGTCTTTTTTCAACCTCACCTACTATGTAACTGACAGGTGGACCCGATTGGTCCGTCAGTGTAAAAGGGGCCTAAAAGATCATTGCTAGACGTTAGAAGAAACCTACAGTGGCCTTGCTAGAAAGTGAAACACATATGAATGTGCTGCTTGTCAATGAGAACATTTCTAGTATCTAGTGGCTCAACCAAAATTCCTCAAAGTCTGGGACCTCTCTCAACTATATTGACTATTTTTAATCCTTATGCTGCTAGCATTAGTAAATAGATAGGAAAGTATATCATATTTACTTGGTGAACCCAGTTGAAGTCCTTTGGGACGAAACGCACCAGGCTTGGCTTATCGCTCCCCACATTGCCCTGAATTTTATCCTGTGATCACTGTTTTTTACTCTTATTGCTGTATGCTGGTTTTTAGAAATAAAAAACCCCAATTTTTTGACTTACACCATATGGAAGCATTTTTTCTTTACATAACCATCTGCATGTGAGTTGCCTTGCGGTCCAGCCAGTCTCCACATACCTAAGGTCCAGCCCTGGTGCTCCTTCCATGGGAAGTTCGTTTGATGGTTACCTACAACAACCCAGGATTCGTGCTTTGAGGTCCTGGATCCCTTGGAGTTCCATTTATCCGCCGATTCCGGTACCCATGCTTCTATGACTCATTGTTGCTGACACTCGTGTCCACCTGTTCCGGTAAGAGTATATATACCTCTCTTTTTAGTTGAAGATTTACCATCTTTGTTGCTTCCCATACTGGACAGTGCCAGCTTATTCCATCCTTGATTTATCATCATTTGGTGGTTGATGCAAAAGGCCTCTTTTAAAGATTTTCACATTCACTGGACTTTTTCACATCTCTATATATGTTACTTTTGTATATTTGTTTTTTGCACTGTTTCACTTATATATCAATATATGTGTTCACTTGTTAGCGCTACAATATCTATCATCCATGTTTCATATGTTTGTCACATTGTTTATGTAGCAGCTTTCTTCTTATTTAAAATTAGCGCAGTAACTTCCTTATTTACATTATCATATTTACTTATTTTAAACTTCTTTTACATTTATTCAGTTACTTCCTGGTTTCACTGCCTAGGCAAATGATGTCAAATGTTCCAGGAAACTTCAGGAGGAGAGGAGGGTTTTTTTTTCCAGCTATACACACCAATCATATATCCTCAAAGACTGGGACCCCCGTCTAGGATAGTTGTTTCCTACCTTAAAGTGGAACTTCACTCTCTCAATTATATTGACTACTTTTAACCCTTATGCTGCTATTATTAGTAAATAGATAGGAAAGTATATCATATTTACTTGTTGAACTTTTTTTTTACATTTATTCAGTTACTTCATGGTTTCCATGCCAAGGTAAATGATGTCATATGTCCCAGGAGTCGTCAGGAGGGGAGGAGGGATTTCTCAGGCTAAACACACCCTCCTGGCCTGCATGCCTGAGCTAAGGGCAGATGGATACCAGGAAGTAAATGCTACATGAATCCTCTGCCCTTATTAAAGAATGCCACAGCCAGAAATGCTAGGGGGTGTTTTTTAAAGTGATTTTTCAGCAAAATAAAGCATAGAGACATGGATCGTTGGGCGAGTTTGCTTTGAAAATTAAAAAAGTATTATATAGTGTTTTAGGTTTGTGGTGCTCAAATGCAGTGTAGTTCCACTTTAAATCTACCCAGTATCTGTTATCTTGCCCTTGGGGTTATTGGATCTTTTTTGTCTATTTCTTCTTTCTACTATTCATTTCTATATCTATGCCTCTCCCTTCCCCCTCCAACTTTGCCACTATGGGCATATATATATATATATATATATATCTAAGAAGGCTTGGGTCGGGGAATGTGGGTCACCACTCAGGGGCATCAAAGGTTCTGCATTATTTTGGACTATCTGCACAAATGTCTTATAGCCCTGGATACTAGTCTTTCCCTTATACTGCTTTGTATGTCTGGCAGTTCTTTACAGCCACTTCGCAAATGACTCTGTTGTTCTATATTTCCTCGAAAAATGCAATAAAATATTGAAACAGAAAAACAACAATCAATATTTTATCTCCATGAAGAACGCACCGCTTTAACTTGAGAGACAATTTTCCAGTAGACAAAAACTGCTGAAACCGTACTGCATATGCCACCTCTGACAGAATAGTTGCTAAATAGTTGCCCAAAACCAGCAAAACTCATACTGGATTGAGTGACACTGAATAGAGCAGGTTTTATTGTGCTTCTAAATTGCTGATCCTTTGAAAAGCAATCTGCATTCAGATTGATTTTCAGAGGAGTTTGACAGGTGGCGAGATAAGGTAAGTCTTCGCCAGTACACAAAAAATCTTAAATTACGTCCAAACTTTTTTTTTTATTATTATTAAAGAACGATCACATCACAATTTGTGTACTGCAAGGTTTTAGAGTCACACAGGACAACCTTCGTCAGGCAATGTGATAAGTGCATGCAGTTGTGCACAAGTATTTAAGTGAAAATCCACCAATCAGAACCAGAGAGCAAATGGCTTCTCCCATTTCATATCATCATATGATGTTATCAGTCCCGCCTAAATACATATACAAAATGTTACATATACATACGCTGAATGGTGCTGTTGAGGATCAGTTTGTCAGCTGTGGCTGGGGAAAGACAGTGATGGAGATCTCTTTGAACCTTTAAATAACCACACATATACACTAAATTGACAAAAGCATTGGGGCGTCTGCCTTTACACGCACATGAACTTCAATGGCATCCCAGTCTTAGTCCGTTGGGTTCAATATTGAGTTGGCCCACCCTTTGCAGCTATAACAGCTTCAACTCTTCTAGGTAGGCTTGTGCAATTCGTTTCGTAACGAATCGAAATTCGGCCGAATTTTGCATCTTTCGGACATTCGGATGCATCCGAATAAAAAAAAAAACAAATTACAACGAATACGAAAGAAATATAACGAATTAATTCGAATGAATTCGACATGATTCTAAATGATTTCAACCGCATTCGAAATTATTTCAAACGCATTCGGAAATATTTTGTGACCCGACTTTAGGGCCATGTATCTCAGGGTCACTTGGTGCTAGACACTTAAAATTTGGATATGTTGTAGTGCTAGTATTATTGTGTTTGCATACCAAATTTGGGGTTTCTAGCTATAAGTCACCCAGAGATATGTGGCCCCAAAATCGGGTCGCAAAATGTTATTAGTTATTAGAGCAGAGAATGACATTTTGAGACCCGATTTTGGGGCCACATATCTCGGGGTCACTTATAGCTAGAAACCCAACATATCCAAATTTGGAGTTTCTAGCACCAAGTGACCCCGAGATACATGGCCCTAAAGTCGGGTCACAAAATATTTTCGAATGTGGTTGAAATAATGTCGAATCATGTTGAAATCATTTCGAATGCGGTTGAAATAATGTCGAATCATGTTGAAATCATTTCGAATGCGGTAGAAATATTTTCGAATTTGGTTGAAATATTTTCAAATGTGGCCGATTTTTCGAATTCGGTAGAAAACTAAACTAAATCCGAAAACGAATTTAAGGAAGTTAACGAATATAACTAAACGAAATTAATGAATTAACTAATTAAAACGAAACAAAACTAAACAAATTTTTTCCTTTTGCACATGTCTACTTCTAGGAAGGCTGTCCACAAGGGTTAGGATTGTGTCTATGGGAATGTTTGACCATTCTTCTAGAAGCATATTTGTGAGGTCAGGTACTGATCTGGAAGATAAGACCTGGCTTGCAGTCTCTGCTCTAATTCATCCCAAAGGTGTTCTATCGGGTCAAGGTCAGGACTCTGTGCAGACCAGCCAAGTTCCTCCACCCCAAACTCGCTCATCCATGTCTTTATGGACCTTGCTTTGTAGAATACCAGAACATTTTGGACAATTTCATGCTTCCAACTTTGTAGGAACAGTTTGGGGATGGGGGATACGCACCAGTGCACAAAGCAAGGTCCATAAATACATGGATGAGCGAGTTTGGGGTGGAGGAACTTGACTGGCCTCAACCAGATAGAACATCTTTGGGATGAATTAGAGTGGAGGCTGCAAGGCAGTCCTTCTTGTCCACATCAATGCCTGACCTCATAAATGCTCTTCTGGAACAATGGTCAAACATTTCCATAGATTTTATGATTTTTTGCTTATCAAGAGGGGGACAGTGAAGGAGGGGGAATTTGAAAGCACTGTTGTGCTTTCAACAACAGTGCTGCACACTGGGGGTGTGCAATTATGTTCAAATGGGATAGTCACGGCCTTCCTTTGGCCGTGGCTTCATACTCATCCTTCTCAGCAATGCTGTATCCTAGGTGGCCGCAAATGCTTAGTTACTTTAGAGATTATTGCAACCCGGCTCTTGAGCATCTCCAGCAGAATAAGGAACTTTATTGCAAACTGAACTTTAAAGTTAATCTTGTATCATCAGCGCTACCTAATGGAATTTGGGATCCCTGCCAAGAAATAAGAACCTGTTGGTGGGCTGAACAACTAGAGAACTGGAACTCATCTATCATCATGTAACATGGCTCAGTTGGAAGTCTCTGATAGACGACTACAATCTATGCCAATGGAGGAGCCCCCCCCGGAGAAATACAACATTCCCTTTTATGTAAGTTAAAAGTTATTTAGCTGATACTGTTTCATTTGCACCGTTCAGAAGAAAAAAATAAGAATGTATAAACTGTTGGGCTTGTAGCACAAGGACTAAGTAAATGGAAAACAATCAAGGGGTGGGGCCTTGGGGGAAAGGGGCAGGGCCAGGCATTTCAGTTGTGCCAATAAGCTCCACTACAGTAGACATGTACTGCTTGAGTTAAGTTACAGTAAAGAAGAAAACTTCCTTCCTATCACTTATCACTCTTACAACCTGTACTTTAAACCATTTGTAAAGCTTTTTTTTTTTTTTTTTTTTATTAAAATAATATACACGCTATACTTACCTGCTCTGTGCAATGATATTGCACAGAGTGGCCCTGAACCTCCTCTTCTCGGGTCCCCTGCCAGTGCTCTGGACTCCTCCTCTTCTTGGTGAGCCACCATAATAAGTTGCTTCCTATGGGGGGACACACCTGTGGGTTTGCTCCTGAGCTGGGCTGTGTGTGTCTATTGACACACAGCATGGCTCAGCCCCACCCCCTGCTTTCTACTCACAGGATTTGATTGACAGCAGCAGGAGCCGATGGCTCTCACGGCTCCCTCTGTGAGCTGAGAAAGAGGAGATGGGCACAGCACTGGATCGGGCTCAGGTAAGTATACAGGTGGGTGAGGGGCAATACAAGTAATGGCAGTTTTTTACCTTATTGCAGAGAACGCCTTTAAGGTAAAAAAAAAAAAAAAAATGTCCAGCGTTTAGAACCACTTTAAGAACAAAGGCCATTTTTAGCAAAATCAAGTTAAACAATATGGCAAGAATACTAAAGCAAACAAAACAAACCGCTATCCTAATCACTACTGTACATCATACATTTCCCAATAAAAACATCTAGACAATTGTGTACAACACTTTCTTTTGAAAGGTGAACAATGCATGACAAAAACACGCAATGCAGTAAACGATATTAATGACTGAGAACACAGCGTAATAATAGCGGAATACACATTTACTTCTATGGGTCAGCATAAAATTGTGCCATAAAGATTTATTAACCAATTAACAGTATCCAGGCCTAGTGCTGTTCATCCATATACCGCACTGATAGTGGATGTAATACTTCATTTAGAAACACTGCACGCCTTTTACTAATTAAAACATCTGTTTTCTCGCCCCCTTAAAAGGATAGACAAACACAAGAAAAATATTTCGCTAGAAATCTAAAATGGTGACAGTCAACAGCTTTGGCTATGGGCATGTGTTGGGTATGCAACTAATTCTTTAGGCTTGATGGGTGAATATTTGTTGGAGATGGAAGAGGAATAATTAAAAAGTCACGGTGTGAATAGAATAACGTTTGGTTGACCATGCTTTGTAACTTTCTTAACTATTAACTATTTACTCTTATACAGTATGCTGTTTTTTGTCCTTTACTTAACGAACATGTGGTCAATGATATCATACCAATTGATTTTAAAAAAAAAATTACCCCCTGAAGTCCCAAAGAAATCTGCAAAGCTGATTTTATATATCATTTTGGTAGCTAGAATCACCATTGCGGAATACTGGAAATAGCCTATGACACCACATGATCATGTCAAACTCAAACTAAATTGGATCATGGTTAATGATAAGCTTACCTGTACCCACCAGAACGATACCTCAAATTTTGAGGGGGTGTGGGATTCTTGGATTCAGTATTTGTCTGTAGACTAACGAATTCTGGGATGACCCTCCCTACTTTATTCCTCCGTTCTTTATTTCCTATTACTTTCTTTCTACTACGTTGTTTTTCTAGTTCTCAGTCATGCTTTCCTCTGCTATTGACATGATTGTATTCTCAGGTATTTGATACAAGCCTACTTGGCTTTCCCTTTCCCACATTTCACTCCCCCCCTTTTTTTCCTTTACATTGCTTTATTACAATCCCATTATGTCCACAAATGTGGCTGTTATGGCTTCTTCTGAGCCTACATTTGCTCACCATCATTTTGTCCTGTTTGCTAATTATGTGATGATCGTCCCATTACTTTTTCTTTTTATTTGACTGGTACATATGCTTAGTGTCCCCTATGTTCGATATTTGACCCTCCCTATGTTTTGTATTTTGTCATATGTGCTTAAGGGCCGGTTCACACTGGGGGCGATGCGAGGCGACACGACTTGCCTCGCCGCGACCTGCCGCGACCTCAGCGGCGACTTGCAAATGACTTCTGTATAGAAGTCAATGCAAGTCGCCCCGAGGTCGCCCAAAGGTAGTACAGGAACCTTTTTTCTAAGACGGAGCGACTCGAGTCGCTCCTCTTAGAACGGTTCCATTGTACAGAACGGGGGCGACTTGTCAGGTCGCGGCACGGCAAGTCGTGTTGCCTCGTGTCGCCCCCTGTGTGAACCGGCCCTTACTGTTATTAATACTGGAGATACTTTTGTTATCCTTATACTATTTATATTGTTTATTTGAAAAAAATTAAATAAAATGATTGGAATCCAAACAAGAAAAAAAGTTAGGGTGTCCTGGAACAGAATCTGAACAGAATTCACATACATAATGTATTCCATATACCTTATGTCCTTTATCTTTATGTAGGCCTATATAGGCTAGATCAGCTTTTTTAACCTTCTTACCCCAATGAAACCCTTGATATAAATTTTCAGGTGTCATGGAACCCTTAAAAAAATTCATGGAGTCAGTAAGAAAAATGCCTCAAACATTGGTGATCAACTAGAAAAATTCCCATCTTACAGTAGAGGTAAAAATTCTACCCCTTACATACAGCTAAAAAGATCGCTGACATCATACCGCTGGATCTGACAAGTGGTGTCGGTCCTGAAAATATGCACCTTTGATGGTGAATTTAGCCAGAGCACAAGGAACCGCTAGCAATGTCTGAAGGAACCCTGATAGAAAATAACTGGCCTAGAGGATCAGCCTGCTAAAAAAAAATGTTTTAGATGTAGGTAGGCACCAGGGAATTCAACCACCTTCTAGTTTACTTCTTAAAGGGAACCTGTAAAGTGAAAAGGGCTACTAACAATATACCCAAAAGACTGTAAAAGTGGCCCTGTCAGGAAGGAAACTCAGAAGAGCATAAGCCAGTGATGGCGAATCTTGGCACCCCAGATGTTTTGGAACAACATTTCCTATGATGCTCCACTACACTGCAGAGTGCTAGAGCATCATGGGAAATGTAGTTCCAAAACATCTGGGGTGCCAAGGTTCGCCATCACTGGTATAAGCCATTGAAAAAAGCAAATTAATACCTACCTGTCTGGTGACCAGTTTGGGGGAACTTTGCTCACTTGCAGAGCTCTGTATGCTGATACTATTCCACATCACCAGATGTGTGGAATATAGTACCGCTTTGGTATATGGCCGCTTTGGTTCCTCCCGGACAATCTCTATATCACCTCTTGTGTCCTACAGTGTCAAGAGGTTGGAAAGGGTGACATTCTATTCCACACACCAGATGTGTAAAATAGCATTGCTGCTCATACACACCAGTGACAACAAATGGCCAACAAATGTGGGCAACTTAATGGTAATACAGGCACAACAAATAGACAATGATGGTAATACATCAGCAACAGGCACTCGTGTCAATGCACAGGCAACAAATAGGCAATGAGGACAATAAAAAGCAGTAAAATAAAAAAAGCCATCACTGCAGCGCAGTATGCTTCCCCAGACTTCTTTTACCATTCCCCTGGCAACCTCTTACAATGTAGTAGCTTCACATGGATCAAAATTTGGCCAGTTTAGCAGAGACCAGCTAAATTTCTGTGTGTGGCCCTACCTATTGGACAGAAGTCGATCAGTAGATCGGTAGGATATTTCTGGGATCTGCATCCTCTTCATCAGGGTTAAAAATACTGATAGTGTAAACAATATGAAAATAGTATATAGCAAATGGAAAACAAATGAAAATAAATGGATAAATTGCCATAAAACAGGGTAATAACACTTTTTCTCATCCAGCTGAGCAATACACTGTTGAAGGCTCTAAACCTTCCCAACATTACTAGAAAATGGGGTGGATTTAAAAGCAAATAGACTGTGCACTTTGAAAGTGCACTTACACTGTTTTTTTAGTTTCCTTACAGCTGATTGGGTATGCTTTAAAAAGTGACGCTTGACCAACTAAACTCTGGGGAAAACGAGTGAACTGCACATTGAAAAAATGCTCAGGCCGAACTGTTTGCCCATCCCTACTCCTAAACCCTGCATTCTCTTGTAATATTTCATCAAAAAAAAAGTTGGTCTTACTGTGTTTTTTTTGGTGGGGGAGGGGGTGCACTGTGGCCGGTACACTTTTGAATTCATCAGTGTTGTTCAAGTAGATCTCAATCTCTTGAAGGTTGCCTACCCCTGATATAGGACATGCATTAACCTGTGTAATGCTATGCCGCATGTTTGAACACAAACAGAGACTACTGCCACCAGAATGTGAAGATTTACTCTACAATAGGGTGTGTGTACAGGGCAACAAATGACACCATAAAGCTACTTGATCAATGTATAACTTATGCAGGTGGAAACATAGGGTGCAGGTAGGGAGGTTTAAAAATGTAAGTCATTCATCTCTCTAGGGTAATGAAGCAAGTGGGTTATGTGACTTGCAGCATTCAAGACTTATGTGCAGTGACATGCACATGAGTAGGTGGAGCAACATACACATGAGGTTGATTTCCTAAAACTGGAGTGCAAAATCTGGCGCAGCTGTGCATGGTAGCCAATCAGCTTCTAACTTCAGAAAAAAAAAAAAAATGAATCTGGTTTCTATGCATGTTTACATTTTTGACATCTTAGGGACTTGTCAAGCCAGGAGAACCCCAATAAAGCCATTATACAGTACATGACTGTTTCAACTGGCTTTTTAGTAGGCTGGTGCTGACTTATTAGGGGGAACAACAGCAATCAGGAAACTGACCAGAAGGGTAAGGAATATATCATACATCTTCTAATAGAGCCAAAAATGCCTATGGGTACCATTGGACCACATAAATCAAATGTACCTATGGTCATGCGTTATATACATTAAAATCAAAAGAGATTAGTTGCATATAGCAGCCAATTCATTTTCTAATCTTGTACTAGACTGTATTCTAAATGGTTACTACATGCAATATTGCCACTGTTTAATTTACAGTTGCATAGAAATGAATTATATAAAGGTAAATTACCTTTCTTCCTGCTTAGCAATGCTGTTGAGGGGGCCATCTCTGTGACCAGCCTTCCGGATGCTCTACTTGGACAGGTTGATGCTTCAACACCTTTTCTCTGGTGTAAGGTTTCATCTTTCTTGATCATTAGTAGATCTGCCCGTCCTTCTGCAGTATACAAGCCCTTTATATAAGCAGCTGATTCTGCCAGATTCTCCATATTGAGCTTCCTCTCTGTAGAGCTACAAGAGTCGAAGTCTGAGGCATCAAAGCTTTCAGTTCTTGAACCATTTTCTTCTTCGATAATGTCCATCATTGGTCTCATCAAAGGAGAGTCTTGGTCTCTCTTTGGGCTTTCTTCAGAAGCAGAAGATCCATCACATGACTCAATAATGAGCTCACTGTCAAGTTCAGCTTCACGTTCCTCCCTCAGTATACTGTATTGTATGGATGGGGAGGCAGGTGAGGGTGGCGGACCACCGATGTGGCTGAATGTCATGTAAGCAGATTGCATGGCCTCTTCTCCTGCCAGCTGATCTTCGGAAACAAGCTCTATTTCAGAGTCACCAGATTCCACGCTTGAAGCCTCATTATCTGCCGAAGAAGGGACAGCTGGTAGCCCTGGCATGCTCTTATGATCCATTTTTTCAGAGTAAACACTAGGAGCTTTCTGTTCTTCAGTTGTTTCATAGGAAAAGCTTTTTGTTGCATCTTTTGCTTTCATGGCACTGATAAGTTCATCTTCAGATATGTGGAATTTACTCTGTTTCTCCGAGCCAGATGGTTCTGTATATCCATCTGGATGCAAACAAAAACAAAAAGTATAGTCAGAGAAAGCAGCTCCTCAGAGACTTGCATAATTAAGTGGGGGGATACAATTTATTCGCTGTTTACAGTATCATTGCCTTATTTCACTCACCAACCCGATTTGACTTAAAGTACATATGGATAAGAACATCTGATACGTTTTTCTGTTGCCTGAGTCCTCATTGGGGTGATATAACCAGGACAGGTGTACTTTACTGTTACTTTTCCATTCCCATGGCAAATGGCAATAATGGCATTTCCTTTTTTTTTTTTTTTAGTAATCTTTATTTGTAAAGAGTTTACAAGAGAGTCATGTCAGATAAAGGCAAAGGTACAAGGCCCTTCAACGCCCAGACCTGAGTCAATATGGCAGGTATTGCAGAAGTATACACATTGCCAGTACACAAACAAAGTTGATGGGCCTGGGAGGATAAGTGCAGGCGGGAAAGGCTGGAGCCAGTCAGCTCAACACTCAGGCCTAGGGACACAAGAACCAGAAGCCCTCCAGACACACCAAGGCGGCACACCAATATCATTAGAGATCCATTGAAGTATCCTGACATATGGTGTGGGCTCCTGTCAGTTGTGTATCAAATGCCATAACATAGTGTGGAGAAAAAAAGGGAAAAACAAAGGAACTCAAAACGGATTTCCTACTTTTAAGTAGTAATAGTTGGAAGTGAGGAAAAATCTCCCAAACGGCAACACAAACAGTAATAATAACCTCAAACACAAAAACAAATGGGGCGCTGGATTCATATTTTCTAAGGGACACTAAAATTATCACTGGGCAGCACTACACAAAACAAAGACTCCCCTCCAGAGCAAGGAAAGAACCCAGAGTTGAGAATCCACTACAAACAATCCAATATAAGAGTGCCAAACAAATATCTAAGAGCCCAGCATTTTCAATTATACAATTGATTCATAGCAGAAAAATAAAAACGTGTTTCAGGGGTCAAACACACTTCCCCTTTATCAGGGCTACAAAACAACGATAAATACAAAGTCCATAAATATAAAAGGTCACGAATATATAAATGAATATAGAAGTAAAAAATAATGAATATAAAAGTCAAAGGGTATTATTATTCTTATTTTTTACTTGTATATTTGTTTTTATAGTGATTCAAAACCTTGGATTCTTGGATATTTGTTTACGTTCTTATTGGATTGTAAATGATTATGACTTCAAAAGGTGGTTCTAACCCTTTTCACTCAATCCAAAGAAAAAAAAATGTAGCTGTGAGTAACTGTGAAATAACCTTCATGACAATACACAAGTGCTGGGGACTAATGTACACGCAATGTTCCTAGGCTTTGGCAAAGTGTGTCTTCTGGCAGTTTTTATTTTTTATTTTTGGATAGAAGGGTTAGACCAGGGGTAGGCAAACTTGGCCCTCCAGCTGTGGTGGAACTACAAATCCCATCATGCCTCTAGGAGTCATGCCTGTGATTGTGAGGGTCTTGCAATGTCTCATGGAACTTGTAGTTTCACCACTGCTGGAGGGCAGAGGTTGCCTACCTCTGGGTTAGACCTTCTATAATTTGTGTGCTACTGTCTGTAACCACATTGGGGAGAATCAACCTATCTGTAGTGGTGATCACTGTCCCTGAGAAAGAAATAGGTGGAAATCCAACATTTTAGAATTGTCCTCAGAAAAAGAGATGAAGGGAAATCTTCCGATGGGGACATCGGTCCTGGGGACAACTAAGAGGTGAAAACCCCTCAATTTGGGAGACTTTCCCTTACTTCTGGTTGTGTCTTGGAGACAGGAAGTGATTGAATTTTCCCCAATGATACACTGACAGCACAAAACCCTTACTACTCTATCCTAAAGTAAAAATACATTTGTGTTATTGTGCATTATGCCATGTGCATACATTGGGGTGCCTTTCCGACTGAATGGTTCTGCATCACACATGTGAAGAAAAGGCTTGCCGATAGACAAGATGACTCCTCTGGACAGACTTCTGTGCATAGGATAAAATATGTTCCCCTTAGTGCTTGCAAAAATTGGGCACTGGCTAATGCTTATGCGCATGTGAATACTCATGCACACGTGCCCTCGCGCAATTTCATGCACGCTGGCGCTCATGTGCACCTGTGACAGATCTTGAAACCAAACAGGCTATTTAAGCTCAGTCAGTGCTCAGCATCAGTGCTGCTTTGTCTTAAGCATCCTGTGTATCCGGTGTCTCTGTGATTCTGTATCTTGATTCCAGTTGCTGACTGGCTTGTTTTGACCACTCTCTTGAACTCCGCCTGTAATGACTTTAGCTTGTCCCCTGACCTCTGCTTCTGTCTGCTCCATTGGCTCCTGCTTTACTGATCAGTTTCTGACCTGGCTTGTTTCCTGACCACACATCTGCCTGTGTTCTGTACCTGAAACATCCTGTCTGTGTATAACCCAGCCTGCTTGACTCTGCTACTTTACTGGGGCCGTCTGATGACTTCTCCTGCCCAGCATGGACATCTGCCCTACTGCTAGCAAGACTTACAGGCACTCAAGCCACTCTGTACTCCTGCACCTCCTGTCTACTTTATCAAGGCCCCCGAGTCAGAGGTGTAAGAGAGGCCTTCCTCACTATATCAGACTCGGCTACCAGGTACGTGATAACCCAACACACATATCTACTACAATGTACGGTAACACAGGCAGTACTGCAGTGTAATAGTGTCAATGTGCTCATTGGCATTACTGTTAATTAGGGATGAGCTTTCTGTTCGGGTCAAACATGAGTTTGACTCGAACATGAGTTCGACTCTTATATTGACTGTTCGCATGTTCGTCGGAAACCGAACATTATGGGCCGTTCACGCAGAATTTGAGCAGCGTGCAATGGCCCATAATGCACTGCGGGAGTGCAGTGCATTGCTGTATGATGATTGGCCAAAGCATGCACCATGACCTGCATGCTTTGGCCAATCCCAGCGCCCTCAGCTAAAAGAACAGAGTGCCTTTTGCCAATCATGGCTCAGGGGGACTAAGTCCACACCCCACACTATATAAGCTGCCTGCATGTCAGCCCCGTGTAGTGTGTTGTTGGCGTGGACGGAGGGAGAGTGTCATTTAGATTGAGCAGGCAGGCAGGTTATTCAGTTATCTGCAGTGTATTTAATAAATAAATATATATAAATATATATATATATATATATATATATATATATATATATATCCACTGTATCCAGTTTAGCTAAATCTGACTGCAGTCCATTCCTGGTGTACTGTTTCTAATATACTTCAGGCAGGCCGGTTATTCAGTTAGCTGAAGTGTATTTTTGTTGCCCCACCAAAACCCCGCCCCTAAATACACCCCTTGTAAATGATCATATTTTATTCAGATCACACATGGTATGCAGGATCGTCTTAAATGTTAATTGGACTCTGGACAAAAATTTTTGTGCCCCCCTGCAGAAACACCACAGGAGATGGTCAGATACTGCAGACCTACTAGTGGAGAAGACCAGAGAGACTGCAGACATGGTAAGGAGAGGGCCAGAGAGACTTCAGACATGGGGAAGAGAGGGTCAGAGAGACAGCAGACATGGTAAGGAGAGGGCCAGAGAGACTGCAGACATGGTAAAGGGAGGGTCAGAGAGACTGCAGACATGGTAAGGAGAAGGTCAGAGAGACTGCAGACATGGTAAGGAGAGGGACAGAGAGACTGCAGACATGGTAAGGAGAGGGACAAAGAGACTGCAGACATAGTAAGGAGAGGGTCAGAGAGACTGAAGACATGGTAAAGAGAGTGTCAGAGAGACTATAGACAAGGTAAGGAGAGCGCCAGAGATACTGCAGACATGGAAAGGAGAGGGTCAGAGAGACTGCAGACATGGTAAGGAGAGGGTCAGAGAGACTGAAGACATGGTAAAGAGAGGGCCAGAGACTGAATACATGGGAAGGAGAGGGTCAGAGAGACTGCAGACGTGGTAAGGAGAGGGCCAGAGAGACTGCAGACATGGTAAAGGGAGGGTCAGAGAGACTGCAGACATGGTAAGGAGAAGGTCAGAAAGTCTGCAGACATGGTAAAGAGAGGGTCAGAGAGACTGCAGACATGGTAAAGAGAGTGTCAGAGAGACTGCAGACATGGTAAGGAGAGGGCCAGAGATACTGCAGACATGGAAAGGAGAGGGCCAGAGAGACTGAAGACATGGTAAGGAGAGGGCCAGAGACATTGCAGACATGGTAAAGAGAGGATCAGAGAGACTGCAGACATGGTAAGGAGAGGGACAAAGAGACTGCAGACATAGTAAGGAGAGGGTCAGGGAGACTGAAGACATGGTAAAGAGAGTGTCAGAGAGACTATAGACAAGGTAAGGAGAGCGCCAGAGATACTGCAGACATGGAAAGGAGAGGGTCAGAGAGACTGCAGACATGGTAAGGAGAGGGTCAGAGAGACTGAAGACATGGTAAAGAGAGGGCTAGAGACTGAATACATGGTAAGGAGAGGGTCAGAGAGACTGCAGACATGGTAAGGAGAGGGCCAGAGAGACTGCAGACATGGTAAAGGGAGGATCAGAGAGACTGCAGACATGGTAAGGAGAAGGTCAGAAAGTCTGCAGACATGGTAAGGAGAGGGATAGAAAGACTGCAGACATGGTAAAGAGAGGGTCAGAGAGACTGCAGACATGGTAAAGAGAGTGTCAGAGAGACTGCAGACATGGTAAGGAGAGGGCCAGAGATACTGCAGACATGGAAAGGAGAGGGCCAGAGAGACTGAAGACATGGTAAGGAGAGGGCCAGAGACACTGCAGACATGGTAAAGAGAGGATCAGAGAGACTGCAGACATGGTACAGGCGCTGTGGATGGTGTGATGGATGGCTCCCCCTCCCTCCACATCTCTAGGGGGGGAGATGTTGCAGATCAGTGTACACAGCTCTAGAACCTGGGGGGAGCATGTCCTCCCTCTACACTTGTTCAATGTGATCCCTGTCCCCTCCCCCTGCTCTGAGTGTCAGACTCCTCTGCTCACTTTCTCCCCAGGACCCTCACTCACATCATCAGCAGTGTCCAGATCCCGAAAGCACACAGGTCCCCTCATAGTCCCGGCCAGTCAGTTCAGCAGTGTCCCGTGCAGACAGCAAGTCCTCTCCAGTCCCCTTCCATTGTCAGCAGGAAGCCGGGAAGTAGCGCACTTGAGGGGGAAGGAAGAAGTTGCATCTTCCTCCTCTGAATGCCGGGTCCTCCAAGCACCTTATTGGTTGTTAGGACGCTATCAACCAATCGTTTTGACAGGCGGGACTTGGGAGACAACAGTGAAAAGCCAGTAGTTCCACTTGATTTGGGCGCCTCTTCTCCTCTCCCAGAAGGATCCTGGCTGCTGCTACTCGCAATCACTTTATATGTACTTGCCAAATGCGAGCAGGCGAGCACAAATTTTGAGGGCTGTGTGTGTATATATATATATATATATATATATATATATATATATATGTATCTCTATATCCACTGCATACAATTTAGCTACTATATCCGACTGCAGGCTGTTTCTGGTGTGCTTTTTCTAATATACTTCTGGCAGGCAGGTTATTCAGTTAACTGCAGTGTATTTAATATATATATATATATATATATATATATATATATATATATATATATATACACCCACTGCATACAGTTTAGCTATATCTGACTGCAGGCTGTTCCTGGTATATGTTTTCTAATCTACATCTGGCAGGCAGGTTATTCAGTTAGCTGCAGTGTATTTAATATATATATATATATATATATATATATATATATATAGACAATCTCATGTGTATATATATATATAGTGCCTTTGCGAAAGTATTAGGCCCCCTTGAACTTTTCAACCTTTTGCCACATTTCAGGCTTCAAACATAAAGATATAAAATTAAATTTTTTGGTGAAGAAACACCAACAAGTGGGACACAATTGTGAAGTGGAACGAAATCTATTGGATAATTTAAACTTTTTTAGCAAATAAAAAACTGAAAAGTGGTGCGTGCAAATTATTCGGCCCCTTTACTTTCAGTGCAGCAAACTCACTCCAGAAGTTCAGCGAGGATCTCTAAATGATCCAATGTTGTCCTAAATGACTGATGGTGATAAATAGAATCCACCTGTGTGTAATCAAGTCTCTGTATAAATACACCTGCTCTGTGATAGTCTCAGGGTTCTGTTTAAAGCGCAGAGAGCATCATGAAGACCAAGGAACACACCAGGCAGGTCCGTAATACTGTTGTGGAGAAGTTTAAAGCCGAGTTTGGATACAAAAAGATTTCCCAAGCGTTAAACATCCCAAGGAGCACTGTGCAAGCGATCATTTTGAAATGGAAGGAGTATCAGACCACTGCAAATCTACCAAGACCTGGCCGTCCCTCTAAACTTTCAGCTCAGACAAGGAGAAGACTGATCAGAGATGCAGCCAAGAGGCCCATGATCACTCTGGATGAACTGCAGAGAACTACAGCTGAGGTGGGAGAGTCTGTCCATAGGACAACAATCAGTCGTACACTGCACAAATCTGGCCTTTATGGAAGAGTGGCAAGAAGAAAGCCATTTCTCAAAGATATCCATAAAAAGTCTCATCTAAAGTTTGCCACAAGCCACCTGGAAGACACAAACATGTGGAAGAAGGTGCTCTGGTCAGATGAAACCAAAATCGAACTTTTTGCCCACAATGCAAAACGATATGTTTGGCGTAAAAGCAACACAGCTCATCACCCTCAACACACCATCCCCACTGTCAAAACATGGTGGTGGCAGCATCATGGTTTGGGCCTGATTTTCTTCAGCAGGGACAGGACCATTCTGGATGAAAACCTGTTGGAGTCTGCAAAAGACTTGAAACTGGGACGGAGATTTATCTTCCAACAAGACAATGATCCCAAACATACAGCAAAATCTACAAAGGAATGGTTCACAAATAAACGTATCCAGGTGTTAGAATGGCCAAGTCAAAGTCCAGACCTCAATCCAATCGAGAATCTGTGGAAAGAGCTGAAAACTGCTGTTCACAAATGCTCTCCATCCAACCTCACTGAGCTCGAGCTGTTTTGCAAGGAAGAATGGGCAAGAATTTCAGTTTCTCGATGTGCAAAATTGATAAAGACATACCCCAAGCGACTTGCAGCTGTAATCACAGCAAAAGGTGGCTCTACAAAGTATTAACGCAAGGGGGCCGAATAATTTTTCACGCCCCACTTTTCATTTTTTTATTAGTTAAAAAAGTTTCAAAAATCCAATAGATTTCGTTCCACTTCACAATTGTGTCCCACTTGTTGATGATTCTTCACAAAAAATAAACATTTTATATCTTTATGTTTGAAGCCTGAAATGTGGCAAAAGGTTGAAAAGTTCAAGGGGGCCGAATACTTTCGCAAGGCACAATGGATTTGAAATGAAATGAATAAGATGTGCTTTAACTGCAAACTTTCAGCTTTATTTGAGGGTATTTACATCCAAATCAGGTGAACGTGTAGGAATTACAACAGTTTGTATCCCACTTTTTAAGGGACCAAAAGTAAGGGACAATTGGCTGCTCAGCTGTTCCATGGCCAGGTGTGTGTTATTCCCTCATTATGCCATTTACAAGGAGCAGATAAAAGGTCCAGAGTTAATTTCAAGTTTGCTATTTGCATTTGGAATCTGTTACTGTCAACTCTCAATATGAGATCCAAAGAGCTGTTACTATCAGTGAAGCAAGCCATCATTAGGCTGAAAAAAAACAAAACAAACCCATCAGAGAGATAGCAAAAACATTAGGTGTGGCCAAATCAACTGTTTGGAACATCCTTACAAAGAAAGAATGCACTGGTGAGCTCAGCAACACCAAAATACCCGGAAGACCACGGAAAACAACTGTGGTGGATGACTGAAGAATTCTTTCCCTGGTGAAGAAAATACCCTTCACAACAGTTGGCCAGATCAAGAACACTCAACAGGAGGTAAGTGTATGTGTGTCAAAGTCAACAATCAAGAGAAGACTTCACCAGAGTGAATACAGAGGGTTCACCACAAGATGTAAACCATTGGTGAGCCTCAAAAATAGGAAGGCCAGATTAGAGTTTGCCAAGCAACATCTAAAAAAGCCTTCACAGTTCTGGAACAACATCCTATGGACAGATGAGACCAAGATCAACTTGTACCAGAGTGATAGGAAGAGAAGAGTATGTAGAAGTAAAGGAACTGCTCCTGATCCAAAGCATACCACCTCATCAGTGAAGCATGGTGGCGATAGTGTCATGGCGTGGGCATGTATGGTTGCCAATGAAAGTGGTTCTCTTGTATTTATTGATGATGTGACTGCTGACAAAAGCAGCAGGATGCATTTTGAAGTGTTTCGGGCAATATTATCTGCTCATATTCTGCAAAATACTTCAGAACTCATTGGACGGCGCTTCACAGTGCAGATGGACAATGACCCGAAGCATACTGTGAAAGCAACCAAAGAGCTTTTTTAAGGGAAATATGTGGAATGTTATGCAATGGCCAAGTCAATCACCTGACCTGAATCCGATTGAGCATGCATTTCACTTGCTGAAGACAAAACTGAAGGGAAAATGCCCCAAAAACAAGCAGGAACCGAAGACAGTTGCAGTAGAGGCCTGGCAGAGCATCACCAGGGATGAAACCCAGCGTCTGGTGAGGTCTATGCATTCCAGACTTCAGGCTGTAATTGACTGCAAAGGATTTGCACCCAAGTGTTAAGACGTGAAAGTTTGATGGATGATTGTTAATCTGTCCCATTATTTTTGGTCCCTGGGAGGCATATATACAAACTGTTGTAATTCCTACACCGTTCACCTGATTTGGATGTAAATACCCTCAAATTAAAGCTGAAAGCCGGCAGTTAAAGCACATCTTGTTTATTCTTGTTTATATACCGTGCACCCATAGTGCAGTTGCTACTACTTTTCTGGTGGTGTACACAGTACACAATACAAACAGTGCACCCATAGTTGCTATTAGACTTCTGTTGGTGTACACAGTACCATGCACCCCTAATGCAGTTGCTACTACTTTTCTGGTGGTGTACACAATACAGTACATCCATAGTTGTTATTACACTTCTGTTGGTGTACACCAGGGAGGCCCAACCTTTTGAAGAGCGAGGGCCACTTAAGTGACTTGGTAAATGGTCATGGGCCACGATGAGTGGAGCAGGCAGATGACAGGCCCGTGTCCACTCTGCAAATGGAGAGCAGACACGGACACAGCCCACTCTACTCTATGGGCCCTTCAATCATATCCGTCCAGGCGGAAGGGGGTGGATTCCCTTCCAGGTAGGCAGTGCACCTGTGGATCAGTTTGAAAGCAGTCCAGTAACCACTGCAGAAAAGATATGCCCATATTTGGTATCACTCTGCAGGAGCTAGCACTATACAGGAAGCATTAAACGAGAAGAAATATGAGCAAGATACTAAAAATCTTACTCCCTCAGCACTCACGGTAAAAACATAAGTTATAGCTGCTGCTATATTAATCACACAAAACTAAAAAAATGGAGCCCCAGCCAGTCACCGAATGGTGAACCTCACTCAGACCCTAGCAGCGCTTTGTTGTTTAAAACTACAAACATTCAACTGTAAGTTTAAATTTCAATGTGATACAAACTATCAAACTACGCCCGGTAAGAAACCTAGTATTACATACAATTAATTTCAAACCGAAAAGGTGGATGATATCACATATGAAAAAACATAAAATATAGTCCATTAGTATATTGGATAATAGTTCATATTCAGCACCAATCCTGCCAGTATAAAGTACTGTAAGTCAATAAGTGGCAAAAGTTGCTAGCAGATCGTTCAGATTCACAGTAGTCCACCACCACACCTCCTGTGCAAATCCCTATAGGTTATGCACTTACCAGAAAGCCCTGGTTTAAAAGCACATGTCATATCACCGTAAAACCAATCGTATCCTTAGCTCTCATGTATAGCAAGTCATCGGATGTATCCCATCGGCTGTATAACAGTAACCTATCTAGGTTGCCGGCAGCTCCGATGACTTGCTATACATGAGAGCTAAGGATACAGTCGGTTTTCCGGTGATATGAGATGTGCTTTTAAACCAGGGTTTTCTGGTAAGTGCATAACCTATAGGGATTTGCACAGGAGGTGTGGTGGTGGACTACTGTGAATCTGAACGATCTGCTAGCAACTTTTGCCACTTGTTGACTAAAGCCGCGTACACACGGGCGGACTGTCTGGCCAACTTAGTCCGTCGAAACACATTTCAGCGGACAGTCCACTCGTGTGTGGGCTTCAGCTGACTTTTTCAGCGTGCAGTCTGGCGGACTAAGTATTTCGGAATTTCCGTAATATTGTCCGTCGTACTTTGGTTTCAGCGGACAATCCGCTCGTGAGTAGGCTAGTTCGACGGACTAAGTATGGCGCATGCTCAGAAAGGATTTACACGGCGAAAGGTTGCATTGCTGTGTATTGGACTTCCTATTTCTAGTCCCGTCGTACGTGCTGTACACATCATCGCGCAAACTTTCGACGGACTGTTTGTGCATCCGTGTGTGGTCAAGTCCGTTCATTCGAAAGTAGGACGGACTGTCCGTCGGATTGTCTGACGGACTAAGTTGGCCATACAGTCCGCCCGTGTGTACGCGGCTTTACAGTACTTTATACTGGCAAGATTGGTGCTGAATATGAACTATTATCCAATATACTAATGGACTATATTTTATGTTTTTGACATTTGTGATATCATCCACCTTTTCGGTTTGAAATTAATTGTATATACTACAAGGTTTCTTACCGGGCGTAGTTTGATAGTTCGTATCACATTGAAATTTAAACTTACAGTTGAATGTTTGTAGCAAACAACAAAGCGCTGCTAGGGTCTGAGTGAGGTTCACCATTCGGTGACTAGCTGGGGCTCCATTTTTTGAGTATACAGGAAGCATTGGCTTATGTGGCTCTGCTCCACAGCTGCCTGCTTTCTCTAACGCCGGCTTCATTCACAACACTGATGCTCTGGGATGACCGATCCATGATCCGGGCTTACCAACCAGCCATCCCAGAGCAGGAGGCCGCGAGCCACATCACAAGGCTCCGTGGGCCACTGGTTGGGCACCCCTGGTGTACACAGTACCGTGCACCCATAGTGCAGTTGCTACTATTTTTCTGGTGGTGTACACAGTACACAATACAGTGTAGTGTGGTGTTGCAAAACAAAATCCCCATCATGTCCAGAAAGCCACCAAGGAGAGGCAGACGCTCACAGGCCACTAAAAGAGGGCAAGCAGGCTCTGTGTCTACAGTCCACAGTGCTAGTCATGGACATGGTGCATCTTCTGCAGGTGGCCGTGGGGCACACTTGTCCTTTTTTCTGCTGCTGGGACAGGGGCAGAAAAATTGGGCCTTTGGTGGTGGTAGTGCCACAACACTGTAACCCCTCACAGATACTCTTGTTGGGCACAGGAACGGGCCCTGCTTTGAAATATTAGATCGAAAATTGTAATTACATGCCCTTGTTAAACAGCGACAGAAAAATTGGGCCTTAGGCAGTGGTGGTGGTGCCCTAAACCAAAAATATTGTTGGAAGCTAGCATCATCAAGATTGAAGAGAAAAAGGATAGTAATAGTTATATCAGCATCAGGTGCTTAATAGATCCAAGACTGATCCAAGATCCAAGAATGATTGATTTTTATGAATGTGAGCCAATCAACTAAGTCTGTGGACAGGCGCACTCTATGATCCGTTACAAACCCTCCATCAGCACTAAATGTGCGTTCAGAAAGAACGCTGGATGTAGGACAGGCCAGTAGATCAATTGCATATTGAGCTAGTTCTGGCCAGTGGTCCATCCTCAAGACCCAGTAACCCTGTGGATGCTCTGTTGGAAAGGTCTCCAAGTCTGCTCTTGCCCCTAGATATTCCTGCATCATGTAATGCAGACGCTGGCGATGGTTGCTTGAACCAGTCAGACCTTGGCGCTGAGGACTGAAAAATTGTCTAAAGGCATCGGTCAGCCGGCCACCTTCTCCACTGCTCTTCCTCTGACTGAACGAAGCCTCAGCAACAGGTTGTCCAGCACCAGGAAATTGTAGCCACACAGGGTCTGGAGATGCATTGCACAAACCTTTCTTCAAGGCCTCCAGAAGATGTTTCATCCTCTGCTACCTCTGCAAAGGCAGGATGAGTTCTGCAACCTTACCCTTGTAACGTGGATCAAGAAGGATTGCCAGCCGGTAATGATCCCTCTCTTTGACAAATCCTAGGGTCCTTACGCTGCATGGCCTTCCTGAA
Source organism: Lithobates pipiens (assembly GCF_037356315.1). Taxonomy (NCBI): domain Eukaryota; kingdom Metazoa; phylum Chordata; class Amphibia; order Anura; family Ranidae; genus Lithobates; species Lithobates pipiens. The sequence goes on along the minus strand of NW_027507791.1, from coordinate 69,860,109 downwards.
TCTGCAAGCCTGCGAAAGTTTGCAGAGGCATTTGATTCTGAGTCCTCTGGGTCACTAAGGATCACAAGATCCGTAACAACCTCCTCCCAGCCATATACAACTCCTTGGGTTTCTGGGTACTGAAAACCATCCCTTGAAGACTGCTGCTGAGTGTTATCTTCCACATCCATGCTGACACAATCATCCTCCTCTTCCTGTGTGTTTGGCGAGCTTGCAGGAATAATATCTGGAAAAGGGGTCCTTGAGAGGTAAGTTCTCTTCCTCCCACTGTTCTGTCTCAAGTGCCCTGTCTATTATTCCATGAAGTGTGTGCTCCAACAGGAAGACAAGAGGGACAGTATCACTGATGTATGCATTGCGGCTGCTCACCATCCACGTGGCCTCATCAAATGGTGACAGGACAGTGCATGCATCCTTGATCAGTAGCCACTGGCGTGGCGAAAAGACGCCAAGCTCCCCTGACCCTGTCCTAGTGCCATACTCACACAGGTACCGCTGCTACAGCATTGCCAACATTGAGTTCCACCTGGTGTACATGTCACAAATGAGGCGGTTGGTGGGCAGGTTGCATTCCCTTTCAATGTCAGCCAGCCAAGCAGTGGCATTGTATGACCGTTGGAAATGACCAGAGACATTTCTGGCCTGCCTCAGGAGATCTTGTAAGCCTGGGTACCTGCTCAAGAACCGCTGCACCAACAAATTGAGGATGTGTACCAAACATGGGTCAAGTGTCCCTGCCGGAGGGCGGAGAGAAGGTTGGTGCCATTGTCGCATACAACTATTCCTGGCTGAAGCTGGCGTGGCATCAACCACCTCTGTATAAAAGAAATAATACAGTGCTTAACAAACATGTGTCCATATAAGTATATGGACACATGTTTGTTAAGCGCTGTATTATTTCTTTTATTATGTTCAAGTGTGTAGCACTTTGTGTATAGCAGCTTCATTCACGTTTGATTTTGTTTTTCCTCAGTGCGAGTTATATATTTAGATAAATATTTTTCACAATCAACCACCTCTGAGCCTGCCCCTGCAGAGCTGACAGAATCTCTGCCCCAGTGTGGATCCTGTCCCCTAAGCAGTGGTTTAACCTTAAACTACATAGAGGGTTCTTTACTGTAAGAGAGGCAAAGATGTGGAATTCCCTTCCACAGGCGGTGGTCTCAGCAGGCGGCATCGATAGTTTAAGGAATGACCGCAACATATATACAATGTAATACTGACATGTAATCACACACATAGGTTGGACTTGATGGACTTTTGCTTGAGTGCTTGCGTAGCCCCTTGAACTCATACAGAGCACTGCTAGTTCAAAGAACAAATCTGAAGAAGGGGCCATAGAGGAAGAAGAAGAGGAGGGGGTGGAGGAGAGAGCTGTGGCAGAATCACCGCTAGCATTTTGGAGGAGTGGTGGCGGAACAAGCTCCAACAATACTGAACCCTGTCCTGCATCCTTCCCAGCTGCCAGCAAAGTTATTCAGTGCGCCGTGAAGGAAAGGTAACATTAGTGCCCATGCCTGCTTGACCATGAGTTGGCGGTAATATACACCTTACTGCTGACCGCCCTATCCAAAAAAACAAAAACATTGCCTTCCACATGCTGGTTGAGAGCTGGAATGGCTTTCCGTGAAAAGAAATGGTGTTTTGGAACCTACAATGGAGGTACAGGACATTCCACAAATTCATGAAAGGGGGCAGAGTCTACCAGCTGAAAAAGCAGTAGTTGCAGTGCTAGCAATTTGGCCAAGTAGCATTCAGACGCTGAGCATGTGGATGGCTGGGACTGCATTTCTTTTTATGGATTAGCAATTGGGGTAGGGAAATTTGCCTGCTAAAATCACATGGTGGTGTACTGCTAGCAGATTGGCTGCAAGCACTTGGGACACCTATTGCTATACCTTTATTCCTCTCACTGCAGGTTTTCCAGAGGACTGGAGGTATAGTAGGGTTGGAGATCCCAGATGAGGAGCAAGGAGAAGTCCGCCTTTTTCTTTGATGTGGCAACAGACTTGTTGGGTTTATGTGAAATCTACATTAATAGCTGTAAAATATTGGAATTATGAATATCTTTAATTTAGCTTTTATCTATGTAGGGCAGAACATATTATCTTCGCAGAAATCTCTGGTAGACCAGACAAGTAGGTGCCGAGGCTTGTATATACAAACAATGGGATACAAACCTCATTGTTTTACACATACACACTTCAAAGGATCCCATGCTGGGATATGCAATGAAGGGAAGGCAACCTGTAATCAATAATTAACTTCCCGGGAAAATTCAAGTTAAGCTCCTGCTCAAAATAGTCACAAGGATTTGCATTACAGGGGGCTGACTTATGCAAAGTATAGGGATTGGAGATGTAGCCAATCCTTAACCAGGAATAGGGAAGCTTGCCAATCAGAGCCACACTGTGCCAACCAATGAGGCATCAGCATGTAATGATATACACAGACTAGATGGGAGGGAAACACACACCTTTATGGGAGAGCAACCATCAGAATGGAATCTTGGTGCAAAAGGGTAATTATGTGAAAGGTCTGCATTTTACTGGTAACTAAATATGTTCGTAGAATAATGTTTTCAGGAATATACTCTGTATTCCTTCATGTAATTCTCTTATTTTAACCTAATATTTTCTTCCTTGGTGTAGACTCTCATTTAACCCAAATCATATCTGAGAGATATTAAATCTCAAATATAGTATACGGGAAAAAGACTGCACTGGGGGTTGTCATATGTCTGGTCAACATGTGATGCCCAAGCGGCTGCTGTTGTGGCCACACTTGATCCGCTTCAGACATAGGTTGCAAACAGCAACGGTGTGATCTGCTGCACACGTGTCCAAAAAAAAGGAGCACACCAAGGAACTTTTTAAAATCAGTGGGGAGTCAACAGCGCCCTGCACCTGCGGAGCTCTGAGGTGTGATGCAGTAGTGTGGCTGCCCTTAAGCTGCCCCCTAGAGGACATCCTGCCTCGTTGGAGTTGTGCCTCCTCCTCCTCTATTCTATCAGGCACCCAAGGAGAGTCAGTGACCTCATCATCCTCTCCCTCCTCATCACTGGAGCTTGGCACTATGATGCAGTTGGGGGCACATGACTAACAGTTTCTTGTCCTTCTTGGGCAATCCCTATCTATAGGCTCACGTTACTCCCTTCCTCAACCTGGGAGCCAACATCAGAGCCTTCAAAATGCTGCGCATCCTCTAGCAGCATGTACCCGACACTGTGGTTGAATAGTTTGGGGGACTCTTCTGTGCATGATGGTGAGGCTATGGAGGAGTGACTGTGGACAAGGATCCGGTGGAATAGGCCGCATTGGCAGCTGCATAGGAAGGAAAACTACTCTGAGCCTGGGTGACAGAGGATCAGAGGGATGAGGACGGCTTTTGTTATCCACTCCACCAACTTTTTTGCATGTTCTGGATCAATAACATGGCCAGCAGCAGAAATAAAAAAAGGACAAGTGTGCCCCACGGCCACTGGCAGAGGATGCACCATGTTCATGACCAGCACTGTTGACTGTAGACACAGAGCCTGCTTGCCCTCTTTTAGTGGCCTGTGAGAGTCTGCCTCTCTTTGGTGGCCTTCTGGACATGATGTATATTTTGTTTTGCAACACCGCACTACACTGTATTGTGTACTGTGTACACCACCAGAAAAGTAGTAGCAACTGCACTACGGCTGCACTGTATTGTGTACTGTGTACACCACCAGAAAAGTAGTAGCAAGTGCACTATGGCTGCACTGTATTGTAATTACAAATTTTGATCTAATATTTCACAGCAGGGCTCATTCCTGCGTCCACCAAGAGTATCTGTGAGGGGTTACAGTGTTGTGGCACCACCACCACTGCCTAAGGCCCAATTTTTCTGCCCCTGTTTAGCAGGGGCATGTAATTACAATTCTTGATATAATATTCCACAGCAGGGCCCGTTCCAGCGCCCACCAAGAGTAACTGAGAGGACTTACAGTGTTCTGGTACCGCCAACACCTAAGGCCCAATTTTCTGCAGAGTGTATAGGGCAGGCCGTATAGTATATACGGGGGGTCCCCTATTTTCAAACATCCGACTTACAAACGACTCCTACTTACAAATGGAGGGAGACAACAGGAAGTGAGGGAAATTCTCTCCTGTAAGAGTTAATATAGACAGGGGGACAGACAGGGGCACAGACAGCAAAACAAATGTTAAAGGGTTGATAACCCTTCCCTATATTATCCAAAAAGCTTAAACATAGATTTTTGGGCTGGAGCTACACTTAACAACAAGCCTACAGTCCCTATCTTGTTTGTAACCCGGGGACCGCCTGTATACTGCTTTTCAGAGTATATAGGGCCTGGGGGGCCCCATGCCTTTTTATTTTTTATTTAGGTGTGGGGCTCCCCTTAATATCCATACCAGACCCAAAGGGCCCGGTAATGGGCTTGGGGGGGGGCAACATTATATTACAGCCGCAAGCAGTTTTAAATAACTTTTTTTCCTTTAGAAATGTAATTTTGTGCAGGGACTGTTCTAAACACGGGAAAAATGGACCACTTTAAATGCATACTAAAATGCACCACTTTAAAGGCATACCATAAACACACCCCAGACACGATATTTATTGTTTCACTTTAACCACTTCAATACAGGGCACTTTCGCCCCCTTCCTTCCCAGCCCAATTTTCAGCTTTCATCGCTCTAGCGCTTTCAGTGACAATTGCGCGGTCATGCTACACTGTACCCAAATGAAATTTTTATCATTTTGTTCGCACAAATAGAGATTTATTTTGGTGGTATTTATTCACGACTCCGTTTTTTATTTTTTGCGATATAAGCGCAAAAAAGCGGAAATTTGGAAAAAAAACTATATTTTCTTTTTTCTATTTTAAAAGAAATCCAATAAAATCAAATTTTGTCATAAATTTAAGCCAAAATGTATTCTGCTACATGTTTTTGGTAAAAAAAATTACGTTAAGTGTATAATAATTGGTTTGTGTGATCACGGACATATGTACGCAAATGATCATGTACATATGTGTGCAGGTGATCACGTACATATGTGTGCACATAATCATTGGGACAATTGATTTTAGTGGGACATATGTGGGGGACATGTTTTTATTATTAGGGACATGTGTTTTTATTTTTTGGGGACATGTATGTTTTGGGGACATGTGTGTTATGGGGACATATGTGGGGACTGTGTTTACACTGTGTGGTGTGTTGTGCGTTTACACTAGACTGAAGATCAGTGAGTAAAAAGCTGTAAAAAACAGCTCATACTCACTGATCATCAGCCGGCTGCAGCAATCTGCTCTCCTCTCCTCAGCGATGACTTCTGTGTGAGGAGAGGAGGAGCCGATTGCCTAGCAACCGGCTGTTTGTTTACATCACATGACGGCCGTGATTGGACACGGCCGTCATGTGATCAGGAGGGCCAATCACAGAGCCCTCCTGCCGATCTGAGATGCGCCGTGTCCCGGTGACACGGGCGCATCGGGATCGCGCCGCTGCGCGGGCACGCGCACGCGCGATCCCGCTCCTCCTGATGGACGTTCCTGAACGTCCTATCAGGAGTAGACGGCTCCCACCCGGCCGTATATGTGCATTGGCCGGGTGGGAAGTGGTTAAGCAATCTTAAAATCATTGCTCCCGAAAAAACGTCTGTTTTTTTTTGCATTGATAGATGTCCCCTGGGGCAAGACCCAGGTCCCCAAACACTTTTTATGACAATAACTTGCACATTAGCCTTTAAAATGAGCACTTTTGATTTTTCACATTCGAGTCCCATAGACTTTAACGGTGTTCGTGTGTTGGCACAAATTTTTTGTCTGTTCGCATGTTCTGCCGCAAACTGAACCAGGGGGTTCAGTAGGCTCATCCCTACTGTTAATGTTCAAGATACACATGTGATAACAAGCTTTATGTTGCTAATTATTTTTTCTTGAGAAGCTGACTACTCATGATGTATGAGATGACTCTATTAGATTGTGGCAGTTATATTGACAGATAAGCTAGCTTTACCGTAATTGTCTTCCTGAAACTTGACTAGTCATTGTAATCATTTTGAGCATGTTTGCTTTTGACAGCATTGATGCATAGCTGTGCACAAAGGTATTATATCTCTTTTGGGTATGATTCCATTAATGACAGTAAACACAAGACAAAATAATTAAAAACATAACTCAAATTAATGCAAACTTATTAGATAACAACTTGGTCTGGCAAAGTATTAAAGTGTTAATAAACCCAGTAATATGAAAATAGTTAAACTGCCCCCCCCCCCCCCCCCACAGTGCCCACAGCTTATAAATCTTCTTTTTAACATTAAAATACTGCCACTATGTACCTTTTTGGCTAATCTTTATACCACAATGACATGATAAACTGTAGGGTGTGCCCGAGTGCTGAGTGTTCAGGTAGGAGGAGATTTCCACTACAGCCTGTGTCCTCATGCTGTTATGGGAGGCAGATCATCCATCAATCAAGATGTAACATCCCACCTTCTGTGTTCTTTTTTTAGTTACTGGGCATGGAGGAGGAGGGAGGGACTGGGCTGTCATTTAGGATCTGTATACACTCTCACATGTGTGATGTCATTAACATGTGACCTGGCTAGCTCTGATCAACAAGGAAATGTTCTCTCCGGCAATAGAAACCAAACTGAGCATGTGCAGCAGTGCTACCCTCACTGCATCTTATCTGGCCTTGCCAAGAGAGACCCTGCAGGAGAGGAAGGATTTGTTCATACAGGAACAAAGAGCCTTTTTACACAATACAAAGGATTAACCCCTTAAGTTCCACAATGAGTATAACAAGAATTATACTTTTGCACATACAGACAGGTTTTACTGTTGTGGGGTTAGTAACACTTTAATATACAATACAGATATCTATGGTGCGGGCACCAATTTCTGATTAATGTGTGTTAGGGTTGAGTCCTCTCTTTTTGAATTAAATGAAGACTAACTTTTATCCAAAGGTTTATCCCTTCTGACCTTAAATCATGTTTGAATCAATCGCCACTCTTTTTTCAGATCTACTATTGTTTGGTTTGTCTCTTAGGCAGCCCATAGATGATTCAATTTTCTTTTCCTTCCACCATGGGTAGAAAGAAAGAAAATCTCTCAATTCCCCCATCGACACAGTCAGTGCTGATGGGGCAATGTCCCCCGCAGTGCTATTATGTTCTGCAGGTGAAGGGGGCATGGACACAAGGATTACTGCTAGCAGCTATATCTATAGCTATAATCAGCCTACCCAGACAAAGATTGAGATTCAGCTGGTCCCTGCTGAATTTGCCAAATTTCGATCCATGTATGGCAGGCTTTAAGCTGCCCAAAGATGATTGAAACTTCAATCTACACATTTCTTTGATAATCAGTGTCTGCAGTCAATCGGCTGAAGCTGCTGATCGGTGTATTCTGACCACAGAAGTCCTGTTGTCAGAATACAATAGCACAGTGGGGAAGATTTGCTGGCTTTTTCCAATATATATATATATATATATATATATATATATATATATATATATTTTTTTTTTTTTTTTTATATATATACAATACTAATTACACTAAAATCATTTGTTCTGTTGAGAAAATTTTTCTTGCTTGTTCCTTGGGATATTTTCTCATGAAGTGTCGTGGTCAGCTCTTGAAAGCTGTGTGCTAAATAGATTATCGGAAAGGATCAATCTAAATGCGTTTTTATTTTTTCATCCGATATTCTCTTTGTGTGTACAGGCCTTTAGAGCCTGAAATTCACTTCTGAACCACACTGCAATGCTCAAAAAACGCACGGGATTCTTTTTTAAATCTGCAGTGAATTCGCACTGCCGCTGCACCGCAGATATGTGAACTGGCTCCATAGAAAGCCAGTTTGGTTCACATGTCATGTGAATCGGATGCAGTTCAAAATGCATCCAATTTGCACAAATGTGAACGAAGCCTTATGCACTAAAACCTGGTGACCTGCTTGCCTTCACCCTGTACATCAGAGGTAGGCAACCTGGGGCTCTCCAGCTGTTGTGGAACTACATTTCCCATGAGGCATTGTAAGGCTGGCAGTTACAATTACTCCCAGGGGCATGATGGGACTTGTAGTTCTGCAACAGCTGGAGGGCCCCAGGTTGCCTACCCCTGCTGTACATGGACATACAATGGACATGTAATATAATTGACATGTAATGCAGGAGCAAGAGAGGGCTGTGGAGAGAGCTGCTGGAGCTAGCTTATTTTACAGAAATGTAAAAAAGCCAGCATGGTCTCCCCACCTAAGAGGTTCCAACTCAATACACAGCCAGGCTTACAGATATCAATAGTAAGGGGGCTGGAAAATATGTAGCCTCTTATATTAACTCCAGTCTGTGTGACCTTCAGCATTAAAATGTTGGATGTACTTATAAAATGGGGGACCCATTTCCAACTTCCACTGCACCACTGGGACCCCAGGAGGTTTAATGTTCTAGGCTGGTATCTTATAGGAGCAAGGCAGATAAAAAACAAATAGAAGCATCTGTTCTATATCATTACAGAAACAGTGACAATGTTTCAGGACCATGGACAGTATCTGACTAAGGGGTTATCCTAGTTACTATACTGAATTTTTCATGATATTGCAGCAATCTGCAGCATCATCAGAAGTTTAAAAACTACTGGACCTCATCTTCAGGCAAAGAGCAATTCACTGCAATGCTTAACCATGTGTGATATTTGGGTTTACTGGCTTTTAGTAAGACAAGGCCATAAAATAGCAGAACTTTATTAACAAATTAGCACTCTCAAAATTAAATTCAGCCTTACCTGCGAGCTTACACAGTTGTACGGCCTCCTCTCCTGTGTTTTGGCAGATATGGTGACCCATCAGACTTTGTAACGGAAGTGACGTTCCGTCGCCGCCATCTTGCTACACCCAGCACTCATCCACAGTAAGGATACAGTGAAAAGGCGACAAGCGGACATTGTGTTACACTCACTGGAGTCATTCATTTCATAATTTTTTTAACAGTAAACTCAGCTTAAATAATGAAATTCAGTATTTTCAAACGGATCTAACAGAGTTTGAAATACTGTATTTCACTATATAAGCTGAGTAAAATAAGTGTGAAATGCATGACTCCAGTGGGTGTAACAAGATGTCCGCATACCGCCTTCTCACTGTATCCCTACTGTTGACGAGTGCGGGGTGTAGCAAGATGGCAGTGATGAAACCTCATTTCACCTGCACTGAAATAGTTTTCTCTAATTTCACAGCACACTGTGAGCTTTGCACCACATGCACTAAGTTGGCTTTGGGCCCACCTCATTTTCTTGCTGATGGATATCAAGCACCATCTAGCTCTTTCCTCCTCAGAGTGACTGTCCCTGGCCCGTATCTTTCACGTCTTGGTTTTCTTTTCTTTCAATCATGGAGGTTCAACATCACATATGAGCATTACCTAAGGCAGGCGAAAAGCAAAGGCAGCCTATCTAGCAACTCATTCTCCTTCAGACGAATATCCACCCATTAAGGTATTTTGAGATCTGCATAACTCATCCCAAGAGCCAGCCCACTGCTTGTATCAGGGTTGAGGGCTCTTGCAAGGAGTATTGAGGCATTATACTGTGATGTTTTCAGGAAGCTATGTAAGCTATGTACAGCCCCCTGCTAGGCCCTCTCAGGGGAGAAAGGAAGAACTAGATAAGGCAAAATACAGTATATGCAGACTAAAGCCGGCCCCAGACAGAGCGATTTCTTTCCTGCAACCATGGTTTTCAGGAAAGAAAATCACTCAGTTCCCCCATCAACACAGTCAGTGTCGATGGGGGAATCCCTCCCATGGAACCATTGTGTTCTTCAGGCGAGGCGGAGCTATCTCCACTGGGAGAACACAGTGATTACAGCTAGCAGCTATTATATTCGCTAGCAATAATCACATGTAAAATCTGACAGGCTGGTTGCATCCAAGTTGATTGATCAATAAACTTGGGTACATTCAGCGTTCCCATACATGGGTTCCTGCTGAACCACCCAAGTTTCGAACTGTCTATGGCCAGATTTAACTACATACTTAAAGCAGAACAAAAATGTAAAAGAAAACAATTCCTTGGGAAGGCCCATAACACACCTCAAAAATGTACAATATAAATTGAGATCCAAGAAGTACTATAATAATCAATACTTATGCTTAGTCACTTACCTCCATGAAAGGATGGTGGTGTCAAAGACTCAGGGCTATCATCTTCTGGTTCTGATACCGTTACTGTTGGAACTGAGTCACCACCTGGTTTTAAGCCTAGTTCTGATACCCCCTGATAACTAGTTTCAAAAAAGTCACATTCTATAGATGACTCTGTCCCAGTTAGTGTGATTTTCACAGGGGAGGTCTTAGTATTTACGGATGCTGTGTGGCTATATAAGCCAACATTATCATCAGGTTCCTCCATATATGGTGAATATGAAATATCTTCACTCTGATGATCCTTAAAAGCAAAGTCATAACCTACTGGACTCGGCTTTCTGGCGTAAACCTCTTCAGGAGAATGCTGAGGTTTTGTATCTGGAGACCTGCTGATGTCGATGTACTTGCAAGCTTCTAATTTATCACCCTCTGAAGGGTCAGACAATGTTTTGATCACATCCTTACTTTCTGCAGGTGTCATCTCAATTCCTGAATCTGAACTGAGCAAGCCACGGCCCTCAAACATAGGTGTGTCTTGAGGAGAACGGAAGCCGGTTCCAAATTCCTCTGCATCTAACCTTCTACCACCATCTCCTTTCTTCAGGATGCCAGTAAAGTAGGAGGACTCTGGCTGAGACACATAACGTTCATCTGATTTCAGAGATGTGTAAAAAGATTCCTCATCATCCATCGAAAACTTCTTGGAATTGGCATAATCTAAAAACACAAAATGTAAATTGAAGAGTTAAAGAATGCTCTTAGCACATATAAAGAAAAAAACTTTAGTACATGCCATTATATAATATAAAGAGAAGGGGAGACTGGGAGAGTAAAGAAGGAATGATAAAGAGAGGAACTTGAGGACAATATCGAAGCCAGGTAGCCAATGTGTCAAAAAAATAATTTACAATGCTTTTGAGCATGATCTACTTCTTAGAAGGCTGTATGGCAAAAAAAAAGTGCCTGCAAATTCTTGGATGTATACGTAGGAGCACCTGGTACAAAAGTTCATCTCGCTCAAAGGGCTTTGGGAAAAATGTAATTGTTAAAGTGGAAGAAAAGTCTAATGCCACATACACACGGTTGGAATTTCGGCCAGCAAAAGACCGATGAGAGCTTTTCATCGGAAAATGCGACCATGTATATGCTCCATCAGAATTTTCCAGGCCGAATTTCCAGCAAAAGATTGCGAGCAGGTTCTTAATTTTTCAGACAGAAAAAGTTTCTATCGGAAATTCCGATCATGTGTATGCAATTCCGACACGCAAAAACTCACACATGCTCAGATTCAACTACAAGATGAAAACTATTGGCTACTGGGTATTGAACTTCCTTTTTCTAGTCCCCTTGTACGTGTTGTACGTCACCGTGTTCTTGACGGAATTTGGAATTTGGTGTGACCGTGTGTATGCAAAACAGCTTGAGCGAAATCCCGTCGGAATTCCGTCTGGAAAACCATCAGAGCTTTTTCTGACCAAAATTCCGATCGTGTATACGTGGCATAACACTAACTATTCTTAAAACCCTCCTCATACCTATCATGCATAACTTGCGTAAAAGAGATCTGTGTACCGTACTTCCTTTTTTTAACCTAATCTGGACAAGTGATCCTGCAGCTCCTGCTCCCCTGTGTGTCATTAAATTACCCATAGGATCCTATGACCCAGTTGGTGCTCCCTCCTCTCCCCTGCAACAGCAAGTACACAAATCTTTTTTCACAAGGTATGAAGGATAGGTAGTAGGCGGTGAAGGGAACATATTTAAAAGTAGTTAAGGAGGCCATAGAAGATGCGCTTGATTCCCCACAGAAACACAGTCAGTGCTGATGGGGGAATACCTTTTGAAGAGCTATTGTGTTCTCCTGGTGGGGAAGGGGGACGCAAGGAACTATCTCTGCTGGGAGAATACAGTGGTTACTGCTAGCGGCTATAGCTGCTTTCAATAATTGTATGCTGAAAATCCGACAGGTTGGCTGTACCCAAGTCGATCGATGGATCGACATAAATACATTCAGCCTGCCCATAGATGGTTTGAATCTTGGCCAGTCCCTGCTGAACTGACCGAGATTCGAATCATCTATGGTCGGCTTTAGGCTTTTCTTCCATTTTAAGAGCATCAAATACAGCATGACAAGTCGCACCCTATTGCCGGCAATGGAACTATTCAAATCGTTGCGACTCATGTCGCAGCGACTTTGAAAAGGGTTCCTGCACTACTTTTTTTGCTACTTAATTGCAACTTGCATTGACTTCTGTTAAAGCGGGAGTCCACCGGGACTCCGCGTTTTTTTTTTTTTTTAAAAGCCAGCAGCTACAAATACTGCAGCTGCTGACTTTTAAAATAGTGACACTTACCTGTCCAGCGCGCCCGCGATGTCGGCACCCGAAGCCGATCGCTAGGTCGTCTGTCGGGTCCTGCCGCCGCCATCTTGGGTATGGGAATCAGGAAATGGAGCCTTTCGGCTTCATTTCCCGGTTCCCTACTGCGCATGCGCGAGCCGCGCGGCGCAATCCGGACGGTCCCCGCTGCCTCTGGGAACTGTGTGTTTCCCAGCAGGCAGCGGGGCACTTGCGCAAAGGGGCGGGCAGTTGCGGAAAGGGGTGTAATCTACGCCCCTTTCCGCAGACAGCTATCCCGGAAGTGGGTGCAGTTACCTGGATTATCCAGGTAACTGCACCCCCCTCCCCCCTGAAAGGTGCCAATCGTGGCGCCGGAGGGGGGGGGGATTCCGATGAGCGGAGGTCCATTTTAGGGTGGACCTCCGCTTTAAATGAAGTTGCAAGCCGCAATGAAATTGGAGGTCCAAATCACACTGACCTGCTGAGGTAGAGCAATTTCAAAGCCACACTGGTATGAACTAGGGCATAAAGTGGTTGTAAACCCACTTTAATAAAAAAAAAAAAAAACAACACCTGTAAGACAAAGGCATAATGAGCTAGTATGCATAGCATACTAGCTCATTATATAATGCTCACCTGAGATCAAAGTCCTTGCTACGGTGCCTGTACATCGCTCTGGCGGCCGACATCACTCCCGGGGATTACTTCTGGGTATCGCGGTTCTGGCACTGTGATTGGCCAGAGCCACGATCACGTCCCTCCAGGGCATGCGCGCAGTAACGGTATACTCACTGAAGCTTCAGTTTGTGTCAGTGCGCATGTGCTGGTGATGTCAGCACATGCAAATACAGGGGATATCACCTAAATCGTGGGTAGCTACAGGTAAGCCCTTATTAGGCTTAGCTGTAGCACAAAGTGGTCTGTGAGGGTTTACAACCACTTTAAGCAGTCAATGTTAACAGAATTAGGACAGAATGCACTAAGGGACCTGTTAAGTCTTGATTAAAACTCGCATCTCTAGACGACACCAAAGGCAGCCTAACTCTCAAGCCCCTGTGCTTTCCAGCCTAATTCCAGTTGTTATATTGGTTGCATTTAATGCTTTTTAAAGAACACACTATAATAGTATTTGCTTTTCTATTATGCTTACCTAGCATTCAGTTTTAAAATAAATTCAGAATGAACATTCTGCCTATAGCACAGCTCTAGTGTGAGGTTTACTATTATTGCTTCATTCATTGACTTTACTTGCTGTCTTCAGGCATTGTTGTATATACATTTAAATGGTAAGAAGTGCTCAATTTGAATATTTCAGAACAGAGTGGTAATTGGCATGTTACAAGACATCTCTTCTTTTTGAAGTCGAGTAATAAGATCAATATTCAACAGTTGTGAAAAGAAAATTCAGCACAAGGATTACAGCACTCTTATCAGTAAAACGGTGAATGGCATTTGACAGTGGACTGAAGATATTTTCCTTAAAGAAAAAACAGTGCTTGACACCCACCTAATCAAAGTGTCATTGGCATTCCGTCTAACTACACTGTACTGATTGCTAATGTTACAGGGTCAAGCTGGGAGCTGTCAATCAGATGGGAATTAGCTGTCAATCTCAGGCTGTGCTGCTATTTGCTGCCAAGGAGCAGTGATCATGGATCACATTTTTGTACATCTGGATACATTGAAAAAAATAATAATAACAATACTTATATATATATTATATATATATATATATATATATATATATATATATATATTCAAGCCAGTCAAGCTCCTCCACCCCAAACTTGCTCATCCGTGTCTTTATGGACCTTGCTTTGTGCACTGGTGCGCAGTCATGTTGGACATCCCATCCCCAAACTATTCCCACAAAGTTGCAAGCATGAAATTAGGCCCAGACCTCAATCCAATAGAAAATATGTGGTTAGACTTAAAGATTGCTATTTACAAGCGCAAACCATCCAACATGAAGGAGCTGGAGCAGTTTTGCAAGGAGCAATGGGCAAAATCCCAGTGCTAAGATGTGGCAACTCATAGAGACTTATCCAAAGCGACTTGGAGCTGTTATAGCCACAAAAGGTGGCTCTACAAAGTATTGACTTTAGGAGGGTGAATCGTTATACACATTTCTTTTTTTGTCCTCTTTGTTATTTGCTTCACAATAATAATAAAAAAAAAACATCTTCAAAGTTGTGGGCATGTTCTGTAAAATAAATGAAGCAAATCCTCAAACAATCCATGCTAATTCCAGATTGTGAGGCAACAAAACACGAAAAATGCCAAGGGGGTGAATACTTTTGCAAGGCACTGTATGTTTGCTATGTGTTCCCACTCACACAGCATGCCATTTTTTTTCAATATTTCTTACATATGTTTCTCAGGAGGAGGTATCATGGTTGAATGCAAAGTTTTTTTTAACAATATTAGCGTGAGCCTAACCCAAGTCTGACCTCATTAACATAGAATGCAAGAACCCCAGCCTACATACTTTGGTAGGACAGACAGTGTTCAAATCTAGCTACAATTAATGAAAATCTGCCTGAACAGTACAGACAGGGTTAATTATGGCAAACACAGCTTCCCAGCCCACTTGTAAACAAAGAGAAATACCTAGAATTTTCCTTGTTGAAGGTTCCAGAACAGAGCATCTAAAAAAGGTAAGCTGCTTTTTTATAAATATTTTTTTTTGGTATGCCATCTGAAAGGAGACACTTAATCCCTTCAAGCCTAAGCCTTTTTCTGACACTTGTTGCTCACAAGTTAAAATCCATATTTTTTGATAGAACATTAATTATTTTATGTCACACTGTATTTGCGCAGTGGTTTTTCAAATGCAATTTTTTTTGCAAGAAATACACTTTCATAAGCAGTAAACAAAACAGTAAAGTTAGCCCAATTTTTAGGTATAATGTGAAAGATTATGTTATGAGTAAATAGATACCTAACATGTCATGCTTTAAAATTGCGCCCACTTCTGGAATGCCGACAAACTACGGTACTTAAAAATCTCCATAGGCGATGCTTTAAAAATGTCTACAGGTTACCAGTTTAGGTTTGCAGAGAAGGCCTAGTGCTAGAATTATTGCTCTCGCTCTAATGACTGCGGCGATACTTCACATGTGTGGTTTGAACACCATTTACCTTTGCAGGCGTGACTTACGTATGTGTTTACTTCTGTGTGTGAGCCCGGACAGATGGAGTGTTTTCATTTTTTTTCTTATTTATTTTATTTATTTACACACTCTCCCTTTCAATTTAAAAAAATAAATAAAATTCTGATCCATTTTATTGCTGTCACAAGGAATGTAAACATCCAATGTGAAAGTAATAGGCAGTGACAGGTACCCTTTATGGAGAGATCTGAGGTCTATAAGACCCCAAATCCCTCCTTTGGACTCAAAAGCATTCAAAAAGCTCAAAAAGTTTGGCTGTTTTGAATGCTGTAATTTTTTTCAAATTTGGCGCCTTTCAGTCTTTAGCAAACCAGAAGTGATGTCATGACACAGCTTCCGGGTTACTAGATCTGAAACCAGATCGAAGTTTCATAGTTTCATAGTTAGTAAGGTTGAATAAAGACACCCGTCCATCCAGTTCAACCTGAGTGAGTGTCTACAATTGCCCCTATCCCTGTACATTGCACACTCACGTCACACATCCCTACCCTCAAGGAGCCCACAATCCAAGGTCCCCATTCCTATACCAGGGCCAATTTTTTAGACACAAGCCAATTAACCTACCTGCATGTCTTTGGATTGGCGTGCCGTGGGATGGGAGAGCCTGGGCGTGCTGCAGAAGGCGGCGAGAGGTTGGGGGGGGACATACCCTCCCGCTGCTTTTGATAACAGCTGAGCAGTTGTTGGACCATTGGCTCTAAAAAAGGGATTGCCCTGGTACAACCCCTTCAAGCAGAAGGCCACATATCGGCGTGAATGGGTTAAATATAAAGTAGGAGTTATCCAAATTTGGCTGCAAAAGTGGAAATACGCTTTAAGCCATTGTCTCGTAATTAGCAACAGCCTGACATGTAGCTCTTTTACAAGAAAAAGAACTGCTGCTCCAGGTGTATAAAGATAAGGCTGATTGGAGTATGAAGTAACTGATCAATTCAATCTAGTACTACTATTATCAGTTATGTATTCCTTTGCTAGTCCCTATAGTTTAGCTAATCTATCAATCTATTACGCCGAGCACATGTTATTGTTAATACCACAATGCTACCACCCTTGGCTATGAAATCAATACACGGTTTAAGGTCAATTAAATCTCATTTATTTCCCAAGGAAATAATACAGCGTGCATAAGGTATCAATAGAAGTTACAATAATACATAGCATACAATCAAAGTATAATATAAGCCATACTTATCCGACTTTCGCAGCTACACCTCATGATGGAATAAAGAGGGACAGAGAGAGACCTCATGGTTGCAAACCTTTTTGTTAAACATACCTCAGCCATACCACACCCCATAGCCCATCCTACTCTTTCCCGTAGACCAATCAGCGTCTCTGGGGCGTCTCCTCCCCCAGGCTAACAGTCCTGCCATACTTGGCCTCTGGGGGGCAGTGTTTGCCCATGAATTGCAACTGCTCCGACTGGATTGCAATCTTGTGGCTTGATCTCGGACGCCCCACCAGCTGTCCTTTGTTCTCGCAGACACGCCGGCGCCATACTATCTTTGAAGTCAGTACATTCCAGGTGGGCTGAATAGAACTCATTCTGCTATTCAAATTGTGTCACATTCCTTGCTTTTAAACATGTGAAACTGCCTGGAGTTCGGCTGTACAAACAGCTGTGTAGATGTATAATAATAATTCCTGTCTGATTCCAACAGAGTATCTAGCACCGGCCCACCTCCATGGGAAACTTGGAAAGAAGAAAGACATGGCTGCCCATCCAGAACTTCCGATTGCCTTTTATTTTGTTGTTTTATTTTGTATTGTTTGACTGTGGTCACGTAGACGCGTTTCACACATGCATCTTGTGCTTAATCATTAATGATTAAGCACAAGATGTATGTGTGAAACGCGTCTACGTGACCACAGTTTGGTGTCTTTGGTGTTATCTTTGTGAAACAAAATAAAAGGCAATTGGAAACTCTGGACGTGCAGCCATTTCTTTCTTCTTTCCATGCAGCTCCTTTAGTTGTCCATTAAGTTGTCTATGCTGTTTATTATATAGGCAGCCCAGCAGCCAACTGAAGAAGCTCACACGGCAGGCTGACAACGCTGCTGCAAATTGCATGACAAGTTTTAGCGCCTGTGGCAGGAAGTGTTTGACATTGCAGTTGAGTTCCATTTTATTTTGTGAATGTATTGATACACAACGTAGGTTTTTCCAATACAGCTCACTGATGCCCTGCTGCTGACACAACATAAATATTTAAAGAGGATTCTGAAGAGCGCTGGCTTGCTTGGTTTTAAAATCCCTCTCTTACACGTCAATGGATTGGCTTAATGTAAAATGCATCTTTTTATAGCCGCTTCCCGCCCAAGAGACAACATACAGAAGTGACGGAGATGGCAGGATTGCATGGAAAGATGTTCCCTCCTAGCCAGAACCATTAAACCGAATGTATTGTAAGCGTTGAGGTTAAAGTGAACTCATTCATTTTAAATGTTGGAACTGTTATGATGAAAATGTATCCGTGGAATAAATTTACCCAGCCGCAAATACTGGAATCAGGAAAGACAAGTAAAGCCCTCTGTTCAAAGGACTGTAGCAATTTCACACATTTGGGATCACTTGGTTTAACTTGAAAATAAATATCGCTGTTACAGTGCTGCACACTAAAGTAAATTAAGTAAAGCTCTTGACAGAACCATGGAGGATGGCAGGGTTGACGTCCTTTTGAAAAATAGTTGCTGGGCAACCATAACACACAGATCTCAATAGAGCCTCAAAATATATGTCTGGGCAAAAAAAAATAAAAAATCCAGTACATCTCCGCAATACATGTACATTTCACCATGCTTAATCCTTTTATTAACCTCCCTGGCGGTACGATTATTTCGGATTTTAGGTGCTAAAAGCGGTACCATTATTTTGCATGAAAATTTGGCGTTTTATATTGTAGTCCTGTAATTCTTAGGAATAACTCTCTTAAATCTGTCCAAACCAGAGTCTAGCAGACATCCCGGGTATGATAAAGTTTGAAAAATGAAATCATAAATTATAATATAATAAATAACTATAAATAATTTTACCAAATAATAATATAACAATAATAAAAATTATTCAATAATGTAATCAAATCAAAAACACTGAAATTTGCTCAGTTGCAGAATTGTCACTGTCATTACTTTTCAGTATTTGATGACCGATCTCCCCACAAATTACTATCGCTCAATTCTGCAAGTGATTACAATTTATTATCGCTGTTTTCTAGCTGGTCTAAAACCATTTTTGATGTAAAATGACAGTTTGGTTGCTATGGACAATCTCCAGTTTCCAGGCATAAAGAACAGTTTTTATTATATAAAACTGCATGCAGAGCACTGGGCAGACCACTAGGGACAAAGGGGATGTGAAATATTTACATACAGCAATGTAATCTGTAAGATTACATTATACTGTATGTATACTATGTGTTTCACTTTTTGAATTTGGCGCCGATCTCCGTCCCCGTGCGTCGCAACGCTCGCAGGGCACGGAGATCGGCTCCGTGATAGATCGAGCGAGACACGGCTCGCTCATACAGCGGGGAGACAACGCTGGATCCGAGGGAGAAGGTAAGTAAACCTCCTCCTGGATTCAGTGATGCGGTCCCGAGTCTGGCTCGGGGTTACCGCTAATGGTACAAAAATTCCACCCCGAGCCAGACTCGGGAAGACCGTCAGGGGGGTTAAATTTTGCAAGTAAAAAAACAACAACGTGTTTTCCTAACTTCCTGACTGAGGTGACAACACTGTGGGGTCTGCTGCATTTAAAATATAAGTTCACCTTTTCGCAGAAAAAATTAAAAGGTGAACTAACCCCCTATGGTGGTCAATCTAGGCCAGTAGTGTGGGTAATTGATAACTTTTTATTAGCACCACATCCTCTTATCAAGCATTTAGACCACAGAGAAAGGAGGTGGGACTTTTCAAGGTGCTACTAAACCAACTTACAAATTAGAACATGATTAAAAAATGTACAAGGATAACAAAAACATGTTATTATAATGATTTCAGCATACAAAAAGATAAATATTGCTGCGCCTCCCTCTATGTATCCATATACAACATAAAATCCTCCAATGAAAAATACAGTGCCTTGAAAAAGTATTCATAACTCTTGACATTTTCCACATTTTGTCATGTTACAACCAAAAATTAAAATATTTTTTATTGGGATTTTACGTGATAGACCAACAAAAAGTGACACATAATATTAAAGTGGAAGAAAAATTATACTACATTTTTTTTACAAATAAATATCTGAAAAGTGTGGCGTGCATTTGTATTCAGCCCCCCCGAGTCAATACTTCGTAGAACCACCTTTCGCTGCAATTACAGCTTCAAGTCTTTTTGGGGATGTCTCTACCAGCTTTGCACATCTAGAGAGTAAAATATTTGCCTATTCTTCTTTGCAAAATAGCTCACACTCTGTCATATTGGATGGAGAGCATCTGTGAACAGCAAGTCTTGGCACAGATTCGCAATTGGATTTAAGTCTGGACTTTGACTGGGCCATTTTAACACATTAATATGCTTTGATCTTAACCATTTTATTGCAGCTCTGGCTGTAAGTTTAGGGTCATTGTTCTGCTGGAGATTCTAAGCCCTTGTACACACGGTCGGACATTCTGACAACCAAATCCGTTGGATTTTGTCTGACGGATTTTGTCCGAAACTGTTGCACACACACGGTCGGACAAAGTTGTCGGAAAATCCGATTGTACATACCGTGATGACGTTATTTCGCTACGACGGGACTACATTCAGGCTAGTAGCCAATAGCTTTGGTCTAGGAATTTGATCTGAGCATGCGTGGCACTTTGTCCATCGGAGTAGGCTACACATGATCGGAATATGTCCGATCAGAGCAATTTGTCGGAAAATTTTACAGACAAGTTGGAAAACTTGGTCCGTCGGATACTCCAACGGAAACAGTCCGATGGAGACCACACACAGTCGGATTATCCGACAAAACAGTCCGATGGTCCGGTGTCTTGCAAACTGCAAACAGGACTTCTTAGGGCTTTCTTTTAAACAATGGGTTTCCTCTTGCCATTCTTCCATACAGGACAGATTTGTGGAGTTTATGACTAATGCCCTGTACACACAAGCGGATTTTCTGACGGAAAAAACTTGTTTTGGTTTTTCTGACAGAATTCTGCTCAAGCTTGGCTTGCATACACATGGTCACAAAAAATTTCTCTGAACTTTCGACTGTCAAGAACGCGGTGATGTACAACACTACGACGAGCTGAGAAAATTAAGTTCAATGCTTCCAAGCATGCATTGAATTGTTTCTGAGCATGTATAGGAATTTTGAGCATCGGAATTTCATCGTACAATCAGAATTTCTGATCGGAACTTTTTCCGACCGAAAAATAGAGAGCATGCTCTCAATCTTTTGCTGGCTGGAATTCTGCCAGCAAAAGACCGATGGAGTATACACACTGTTGCCTTTTTCCGACAAAAAGCTCTCATCAGAGTTTTGCTGGCGGACTTTCCGATCGTGTGTACACAGAACCATAGTTGTCCTGTGGACAGATTCTCCCACCTGAGCTGTGGATCTCTGCAGCTCCTCCAGAGTTACCATGAGCCTCCTTGTCCTTGTCCGTAGGTGGATGGCCATGTCTTGGTAGGTTTGCAGCTGTGCCATACTCTTTCCATTATTGGATGATGGATTTACCAGTGCTCCGTGAGATGTTCAAAGCCTGGGATCTTTTTTCATAACCTAACCCTGCTTTAAACTTCTCCACAGTAGGACTTAAATGGAATATGACGTGCAATTTTGAAATGTATGCATTATCATTTCTATGCCTATTCTACCTGATATAATGATAAGTGCTTGTACATTTCTATGTTTTTCCTACAATATCTCATCATATACTGTCGTGACTTGTGTACGCAGTATGAATGTTTGTGGATCAGTTGTTTATTTCAATAAACTTTTGTCTGATTTAAAAAAAAAACGTCTCCACAACTTTATCCCTGACCTGTCTGGAGTGTTCCTTGGTCTTCATTATGCTGCTTGTTCACTAAGGTTCTCTAACAAACCTCTGAGGTTTTCACAGAACATCTGTTTTTTTTTTCACTGAGATTCAATTACACACAGGTGGACTCTATTTACTAATTAGGTGACTTCTGAAGGCAATTGGTTCCACTAGATTTTAGTTATCGGTATCAGAGTAAAAGGGTCTGACAAACATGCATACAAATGCATGCCACACTTTTCAGATATTTATTTGTATAAAAAATTGGAAAACCATTTATAATTTTCCTTTCACTTCCAATTATTTGCCACTTTGTGATGGTCTATCACATAAAATTCCAAAACTCCAAATACATTTACGTTTTTGGTTGTAACATGACAAAATGTGGAAAAATTCAAGGGGTATGAATACTTTTTTCAAGGCACTGTAGATAGTGCTATTTCTCTGTGGTCTAACCCCCAATACCCTCACCCTCATTACTGCCCACACAGCTGGTGCAAGGGTCAGTGCAATTTAAAACCCTGCTCTTCTTCCCTGTCTTTCTATAGGGCTTCCGGGATGGATCAGGTGATCACAATTGGTCAAAGTGTCCAGCACTGACCAATCAGAATAACTCTGACCCATCCTGGAAGCCCTAAGGAAAGGCCCCCTCCTCTCAATAAAATAAGTGTTCTATAGTCCAGCATAGGTTAACTAGGGAGGGATATTGACATAATCAATTCAGCTCCAGCAGAAATGTCAGCTCAAACAGAAAGTTAGGCACTTACTGGAGTTCTGGCAGGATCAAGGGGTATTTCTTGTATCTGCAGCACTTTTAAAGAGCTAAAACTAGCAGCCAGATTGTCAATCGTCAGATACTGGAAATCATACAAGATACAAGGTTCACCGAATTCTGGGCTGTTCCTGAAGCTCCCACCACTCAACCAGCCTTTTTGCAGCTGCCCAGCAGGGTTGTCCCTGGAGCCTGTGGCCGCCCACTCAGCCTCTTCGCAGCTACCCATTCAGTTCACGGCATGGCTGTGGGACAGAGACTAGAGGCCAGCTGACTGGTGAGGAATGCAAAGTGGTAGGGGCTGGAGGAGACCCTATCTCCTGATTTCGGCATAAGTGTCACTGTTACGAGACACCACAAAGTCGGAGACACAGTAATACTACCTGTGATTATAGTTGTCATTAAAAGACCCCACTAGAGTTCTCACATCAGCAGATGACATTTACTAAAAGCACCTAAGTTGGCTGATCAGAACTTCCCCCAGCATTGCCAAGCATCCCAACTCCCCGCCAGCACTGCCACTCATCCCATTCCCCCCACCCCCCACCCCCCACCAAGGAGAAAGAGAAGGAATACAAATAGAGAATACATGGAAGGGAGAGGCAAAGAGGGGGAGGAACAAATAAAAAGGGAGAGAAAGAATAAGACAAGAAGAAAGACGGCTAGAGACAGAGATATGGAAAAAACAAGAAATTTGGATAGAGAAAGAAAGGCGAACAAAGAGAAAGAGTGGTACATCCTAAAATGTACCATAAGGTGTTTCAATACTGTACGAGTGGAAGGGACTCAGGGAGAGCTAAATGTCCATTAGGGGGCGCAAATTACTTGTCTTGCCTTGGGTGCTGACAACCCACACTACAAATATAATTTAGGGGCCCCCACAACTTGGGAATTTTTATCAAGGGGTCACAGCACTAGCAAGGTTGAGAACCACTGATTCATTTGAATACATGTTCTCTGTTTCCGAGGGTCTTATAAAGACTGAACAAAATCAGTGGGAATTATGGACAAACTGGTGTGATAGGAATGATCAAACCCCTATCTAAACTTCCTCTTGATATCGCCCTCTATGCCAGATGTAGAAAGCTACTTGTTTGATAAGCTCCTACTTTTCTGTATTACTAAATGATGGCAACCATTTTTTTTGTCATCACCCATTTTTGTAATGTTTATTGTATTTTGAAAAAAAAAAATTCTCAATAAAAACTATTGAACTTAAAGAGCTGCAACATGGTAAAGTGTACATTTGTTTCGGAAACATACAACCCTCTTCTCCAGAGAGATGACTGGAAAAGAGCCATGACGGCTCATGAGTATGCTGCTGCTCCATCACTGTCCAATCTGCATGCTGAAATGTGTTCTTGACCATGATGTGATGTCCCCAGGATAGTGAGATGACAAGATCACAAGTTTTAGGTCTGATTTCCTGGATCTAGCTTAAGGTTTAGTTCCATAAATGCCAATGCATATAGATTTAGTAAGCTTCCTGTGGGGCTTCTAGGGGACACTGCAATCTGTTGTGACTTGGTTCGGCGCAACCAACCTCTTATGCTTTAGAACGTGTGATTGAGGCTGCTGCAGGTTCACACTATACAACTTTTGTTGTCTGATTTCCTTTAGATTTACCAAAAACATGTAGTGCAAGGGCCTGCCTGATTGCATACAAATTGAAACTCTTAAGCCCCATGCACACTATCAGATTTTCTGCTGATTTTTTCCTTCAGATTTAACAAAACCATACAATATGAGGTCAAACCTTAGGAGTTTCAATTTGTATGCAATCAGGCAGGTCCTTGCACTACATGGTTTTGGTAAATCTGAAGGAAAAATCAGCAGAAAATCTGAAAGTGTGTATGGGGCTTTAATGTTTGACCTCATATTATATGGTTTTGTTAAATTTAAAAAGGAAAAAATCTACAGAAAATTAGTGTGTATCCAGCTTAGAAGTGTGAGTCTAGAATCTTTGGTTTATTGGTCTCATATTTAAAACTAAAAAAAAAACTTTAGAAAAAAAAATGAAAAGATATAGACATTGGGATTTTAGTTAGCAGAGTAAAAGATTTAGCAGGCTAATCAATAAGACAATGCCAGCATGAAAATTTGAGCTGCTAACTAGGTAGGGTTTGTCAAAGGCAAAATGAAGCTGTTATCTGCTCTTTGAGGTTTTTTTTTTATAGGATCAAAGTCAAGAATGATTTTGACATGCTTTCCACAGGTTGCATAGGTCAGGTTAAGGCCCCTTTCACACTGGTGTGCTTTTGCCGTGATAAAACACAGCTTTCCATTGCGACAAAAGTGCATGAAAAGTATTTAGTTTAAATCCAGCACATTACTGTGCTGCATTTTGAAAAGTCCTACATGTTGCATCTTTGGGGTGCTATTCAGAAGCAAAAATTTACCTTACATTATAAGTCAATGGGAATGCATCAAAAGCGCCTTTGGTATCTGCCTTTTTGGTGCATTTTTTGAGTCACATTTTCATGTTTCAAAGACGCAAGCTGAGAAATTTTCCACATTTTGTCATGTTACAACCAAAAACATAAATGCATTTTTTTGAGATTTTATGTGATAGACCAACACAAAGTGGTACATCATTGTGAAGTGGAAGGAAAATGATAAATGGTTTTCCAGATTTTTTACAAGAAAAAAATCTAAAAAGTGTGGCGTGCATTTGTATTCAGCCCCCTTTTTACTCTGATACACCCAACTCAAATCTAGTGAAACCAATTGCCTTCAGAAGTGGCAAAAAGGAAGTCAGTGTTAAAAGAAAGCATTAAAAAGTCCCATTTGCAGTTTGGAAGAAGCCATGTGGCCACATCAAACATGTGGAAGAAGGTGTTCTGGTCAGATGAGACCAAAATGTAACTTTTTGGTGAAAAAGCAAAATGCTATGTGTGGTAGAAAACTAACACTGCGCATCACCCTGAACACACCATCCCCACCGTGAAACATGGTGGTGGCAGCATCATGTTGTGGGAATGGTTTTCTTCAACAGGGACAGGGAAGCTGGTCAGAGTTGTTGGTAAGATGGTGGAGCAAAATACAGGGAAATCTTAAAAGAAAACCTGTTAGAGTCTCCAAAAGCCTTGAGACTGAGGCAAAGTTGTCCTTCCAGCAGGATAACGACCCTAAACATACAGCCAGAGCTACAATGCAATGGTTTAGATCAAAGCATATTCATGTGTTAGAATGGCCCAGTCAAAGTCCTAAATCCAACTGAGAATCTGTAGCAAGACTTGAAAATTGCTGTTCAGATGCCCTCTGCCCAATCTGACAGAGCTTGAGTTATTCTGCAAAGAAGAATGGGCAAAAATGTCACTCTATAGATGTGCAAAGCTGGTAGAGACATCCCCAAAAAGACTTGAAGCTGTAATTGCAGTGAAAGGTGGTTCTACAAAGTATTGACTGAATACAAATGCACGCCACACTTTTCAGATATTTATTTGTATATATTTTGAAAACCATTTTTCATTTTCCTTCCACAATTATGGCCACTTTGTGTTGGTCTGTCACATAAAATACCAATAAAAAACATTTATGTTTTTGGTTGTAACATAACAAAATATGGAACGTTTCAAGGAGTATGAATACTTTTTCAAGGGACTATAGCTATAGATACGTATGTATAGAGCTTTGTGTTGTATAGTGATATTTATACAGGGCCACTGGGAGGTAAGTAATCATGGGATAAACATATTTTTTTTCTTTGGAACCTCTAAGGCTGTGTGTAACGTTATGGATCGGGTAAAACAGGAGCCCCATCACTACAGCGAAAACTGCAGAGTTGATAATTACCGTATCCATGAGATCCACATGTTAATGAGCACATATGGGGTTTGTGTGGCTTCCTGATGGCCATGTTTCTGCCAAATAGAACTGGAATGCCCCTGGCTGACCCAACATAAAAACTAACAATGGGGAGCCTGGCCTGCAAGCTTTGCTTGAGAATGGTTTACGAAATTCCTTGTGAGTTCACATGAGAACAGTTACCAAGTTGCCTGTGGAGTTACCCAAGGACTGTTACCAAGATAAAGCAATAAAAAAAAGCATTGAAATTAGTAGTGTGTACTCTGGTCCAAAAATGTTATTTGTAACGGAATTCCAATGACATAACTAAAGCCCATATAAACCAGTTGCATCTTAATGTAAATGATTAACGTGTTTCCAAATAGAAATATCATAATTATCTCAACCTGTCTTGGTCTGAACTTCCTGTAATCTCCTGCACAGCAGAACTCATTAGGGCTACATTGGAATTTACAGACATGTACACAGGAGAAGGAAACATACACTGACCTGTGACCTCGCGGATATGCTGCTTCTCTTTCACTGTCCTATCATAGACTGAGTTAAGTTGTGGACTAGTGTGTAAGGAGCTGGCAAAACAATAGCTTGCTGATGCCATAAAGTTGACAAGCGGGATGGAATACCCCTACTGATATACTGATCATTTTGATGTGATCACTTATGGTCACTTCTGCTTAAACATTTTCCTTATCATATGCTCAGTATAAAATGTAAAGGTATGAGACAGATTACTTTGATGATGGGTGCAAGTCTAAAAAACTAAAAAACTAAAGCTAAAACTTTTTTTGTAGCTTTGAATAGATTGCAGAAGGGTTAAAACAATTACCGCCCATTCATGGAGACTGTGTAAAACAAATGGGTTAAATGCTCAGGCTGGAAAGATATATACATCGACATAGAGGATATGCAGGCAAATTCAAAAAAGTTTGGTTCCTGTGGTTGGATACTCTGGGAATAAGCCCTTTCGATATAAAGGTGGACAGGCTACGTCTCTGATTGGGAAGGTACACCTTCCAATACTCATTTCTTTTCTTTTAAAGATCTGTAGTGATACTTTTCAGTATGCATTTTAGACTTGTAGATATACTGAAAATGTTTAGATGCAAACAGTCTTTGGATCTATGGATGTTAGCATTGAATATGAGCATTGTACTGTGACATGGTTACTCTGGAAACTGTGATTTTTGCTGTTGTTTCTCTGGCACATTTTATTAATAAACCATTTTCTGATTTTAAAAAACTAATGCTGGGTTTTGCTGTCTCTGTACCATTGGGAAAATGTCCTTTCACATCCTGTTCCAGAGATGCAACAGGAAGTACGAGGAAGTCTCCCAAATTGATATCAGCTATCTAGATTGCACTCAAACATACCACAGGCAATATGGATGACCTTGGAATCTTATTCTTGCCATCCTGACCCTATATCCCACATTATGTGGCTTCCACCTAAAGAAAGACAAACAATATTTTGTCCATCCCTATCCTTCTCACTAGAGATATGGAACAGGCTCACTAAAACACATAAATTCAAATCTCCTCATACTCCATTGGCACCCATACTTAAAAATAGTGCATTTACCCCGGGCCTCACTTCTTTTGCCTTTGAATGGTGGAACAATAAGGGCTTATTATGAATAGCAGATCTTTATGACAACAGAGGTATGCTGACCGAACGTGCTATGATTGAAAAATATCAAATGCCACCAGTAAAACGTTACAGATACACTCAACTTCACCACTATCTTTAATCTCTGGCTCATAGAGGTGACCTGGTGACCCCTATGGAGCACTTTTGCAGTAATTATGATAAACTCAGAGGCTATATTTTGGCCATATATACAATATTGACGAATGTTTAGACAAAACTGAGCTATATGCTCCAGTGGGAAAAAGATCTCTTGACCTAGAAAAATGGCATGCTATGTCGGAATCAGCTTCTAGATCACTTATAAATACCTTGATAATAGAAGCAAACTACAAGATGTTATTACGGTGGTATATGGTGCCAGTCAGACTGGCCACCTTTGCACATGGAGCTACCCCCAAGTGTTTTAGAGGTTGTGGTCAGAATGGAACTACATATCATATATGGTGGACATGCCCCAAGGTTAGAAGATTCTGGATCAGGGCCTACAATTTTATATATACCCTTACCCAGACTTAACTAAAACTAAAACTGCTAAACAAGCACTTCTGGGTGATAGGGTGATAGAAGCCTCTAATTCCCAAAGGCGGTTACTTACCTTCATATTTATTTCAGCAAAAATAATGATTGCCAGGAATTGGAGGTCCACCGCCCTACCATTTGGTCAGCTAAAAAGTAAAATGTTGTGGCTAATGTTGAATGAAAGGTTGACAGTGCTGGTTCAGGATAAAATGAGGTTGTTCCACAAAGTCTGGGATCCGTGGCTGGATTACCTGGCCAGTGATCCCAGACCACTTGCCACTTAGGCATTGATATATACAATGGACATTAGGGACCAGGACTACAGCTCCTCCATATCCCCCTCCCCCACTCCCCCCTCTTAACTCTATTTCACCCCCCTAAGGCGGCGTACACACGCGGGGACTGTTTGCCGAAACTAAGTTCGTCAAACAGTCCGCTCAAACTTTTGAATGAACGAACACGCCCACACACGGCACTTTTTGAGCGGACAAATACGGCAAACTTTGTTCGTCGTACTAAGTCCGCGCAACTTTTGAAATGAGCGGACTCGCCCACACACGAAGCAACAGTCCGCTCATTTCGAGCGCGTGTCAAGGTAGGCGGGGCCCGCGACGGAGAACGGGGACTCCTCCGCTAGCAAAAGAGCTACACGAAGATAGCGGAGGAGTCCGGCGAGAAGACCCCCGAAGACGGAAGACCCCCGGAGCTGTGCAATAAAATATTTTATCTCGTGTGTTGTGTTTTTTTTTGGGGTACTTTTATTTTACAGGTGAATGGGTAGGGGTACATTGTACCCCATACTCATTCACATAGGGTGGGGGGCCGGTATCCGGGGGCCCCCTTATTAAAGGGGGCTCCCGGATTCCGATAAGCCCCCCCGCCCGCAGACCCCGACAACCAACGGCCAGGGTTGTCGGGAAGAGGCCCTTGTCCTCATCAACATGGGGACAAGGTGCTTTGGGGTGGGGGGGCCGCGCGGCCCCCCCTTCCCCAAGGCACCCCCCCATGTTGAGGGCACGCGGCCTGGTACGGCTCGGGAGGGGGGGCTCGCTCGCTCGCCCCCCCTTTCCTGGCCGGCCGGGTAGCGTGCTCGGACAAGGGTCTGTTGTGGACTTTGGGGGGACCCCCACGCCGATTTTTTTCGGCGTTGGGGTTCCCCTTTAAGTCCATACCAGGCGGCGGGGCCCGCGACGTCTCCTTCGCGGGCCCCGCCTACCTGGAGACGCGCTCGTAATGAGCAGACTTTCCTCCGAGCGGGAACAGTTTGCTCATTTCGAAAGTGGCCTACACACGGGCGGACTGTTCGCTCAAACAAAGTTTCAGCGGACAGTTTTTCGGAATTTCCGAAAAACTTTGTTCGTCAAACTGTCCGCTGAAACTGTCCGCTGAAGCCCCACACACGAGCGGACTGTCCGCTGAAACACTGTTCAGCGGACAAAGTTGAGCCAACAGTCCGCCCGTGTGTACGCGGCCTAACTCTTTTCTACCTTTCTCTTTTTAAAACTCACATGCTTAAGTAAAGTACTACTATAATGCAGAGTCATAGACTATATGGGCTCATATATAGAGGACTGAAGATAGTCCGGGCCTTGGGGCTCCGCCCGCATGTGGGAGACCCTCGACCCCCTCCCCATTAGGGTGATGGGGTGGGCTCTTCCCTGCGGGGGAGGTGTCGGCAAGCTGAAAATATAAAGAGGCTAAAGGGCCCCTATTCCAGTAATCATATATACAGACTATTTTGTTATAACTAGAGGGTTCACCTCCCATGGACTCATTAAAGCACACAGTCAAGGCAGGTGAAAATTGTATTTTTATTTTCCTCTGTTGTTTGTTGTTATGTTAAGAGACCAAAATATGATTCTCTTGTGGCTATGCATACTGTACAAAATGTATAATGATCATATTGTTCTCTACTGAAAATCTTTAAAGTGGTTGTACACCCTTACAACACACTTTGACCTACAGGTAAGCCTAGATTAAGGCTTACCTGTAGGTCCAAGAAATATCTCCTAAACCTACACGGTTTAGGAGATATTTGCCAAAAGACAGGCACCGAGCACGCAGGCGCACTGAGCGCAGAACGACAAAGATGACGCGCGTGTCGGCTCCCGTGCGCATGTGCGGGAGTGACATCATCGTGGCTTCGCCGAATGACAGCGGCGGAAAAGCAAGACCCCACCGAGAAGATGGATGCGCCGGACTACAGGGGACAGCGGTGACTTCGCTGGCTCCTGTGTCAGGTAAGTGAAACATAATGGGCTACTATGCGATGCATAGTAGTCCAATATGCTTTGCCTTTGCAGGGAATGAAAGAGGAAGTAAACTCATCAGGGTTTACTTCCTCTTTAATAAATACCATTGAAACATAAATAACAAATATCTCTATACTTACCTGCTCTGCAGTGAAATTGCACAGAGCAGAACCAGAACCTCCTCTTCTTGGGTCCCCCGCCAGTGCTCCTGGCTCTTCCTCTATGTTCAGTTCCCCCCATTGAAAGTTGCTTCCTACTGTGGCACTTGTGCTCAGCTCCACCCTCTGCTCCCTCGTCGCTGCCTTTGATTGGCAGCAGTGGGAGTCAATGGCTCCTGGTGACCCAGCAAAGCCAGCAAGACCTGGAAATGTGGGAAGAAAAGAGCTGAAGACGTGCACAGTGCTGGATTGAATTAATGGCTTAGGCAAGTAAGAGGGGGTTGAGTGGGGATACTGACTCCTAAACATTTGTTACCTTATTGCAAGGAATGCATTAAGGTAAAAAATGTTTAGGCTTTAGAACCACTTTAATACTTCCCCCAAGGATCATCTTGTTATTGTAGTTAATTCATACTGTATGGTAAAGATGAACTCAGGATAACACTACTGTTCGGACATTTGCACTGTAAAAATATAAATATTAAAGTGGTTCTAAAGGTAAAACATTTTTTTACCTTAATGCATTCCAAGACACAGTAGAGGAGACAAGATCGCTGGTGGGGGACCCCAGAAGAGGAGGTTGGGAGCTGCTTTGTGCAAAAACGCTGCACAGAGCATGTGAGTATAATATTATTTGTCTAATAAAAATAAAAAGGTAAATAGAAAAAGCGTAGTCAAAGCATAGCCAGAGTCCAGTAACCCGGATAGAGTAGTCAGCCAGGCCAGAGTTCAATAACCAGATCGGGTAATCAGCCAGGCCAGATCCAAGTAGAGCAACAGCAAGCAGGATAAGGAGCCAGAAGGGATGTCAGCAATCCAGTCTTTAAACAGAGCCGCAGGAGATGGTTTCTTGTGATGTGACCATGGCGAATGGCAGAGGTGAAGTGAGCTGGACAGCTTTAAGTAGGCAGGTCAGACGAGCAAGATCAGGAACAGCTGGTAACTGTGGAAAGAGATGAGAGCTGGCAATTAGCCGACAGCTGAGCAGCCAGCCCAGAGAAGGAAGGGCTAAGCCAGCCCTGACAGGGGCCTATATACAGCAACATAACTACTAGGGATTTAGGAGACCTCCATCCTAGGTCAAGACTAGAGTCACTCACTAGAGTCACATAACTAACAGGATCCTATCCTCTGTGGATGTCAACTTGGTCCCTCCAGAGTTCTAGGGTGAAGACAGGGGACCTGTCACTACCAAAATGCTGGTTGAGTCAACTCACAAGCCACCACTGCCTTTCACTGAGTCATGTTGCACACAAGATACCCCTGGTATAGGCAAGGAAGAGACTTACTCCAGAAGGGAAACCATGGTCCGTTGTACTACATGGTCTCTGCTGGTGAGGCCCTTGGAGTCCTATGAGGACGTAAACTCAGAACACCTGCTTTCCCCCTGTCTGCTCGATCTTACTTCACCACCAACCCCCTAAATCCACCCAACTCCCCTATTTATATATTGCTTATCTAAACTGGGAGACCCCTAGTGTCATAACTGGAGACTATCACTACTGAACAGGAGCTACAGCAGGGTCCTACAGCCAATTGTTTCGTGCTAAAACCTACAGTTCTGGCTCGAGTACTCAAAATAGCAATGAACATCTGCCTTCCCTGTCTGCTCTCTCTTACGTCATCACCAACCCGCTAACTCCACCCAACTCCCCTATTTATAAACTGCTTATCTAAACTTGCAGCCATATGTCCGGTGCTAAAACCTACAGTTCTGGCTAGAGTACACAGATCAGCGGGATTCCCACTCTGCACCAAATCCATTTCAAAAACATCTAGCATTTCGTTCAGTGAATGCAAGTTCTGTGATTAGAACAAAGGTGATTGTGATATGCATCCATACCTCTTCCAATCACAGAACACTGTACATTGATTTAAAACAATGCAAGATTTTTTTTTTAGGAATGGAAGAGCTGCAGAGAGACCCACTGTGATCTGTGTACTTCGGCCAGAACTGCTTTGGTGCTGACTGTAATGAGGGGAATGAACGTAAGAGCATTACATAACACAGCAGTCACACATTGTGTGCACTTGATTAGTGTTCATTTAATTGTACAGTGCAAATGGCCAAACATTGTTTTTGGCCAGAGTTCAGCTTTGACCATGCATTTGTCATCACTGTAAGGTAATTTAATAAGTATAGACAATGTTCTTCTCTGTTCTGTTGTATTGACTGCAAATCACAGGATTTGTTCCATTGTATTCTGGATGGAGATTTGCAAATGCTTTTTAAATAGTTAAGAGATCATATTCTGCTGAACTTTGGCGCCACTGTTGTCAAAAGTATTGACTGCCATTTCTGATAAATGTCTTCTAATAAAATATGAAATGTTCTAAGATACAGAAATCGAAAGGTAAGAGCTTCTGTGGGGTCCACATACAGTGTTAGCGGCATCGTTGGAAGTGCCCGACCCGTTGTTATGGCAACCTAGCCCTCGATGCTGCCCACTGTCTCCTGGGAAATGATGACACACATCTCCCAGGAGCAGTAGCGAGTGGAGGTGCCGAAGGAAAAGGTAAGTAAAAAAAAAAGAATGTCTCAAAATGTTTTTCTTTGTATTATTTCATGCACATTAATGGCTTTTTTTTGGGTGGAACTCCACTTTAATACTCTGTGCCCCCCATGATGATTCTTACTTTTTCCCATTGCCTTGTTTGCCTGCTGGAGCCAAAAATAGGCCTGCATAAGCTTCAAGTCAGCCTAGTTGTGACACAGGGCTAACGATCCAGCTCAACCTTCACGTGACAGTGTATGGGCCTAGAAATCGCCCACTAAGCACCCAGCGATGCATCAATGGAGAAAGAGGAGAGAGTCACGTGGGTAAATTCAAACGTACTTGGGACAAACAGATCTATACTCAGACAAAAAAGTCAACAAAAAAACAAACACATATATGAATAAAAAAAAAACAGACTTGGGCAACTGGGTCTTTTTTTCTGCTGTCACTCTTCTATGTTTCCATGTGATTCCCCAAATAAAGAAGGCTAAATTTGTTTCCTTTTTTGTTTTTTTCTCCTTTACTTTCACCTGCTGATCCAGCCAGTAAGTGTTATTTTTTGAACTTCCTTTAACAGACCAAGCTGTCCAGCAAAAGGGGCAGTTAGAGGGTTGAAACAAACCATTTACCACTAAGAGGGGTGTTTACAATAGTCAGCTTTTATTAATTTAAAGCGATATGAAGCCTTAAAGCCTTGTTTTTTTTTTTTTTTTTTATAATGTCATACTTACCTGCTCTGTGTAGTGGTTTTGCACAGAACAGCCCAGATCCTCCTCTTCATGCCTGTGCTCCTGGCTCCTCCTTCTTTTCGGGTTGCCCCCACAGCAAGCAGCTTGCTCTGGGGTCACCCAAGCAGGCGTGCTGCTGACCTGCGCCTCTGTGTGTCCATTCACACATGACGCTGTGACTCGGCCATGCCCCCTCCGTCTCCTTATTGACACACTGACTGTGATTGAGAGCAGTGGAAGCCACTGAATCCCACTGCTGACAAAAGCCAATCAGAAGTGTGAGTCCCTGGAGAGGCAAGACACTCATGGACATTGCTAGATCTAGTGGGGGCTCAGGTAAGAATGGGGGGGGGGGTGCTGCTGCACACAGAAGGTTTTTTACCTTCTTGAATAGAATGCATGAGCTCCAGTCATTTGTTTGTTTATTAAAAGTCAGCAGCTACAAAAACTGTAGCTGTTGACTTTTAATAAACGCTCACCACAGCCGTGTTCTCCCCATGTCCTTCCTCAGCGGCGCCGGCATCTCTACTATGGGCACCCGGCTGTGACAGCTTGCGGCTTCACAACCGGGTGCCCACTGCGCATTTGCGAGCGGTGCTGCACTCTGTGACTGGTCCCGAAGTCTTCTAGGACCTGTCATGTGTCCCAGAAGACTTCGGGAAGGATCGCCTAAGGTGGCCAAAATGTGTAAGCAGGAGTTCAGCTTTAATTTAATAGTCAGGTCTATCTAAACACTACTCTCCTCTCAGAATGACAATGCTACTGTCCAAAGGCGTCTCCATTGCTTTTCCCTTCCATCAGAGTGGAGCCACCCTAAGGGCTGATTTACATCTATGCATTTTTAGTGATTTTTGCATTTTGCAGATTTGTACTACAGTCCATTTATCATGGTTTCCTATGGAACACATTCTGTAGTGCAAATCTGCAAAATGCAAAAAACACTAAAAATGCATAGGTGTGAATCAGGCCTTAGGCAGATCACCAAGTAAAAATAAAGGTAAACAGACAAAAAAGAAAAAAAAAATGCACCCATTACCTTTAAGGATTGGTAAACTGTAATATATGTTTTTTATTTTAGGGTTTAATACCCCATTTGATAGGACAAAACAGACAAATGGGGGAACATAGGAAAAGTGGAAGCTATTAATAGAGCCTGTAACTTTAAAGTACAGGCCGTTTTCTTTTTTATCTATTTTTACCCTCTATCAGACATTGCTAGACTGTGCTGTTTGCATCTTGTAATGCTCAGCATACAAGAGTTCACTTCAAATTATAACTGTAAAATATTACAAGCTGCTGCTTAGCTGTGCTGTCACCAGGCGGTATCTGTCATTAAAACGGTTATTGCCTTATGCCCATGGGGTTTTATAATTACACATATACAATTATCATCTTCATTATGACTGTCGTAAAATATGTACAGGAGAGCGAGTCAAAAGTACACTCCAGTCTAAAAGAAAAATTTTACATCTGAACGTAAACTCCAGGCAGATCTAAAAAAAAAAAAAAAAATAGTTTGTTTCAATTATGAGTTCATTTGATCAATAATTTATTCTGTTTAAAAAAAAATAATAATAATAATAATTAAATGTGTTTTTAATAGATCTATCATTGTTATGTTAATCTACCTTCTTCCCTCTAGTAGGAGCACAAGAATGGCCTCAGCAAGATACCTCTGCCCTTTCATAGTCCAATCACAAACTGGTGCTGTGCTAGGCTGTTTTTCTTAATCGCTTAAGGATTGGAAGATGACCAGGCCATTTTTTGCGATACAGCACTGTCGCTTTAACTGACAATTGTGCGGTCGTGCGACATTGTATGCAAACAAAATTGACGTCCTTTTTTCCCCACAAATATAGCTTTCTTTTGGTGGTATTTGATCACCTTTGCGTTTTTTATTTTTTGCGATATAAACAAAAAAAAGATCAACATTTTCTAAACTTTTTGCTATAATAACTATCCCCAAATTTTTTTTAAAAGACAAATTTCTTCAGTTTAGGCCAATATGTATTCTTCTATATAGCCTAAAAAAACAGCGCTGTCCAAAAAATTACTAAATTCTTCAAAAAAAGCCTATGCCAGTGAAGCAAGCTTTAAAAATAATATGAGTACTAACAATAAACTAAATATAAATTCTTGCCGCAACACAATGTGAGATACTCACAATATACAAAAACCAAAAAATAAGGCTGCGCTAAAACTTATAAAGTGCCAAAATGATATTGTGACATATTAAATTCTAATATCAAATACTAAACAGTGTATATAACCATAAAAATGTGCAAAAAAATACTCAAAAATTAAAACACATAAAAAGTCCAAAGAGGAAGAGAAACGCAAAGAAATAAATTCAGTGACTCTTTACAACACCCTTCAGATGTATAGCAGGTGCGCCCAGAGAGAGAGGTTCATCCACCACCAAATTCAGTAAGGCTTACCAGCTGACAAGATCTCTTTTTAGGGAGATCATACAAGCTTGAAAACAAAACGATCGCTCCTGGTCTCTCCAATAGGTTCTGCTGGCGTCTCCAACTCCTATATCTCCTTCCTTTATTGTTCTGGACCTTCCGATCCCAGGAGAGGCTTGAACCTGGGTGGGTAGGTTCAGTAGGGGGGTGTAGTCTAATCCACGAGCATGGTGGCCTGGAGTCCGACCAAAAAAAAGGACTATTTTTTTGGTAAAAAAATAAAATAAAAATCGCAATAAGCGTAAGTTGAATGGTTTGCCCAAAAGTTTTAGTGTCTACAAAATAGGGGATAGATTTATGGCATTTTTATTATAATTTTTGTTTTTTACTAGTAATGGTGGTGATCATTGATTTTTGCAGCAGACAAATTGGACACTTGTGACACTTTTTTGGGACCATTGACATTTATACAGCGATCAGCGCTATAAAAATGCACCGATTACTGTATAAATTACACTGGCAGGGAAGGGGTTAAACAGTGGTGATCGAGGGGTTAAATGTGTTCCCTGGGAGGTGTTTCTAACTTTGGGGGGGGGGGGGTGGGAATGACTGGAGGAGGAGAGAGAGATTGCTGTTCCTGATCACTAGGAACACTGTCTACTTGCCCTGACAGAATGGAGATCTGTTTGTTAACATTGCCAGTTCCCCGTTCTGGCTCTCTGTGGAGCGTTCGCGGGTGGCCGGCGGACATCGTGGCCGGCGGACATCGTGGCCGCTGGCCACGTGCATCAACTCCCCCACTGTGCAGCAGGAAACAGATGACCTGCCGCAGTATAATGACGGTGGCTGGTCAGCAAGTGGGTAAAGCAGACCTAAACCTTAAAGTGGATCTTCACTGTATCTGAGCACCACAAACCAAAAAACACTATTTGATTAAATGTTAATACTCAAAGCAAACTTCCCCATCCATTCATGTCTCAATGCTTTGCTTTAATAAGAAATCACTTTGAACCCCCCCCCCCCCCCCCCCCCCCCCCGGCATTTCTGGCCAAGGTCATCTTGAATAAGATCAAATGATTCACGTAGCATTTACTTCCTAGAATCCATCTGCCCTTAGCTCAAGCATGCATGCAGGAGAGTGAGAAAACCTCTCTTCCTCTCCTGAAGACTCCTGAGATGTATGCCATTATTTGCCTAGGCAGGAAACCAGGAGGTAACTGAAGAAATGTAAAAAAAAAAAAAAAAAAAACCTTTAAAGAGGAAGTAAACTTCCCTCTAATGTTTGTACCTATAGGTAAGCCTATAATAAGGCTAACCTATAGGTACTGTATATATCTCCTAAACTTGCACCGTTTAGGAGATACTGAGCCGATTATGCCATCGGCCGCTGATGCCGTTTCTTCAGAGCTCTGTGCCGTGACCGGCAGCTCCCATGTGAATGCGTAGGAGTGACATCAGTGACATCACGTGGCTCCAGCCAGTCACAGAGTCGGAGTCTGCGGACAGGGAAGGAAGAGGAGCGAAGATAGATGCTGCCTCTAGCGTGGACGTTAAGGGCTTAGTTTGCAGATAAGTGTCACATAATGTGCTAGTATGCAATGGATACTAGCACATTATGCTTTTACTTTGCAGGTAAGAAAAAAAAAATGCCTGGTAGGCATCCAATCACAGTGCCTGGGATTTCAGCCAATCAGGTGACAGGTAACACAGACCTGGCAACCTGATTGGCTGAGAGGCGGGTCAGTGTTAGGGAAGCAATGTATTCGCTTCTCTAACACAACACTGTGTAAACAGCGAACGCACAGCAGTCTGTTTACCCTTTTGAAAGCCTATTAGAGCCCACGGCTCTAATCAGGATGCCTGTCAGAGCCGACAGCTCTAATCAGTTGCTTCCAAAGAGCATCTATTGGTGATAGAGTGGTGCAGGAGAGGGGGGGGGGGTGGCGGCGCTCCTGCGCCCTCTATGTACGTACCGCCACTGACTGCAATGCAGTTGCAGAAAGTACCAGGATCTGAAAATAGCATCTAGCAGGGATCACCAAACAGCCTGAACGGAAATATAAAGTTCTTTGTCATATAAAACCATTCACATATACAGTTAGGTCCGCATATATTCGGAAACAGACACAAATTTAGTTTTTTCAGGTATTTACCGAAACATATTCAAGCTATATTTATATAATGGATATGGGCTGAAAATGCACATATGAGGATCTGTACATCCAAATCAGCGGAAGGATTTATTAATTAAAGCGGTCCTCTACCCTGAAGTGGAAGTTCCGCTCATCTGATCCCTCCCCCCCTCCGGTGCCACAATCGGCACGTTTCAGGGGGGAGGGGGGTGCAGTTACCTGGATAATCCAGGTATCTGCACCCACTTCCGGGACAAGACCACCGCAGATGCCCCGCCCCCCCGTTGTGTTCTGGGAAACACAGTTCCCAGGACACAATGGGGACCAGCAGAGACGCGCAGCACAACTCGCGCATGCGCAGTAAGGAACCGGGCAGTGAAGCCGCAATGCTTCACTTCCTGATTCCCTGACAAAGGATGGTGGCGGGGGCAGCAGAGAGACAAGCGATTGCTCGTCATCTGCCGCCGACATCGCTGGACCCTGGGACAGGTAAGTGTCAATTTATTAAAAGTCAGCAGCTGCAATATTTGTAGCTGCTGGCTTTTAATATTTCTTTTTAAAGGTGCAGAACCACTTTAAAGCTAACAAAAGCCACACCCCCCTTTTTTAAGGGACCAAAAGTAATTGGACAATTGAATCAAAAGCAGTTGCATGGCCAGTTGTGGGCTACTCCATTATTTATTCATCAATTAGGGCTCATGCACACAGGGCATTAGAAAAAATTTGAATTATTAATGCCAGTTTCCTAATATGATCGACAGCACTTCATACACTGGAAGACTGGCACACAAGATAAGGAAGGCTAAAATGTCTATACTGTATATACTACATACAGTGGCACGAAATTAACTGGAATTTTCTGCAGTAATTTGCCATACAATTATCTGATCCTCATCTAAATCACAATAGACAAACACAATGTTCTTCAGCTGATAACTGTCAACTGATGAATACCTAAACACATTGAGATTTCTTTGTATCCCTTTCCAGCCTTAAGGGCTGTACACATGGGCCGAATGTCAGGCGGCATCGGCTGGCTTAATAGAAACCAGCCAACATTTGGCCTATGTGTATGGCAGCAGGTCTGACAGAAGCCGACTTCTGTCGAAGGGGCATAACCGAAAAAGGTCTGCCGTTCGGTATCCGATCAACGCTCTCAGCCAATGACTGAGAGCGCTGACTGGTGTGTTCTGGTGGGGGGGGGGGGGGGTGTCCCCTGTCAGAACACAATAGATCAGTGGGGGACATTGATGTGTTAGTACAGCGGCTCTTCCTGAGTTATCCATTTTTTTTCCTTCAGCCTGCTGGGTTAAAGGAAAAATAACTGGTAGGCCGCGTACACACGGGCGGACTGTTCGCCCAACCTTGTCCGCTGAACAGTGTTTGGGCGGACAGTCCGCTCGTGTGTGGGCTTTCAGCGGACAGTTTCAGCGGACAGTTGGACGGACAAAGTCTTTCGGAAATTCCGAAAAACTGTCCGCTGAAACTG
This sequence comes from Lithobates pipiens, assembly GCF_037356315.1. Classification (NCBI taxonomy): domain Eukaryota; kingdom Metazoa; phylum Chordata; class Amphibia; order Anura; family Ranidae; genus Lithobates; species Lithobates pipiens. The sequence continues at coordinate 69,820,071 of NW_027507791.1, read as the reverse complement.
TGTTTGAGCGAACAGTCCGCCGGTGTGTGGGCCTGTCCGCTGTACTTTCGAAATGAGCGGACTGTTCCCGCTCGGAAAGTCCGCCCATTTCGAGCGCGTGTACAGGTAGGCGGGGCCCGCGAAGGAGACGTCGCGGGCTCCGCCGCCTGGAATGGGCTTAAAGGGGAACCCCAACGCCGAAAAAAATCGGCGTGGGGGTTCCCCCAAAGTCCACACCAGACCCTTGTCCGAGCACGCTACCCGGCCGGCCAGGAAAGGGGGGCGAGCGAGCGCGCCCCCCCTCCTGAGCCGTACCAGGCCGCGTGCCCTCAACATGGGGGGGTGCCTTGGGGAAGGGGGGGCCGCGCGGCCCCCCCACCCCAAAGCACCTTGTCCCCATGTTGATGAGGACAAGGGCCTCTTCCCGACAACCCTGGCCGTTGGTTGTCGGGGTCTGCGGGCGGGGGGCTTATCGGAATCCGGGAGCCCCCTTTAAGAAGGGGGCCCCCGGATACCGGCCCCCCACCCTATGTGAATGAGTATGGGGTACAATGTACCCCTACCCATTCACCTGTGAAATAAAGTACAAAAAAAAACACAACACAGGGAAAAAATATTTTATTGCACAGCTCCGGGGGGTCTTCCGTCTTCGGGGGTCTTCTCGCCGGACTCCTCCGCTATCTGTGTGTAGCTCTTTTACTAGCGGAGGAGTCCGGCTTTCTTCCTCCCCGCCGCCGGCCTCTTCTCCCGACTTCTGTCTTCTGTCGCCGCTGTCGTCACCGCCGCCGCCGCCGCCGCCGCCACCGCCTTACGTTCTTGTTCTTCTTCTTGTTGTTCTTCTTCTCCTGGAGATGTTGACTCGACGAGCTCTCCGGCCGGAATGCCAGGGCCGCGCTGTGCGGTCACTTATATAGTGACAATGGGGCGGTGTCACATGGTATATGTCACATGGGTTGGTCACATGGTGACCCCGCCCCCTTACGATGTCATAGTCCCCATGTGACATCAACCCATGTGACCAACCCATGTGACATATACCATGTGACACCGCCCCATTGTCACTATATAAGTGACCGCACAGCGCGGCCCTGGCATTCCGGCCGGAGAGCTCGTCGAGTCAACATCTCCAGGAGAAGAAGAAGAAGAACAAGAAGAAGAACAAGAACGGAAGGCGGCGGCGGCGGCGGTGACGACAGCGGCGACAGAAGACAGAAGTCGGGAGAAGAGGCCGGCGGCGGGGAGGAAGAAAGCCGGACTCCTCCGCTAGTAAAAGAGCTACAAGAAGATAGCGGAGGAGTCCGGCGAGAAGACCCCCGAAGACGGAAGACCCCCCGGAGCTGTGCAATAAAATATTTTTTCCCTGTGTTGTGTTTTTTTTTGTACTTTATTTCACAGGTGAATGGGTAGGGGTACATTGTACCCCATACTCATTCACATAGGGTGGGGGGCCGGTATCCGGGGGCCCCCTTCTTAAAGGGGGCTCCTGGATTCCGATAAGCCCCCCGCCCGCAGACCCCGACAACCAACGGCCAGGGTTGTCGGGAAGAGGCCCTTGTCCTCATCAACATGGGGACAAGGTGCTTTGGGGTGGGGGGGCCGCGCGGCCCCCCCTTCCTCAAGGCACCCCCCCATGTTGAGGGCACGCGGCCTGGTACGGCTCAGGAGGGGGGGCGCGCTCGCTCGCCCCCCTTTCCTGGCCGGCCGGGTAGCGTGCTCGGACAAGGGTCTGGTGTGGACTTTGGGGGAACACCCACGCCGATTTTTTTCGGCGTTGGGGTTCCCCTTTAAGCCCATTCCAGGCGGCGGAGCCCGCGACGTCTCCTTCGCGGGCCCCGCCTACCTGTACACGCGCTCGAAATGGGCGGATTTGCCTCCTCCTTACGTGGGCGAGTCCGTTCATTTCAAAAGTTGAGCGAACTGTTTGGCAAACAGTTTGCTGAAACAGTCCGCTCGTGTGTGGGCAAGTCCGCTCATGCAAATTTTGAGCGGACTGTTTGCCGAAACTGTTTGACGAACAAGGTTGGGCAAACAGTCCGCGCGTGTGTACGCGGCCGTAGTGTGTACCAGGCTTTAGATCAACTACTCTTGATTGTATGTCTTCAGAAAGCTACCTTTTGAAAGGCATGACTCTCATAGGCTGATGCTTCTTATGACCAGCAATCTTAAAATGTTTGAATGTCTTTTTGTCTTTTATCAAACACAGTAGCCCTAAACCATACCTCCAAACTCATTTGATTATTTGGACTACAGTTGTGCAAACTACTGACTCAAATGAGCTTTTGTTGGAGTTGGTGTTTTGTTTGAAGTAATTAGTCTGTGTGTTCACTTACTCCCGAACCCCCCAGCACTGAATGTTTAATGGGTGTGTTCAATAAAGACATGAGAAATTAGGATTGTTTATATGTTATCACCTAAAGCACATTGTGTTTGTCTATTGTTGTGACTAAGGTTGGCCATACACAGGTCGAATCTTGACCGGTTTTGCTGGAACCAGCCGAGATTTGAACCATTAGTGGGCAGGCTGAATGTACCAAATTGGTTGATTAACCACTTCAGCCCTGGACCATTTTGCTGGCCAAAGACCAGACCACTTTTTGTGATTCGGCACTGCGTCGCTTTAACTGACAATTGCGTGGTCATGCGACGTGGCTCCCAAACAAAATTGACGTCCTTTTTTTCCACAAATAGAGCTTTCTTTTGGTGGTATTTGATCACCCCTGCGGTTTTTATTTTTTGCGCTATAAACAAAAATAGAGCGACAATTTTGAAAAAAATGCATTATTTTTTACTTTTTGTTATAATAAATATCCCCAAAAATATATAAAAAACATTTTTTTTCCACAGTTTAGGCCGATACGTATTCTTCTACATATTTTTGGTAAAAAAATCGCAATAAGCGTTTATTGATTGGTTTGCGCAAAAGTTATAGCGTTTAAAAAATAGGGGATAGTTTTATGGCATTTTTATTAATAACTTTTTTTTTACTAGTAATGGCGGCGATCAGCGATTTTTATTGTGACTGCAACATTATGGCGGACACATCGGACATTTTTGACACATTTTTGGGACCATTGTCATTTATACAGCAATCACTGCTATATAAATGCAGTGATTCCTGTGTAAATGACACTGGCAGTGAAGGGGTTAACCAGTGGGTGGCAGTGTAAGGGTTAAGTGTTCCTAGGGGTGTTATTAACTGTTGGGGGCTGGGCTTTTGTTTATTGAACACTGATCTCTGCTCCAATCACATGGAGCAGAGATCAGCGTCACTAGTTGCTAGGCAGAATGGGGAGATGCTGTTTACAACGGCATCTCTCCGTTCAGCCGCCCCGTGAGACGATCGCGGGTATGCCCGCGGCGATTGAGTCCGCGGGACCCACGACCGGACTCACAGGGGTCCCGACCAGCATGCGAGAGCGCCGCCGCCGGCGCGCTCGTGATGGCAGGGCAGCATTAAAGATTGACCCGCCTCTCAGCCAATATGCCTGCCCGTGCCGTTCTGCCGATGTACATCGGCGTGCGCTGGTCGGGAACTAGTACCCATACACAAAAATATTAAAAGAGATGGCTGGTGCTGCGCTGTTTAAACAAAGATTAAAATAACTCAAACCTCATACAATGTTGAAAAGCACTGTGCAATGGTGCTAAAGGTATATGTGCAAAAAAAGTACATAACAATCACATAGATAAATACTGACACATAAGTTGATATAAATACTCTTCCAAGTATAAGTGTACTAATACAGTGACTTATTTCAAAGTGCAAAGTGACAGTGAGAAAATATATTGCAACATTCAAGAGTGCTAAAAATGATAATAATAATAATAATAATAATAATTATAATAAATGGAACAATGTGCAAAGTGCAAATAGATTGTGCAAAAATTAATAAAGTCTCTTCTTCTGTGCAAAAACCGTGAAGTGCAGGAATAAATTATTTCTTCTTCGTGCAGAAACACACTAGCAGAAATGGCCTCTTACCTTGTGGTTATGAGGCAACTGCATGTGTGTGAAAATGGAGATCTGTGTTCACATTGCTAGCTTCGTATACCATGCTCCTGGGCCAGTAGTGTGAATCTGTTATTATAAGTGGTCTTTTTCTCCCAATAGATGCATATGCAGTATAGAAAAGAAAAAAAAGGGAGGGTTCCGGATAGTGCAGTATGTAAACCAAATGACTTTTATTTGTAAAACAAGTGGTGAACGTACTCACATTTTTTTCTAACATATAAACAAAACTCCATGAGCGGCGAGCTTGTATGCAAATGTCAGTTCCGATGCCTGTCCATCCCTACGTGTGTCGTTACGGTCATGTGACTTCATCAGCGGATCCTGATCCCCCCCCCAAAAAAAAAAATTGAGCACCAGCTGCCACTGCTTACAATTAATGCAAGTGGCTGCTATAGCCGCTAGCAGTAATCACTGTCTTCACCCAGCCCCCCCCCCCATGGCTGCAGGAAAGAAATTTGCTCTGAATGGCTAAAATTTATAGAAAACTACTCCATAAAACCAGTTAATACTTTTTCTTGCCAATGTATATGAGTCTCTACAACTAAGCCTAATTGGACCTACTCAGGTAGTTTAAGAAATATATTGCTTTTCTTTATAGCTTTCAGCATTACCATTGGTTTTGTTCTTCTTGGGTATCTGTGTTGTGAAAAGAGAACACTGAGTCAATCACATCTTGAAATCAACTGGGTTATCGTGAAAACATTAATCTTGCACAACTCCATCCATTCTGACCTGATTACAAGTGAGGAATAATTCATAAATCAGCCAGGCTTTCTAAGTCCCCACATTTCTACTGTCAAAAAATATTCTGTGCATATAGAATGTTCCCCTCCTCTTCACTCAGAGAGCCATACACAATGTATCCTGCCAGGAACAGTGACAGTGATAAGTGGCTCCAAGCAGGATGTCACACACATACCTCGAAGAGGGAACAATGTGAATATTATGATAGAAAAGCAGAAAATCTTACAGTGTTACATAAAGATATACCCTTCCCTGTGTAGTTACTCTGTTATAGTTACAATTATAGTAAAGAAGATAAAAACCCTAATTGAATAACATTTAGCTTCTAATCCATTGTGTATAATGAAGATTTGCCATTTTTGTTCAATAAAATATTTGTTTTTGCCGTTTGTTTCATCCTTTGTTGCATCTTAGTGGTGCTGGTTTCCTGCAGCCATTTCAACTCTACCTGTATTACCCTGTTTCCCCTAAAATAAGACCTAGCGTGATTGTCGGTGTTGGCTGCAATATAAGCCCCACCACCCAAATAAGCCTTACTCTGTTTCCTCAAAAATAAGCCCTACCCTGAAAAGAAGACCTACAAGGACTTTAACTAGGGCTTATTTGGGGGTAGGGCTTTTATTGCAGCCATCACCGACAATCACACTAGGTCTTATTTTAGGGGAAACAGGGTAGCTCCAGCAATGGCTGTATGACATTTCCTGATGGTGACAACAGTGTAACATTCTTAAAGTGTAACTAAAGGCTCTATATTTACCTCCTCTCTAATGGTCCAAATTAAAATAATACCTATTAATCCTGCCACATAGGTCCTTGCTAAGATGCTCTATTTTAAAGGGTAACAATACTCTGTATTTTTTTACCAATTGCTCTTGTGTCTTATCACCCTGTCACACTTGCTCCTATTAGACATATTTGCACAGACCTGTTCTGCCATTGTCACTTTCAGGAATCCAGTCCTGAACAAAAATATGACTCCAGGGCAAGTGTAGGGGTTGGAGGAGACCAGCAGCACTGGAATGAAAGAGGTGGAAACAGTGTTTTCTAGAGGGAAAAAAATGGCAGTTGTTTATGAAATGCATTGCTTTTAGCACACTAAATGTCATCTATTTAGCGCTTACATCTACTTTATGAAAAGTGTAATGATAACAGTCTCTAACTTTTTAAGTACATTTTTAATTTACAGCGCAACTAAACTCTCTCTCTTAATCAACATTAACTATTTGTAATACTTATGCTGCTATTATTAGTAAATAGATGTGAATGCACATTATAATTTCTTGTGTTAAATCTTCTGTTTTTTTCAGTTGCTTACTGGTAGCTGATCTAGGCCAAATTGATGTCATACATCCCAGGAGTCTTCATGAACTCTCACTCTCACTCTTGCCTAGCAGTAAAAAGGGTCGCTGGTTCGAATCCCAACCACGACACTACCTGCCTGGAGTTTGCATGTTCTCCCTGTGCCTGCGTGGGTTTCCTGTGGGTACTCCGGTTTCCTCCCACACTCCAAAGACATGCAGGTATGTTAATTGGCTTCTGTCCAAAATTGGCCCTAGTATATGAATGGGGACCTTGGATTGTGGGCTCCTTGAGGGTAGGGACCGTGCAATGTACAGGGATAGGGACAATTGTAGACACTCACTCAGGTTGAACTGGATGGACTGGTGTCTTTATTCAACCTTACTTACTATGCAACTAACTATGCAACTATGAAAAAAAAAATTCTGTCATCAGGAGGAGGGATTTTCTCAGCTCAGTACACCCTCCTGCCTGCACACCTGAGCTAAGGACAGATGGATTCCAAGAGGTAAATGCTACATGAATCATCTGCCACTACTCAAGATGGCCATTGCTATAAATGCTAAGGGGGTGTTTACCAGAGTGATTTCATCAAAATAAAGCATGGAGACGTGGATGCATAGGTGAGTTTGCTTTGAATATTAGAAATTAATTAAATAGCATTTTCAGTTTTTGGTGTTCAGATACAGTTTAGTTCTGCTTTAAATGTATCAGATGACACATTATTTCATGCATTGTCCATGGTGCTGATGCCATTTTGCATATTATGTTAATTTGTTACTATTTAAATAACACAAGAAAGAACTATGCATATATGTGTCCTTCGTGCTACTAGGAGTGATATATAATGGTGTCTATAAAGTGACGTGATATAAAAAATTGCTGCAAAATCTAAGGTGTTCACATTAACACACAATAAATGATAAATTCATTTAAATATGGAGTGATTTCGCGCAACAAACAGAATAAATCAATTGGGTATCTAAAAAATGGATGAAAAAAAAAGTCCAAAAATATACAGTGGTGTGAAAAAGTGTTTGCCCCCTTCCTCATTTCCTGTTCCTTTGCATGTTTGTCACACTTAAGTGTTTCGGAACATCAAACCAATTTAAACAATAGTCAAGGACAACACAAGTAAACACAAAATGCAATTTGTAAATGAAGGTGTTTATTATTAAAGGTGAAAAAAAATCCAAACCATCATGGCACTGTGTGAAAAAGTGATTGCCCCCTTGTTAAAACATACTATAACTGTGGTTGTCCACACCTGAGTTCAATTTCTCTAGCCACACCCAGGCCTGATTATTGCCACACCTGTTCACAATCAAGGCATCACTTAAATAGGAGCTGCTTGACACAGTAAGGTCCACCAGAAGATCCTTAAAAGCTACACATCATGCCAAGACCCAAAGAAATTCAGGAACAATTGAGAAAGAAAGTAATTGAGATCTATCAGTCTGGAAAGGGTTATAAAGCCATTTCCAAAGCTTTGGGAATCCAGCGAACCACAGCGAGAGCCATTATCCACAAATGGCGAAGACACGGAACAGTGGTGAACCTTCCCAGGAGTGGCCGGCCGCCCAAAATTACCCCAAGAGTGCAGCGACGACTCATCCAAGAGGTCACAAAAGACCCCACAACAACGTCCAAGGAACTGCAGGCCTCACTTGCCTCAGTTAAGGTCAGCGTTCATGCCTCCACCATCAGGAAAAGACTGGGCAAAAATGGCCTGCATGGCAGAGTTCCAAGGAGAAAACCACTGCTGAGCAAAAAGAACATCAAAGCTCGTCTCAATTTCTCCACAACACATCTTGATGATCCCCAAGACTTTTGGGACAACATTCTGTGGACCGATGAGACAAAAGTGGAACTCTTTGGAAGGTGTGTGTCCAAGTATATCTGGCGTAGAAGGAACACTGCATTTCATAAAAAGAACATTATACCAACAGTAAAATATGGTGGTGGTAGTGTGATGGTCTGGGGCTGTTTTGCTGCTTCAGGACCTGGAAGACTTGCCGTGATAAAAGGAACTATGAATTCTGCTGTCTACCAAGAGATCCTGAAGGAGAATGTCCGACCATCTGTTCGTGTACTCAAGCTAAAACGAACGTGGGTTCTGCAGCAGGACAATGATCCTAAACACACCAGCAAGTCCACCACCGAATGGCTGAAGAAAAACAAAATGAAGACTTTGGAGTGGCCTAGCCAAAGTCCTGACCTGAATCCTATTTAGATGTTGTGGTATGACCTTAAAAAGGCCGTTCATGCTCGAAAACCCTCTAATGTAACTGAATTAGGACAATTCTGCAAAGATGAGTGGGCCAAAATTCCTCCAGGACGCTGTAAAAGCCTCATTGCACGTTATCGCAAACGCTTGGTTGCAGTTGTTGCTGCTAAGGGTGGCCCAACCAGTTATTAGGTTTAGGGGGCAATCACTTTTTCACACAGGGCCATGACGGTTTAGATTTTTTTTCACCTTTAATAATAAACACCTTCATTTACAAATTGCATTTTGTGTTTACTTGTGTTGTCCTTGACTATTGTTTAAATTGGTTTGATGTTCCGAAACACTTAAGTGTGACAAACATGCAAAGGAACAGGAAATGAGGAAGGGGGCAAACACTTTTTCACACCACTGTAGATATGATGGATTAATAGTCTATGGATGCTATTATTTTTCATAGACTATTAATCCATCATATCTATATTTTTGGACTTTTTCAATACCTGACTTCCATGTTTTCATTTTTTATGCATTTTTATTATCTGTTGTCATAGAGGACAATAGATTTTTTTTTTCATCCATTTTTTAGACACCCAATTGATTTATTCTGTTGACACACTTTAGATAATTTTTGTCACTTTTATGCTTGTGTCACTTCATGGACAGATCTTTATCAGCACTACGTCACTTTATGTATTGATTTTTGCACTGTGACACTTTATTTACACAATCAATTGGATATTACATTATCTATTTATTTGATAGTTCTACACTATTATGTAGTCACATGGAACATTTTCGTTTGTTTCACTGAGTTTTTGTGATTTTTATTGCGCAAAATCACTCCATATTTTATTTAATTTAACATAAGAAAGAAACAGTTTATTAATCTAAATGCATCTGCTAGGTTCCCGAACACCAAACATGTAATCTCGGCAGGAGCAGTGCCCCGATCATGAGATCAATCTTCATAACTACTCACTCAAGGTTTTGAAGCATATGTTTATGAAAACTGAGACTTACATGGCTGAGTTTGATAGATATTTCCATAGATAGGATAATGGGTACTGCTTGGCTATTGCTGCTTTTAGGTCTATTTGAAAATCTAGATATGTTCAGTACAGTATGACTTTTCATCTTGAAGCCATTCATCTTACAAAGAGTTAGATGAGCATCAATTTATCAACAGATTGTAATATATACCATGGATAGTGTGGGGAAGACACGTGAGGATACTTCAAGAATGCGCAAAACTCATTAGTATGTGACAGGTTTGTAGTTCTTCATTCAGAACAAACAGCATATGGTACAAACAAGATGGTCTAATCTCATCTTCAGGAGGATTGTGCCTTGACTGCAGACTCTGAAGAGTATTGATCAAGTCATCTATTTATAACTTCTCGCTTTTGTCCACTGGAATAAAAGGCCATCTCTGCTTAAAGTTCATATTTCAGTTTTGCGTGAGTGGAGCCACCTGCTGCTTTTATAAAGCGTAAATTTGCTCACTTTTTTTGCTTCCGTTAATCTCCCTACCCTTCTTCCAGCGAATTAAAAAAGAAAATGGGGGGGGGGGTCCTTTTTTCAATGGAGAGCAGCCACCTTTCTGGCCTAGACCACAATTTATTCCGCTCACCCAAAGCCTCCTGGGATGCCTACATCTCAGTTCCCAGGAGGCTTTGGCTCTGTGTGTAATCCAATAACAGGGTGTGAGGAGAGGAGAGCTGATCAGCGGCATCTCCTCACAGAGGACATCCAGGGATGTAATCAGGGCACTGATCATCAGTGCCCTGATTACAATTAAGTGCCCACCAGTGCCAGCAATGCCACTGCCAGCAATCAGTGCCAACCAGTGCCCACAACTGCCACCAATCTGTGCCCACAAGTGCCAGCAATCAGTGGCCATCAGTGTTGCCAGTCAGTGCTGGCTATCAGTGTTGCCCATCAATGCTCATCACTGCTGCACATCAATGCCACCCATCAGTGCTGCCTATCTGTGCCCACCAGTGCCACCTATCTGTGCTCACCACCCACCAGTGCCACCAGTGCCACCCATCAGTGCTGCCTATCAGTGCTCATCAGTGCCACATATCAGTGCCACCTATCAGTGCCCATAAGTGCGGCATATTCGTGCCTCCTCATCAATGCCACCTAATCAGTGCCCATAAGAAAAAAGGAATAAAAAAGGAATAAAAAGAAAAGAGAAAAGAGGGAAGGAAGAGTAAAGGAAAAGACGAAACCCTCATTATTATGAAATACCCCAGATACCTGAAATGATGCAAGAAAACATATTTGGATATATAACTTTAAAAATACATATAATACACACTAAAATTTAGATGACTGTATGGACTTCAATTTCTTCATTGAGGCCATGGGGCGTTAGAGTGTTAAGAGTGTAGATCCAGAATCTTTCTTGTCTACAAAGACGTTGGAAAATTTCAGCTGGTGTATATTTATCTGGTATACATTCAATGATCCATACTTGGAGAGTAGAAATGGCCTTAGGATGATGGATGTCAAAGTGATGTGACACACTATATTGTGGGACTGCCCTCCTTAACTGCCCGGCAGTGTTCCTCGAACCTGGCCCGCAGGGTTCTAATGGTTCTGCCAATATATAGCAGTCTGCACGGACAGGACAGACAATACAAAACATGTGTCGTGGAGCAATTGTAAAATGAATTAAGATTGAACGTTTTGTCATTGGCAACAAAACTTTTTTTACCATGGGAGACGTGTGAGCAAGTAAGGCATAATTACAGTGAAACATACCCATTAGGGGGATTAGTGTGAGTTGTTTCAGGATAGTTGTTTTGGTTAGTGATTTTATTTTGTTGGACGTAATTTTACTTTTAACAATCGGGGCCTTGCAATATGCAAACTTGGGTAATGTAGGTATAAGGATCCTTTGTTAAAATGGACCAATGATTTTTGAAAACATTTTCCATTTTCTTATGGCTAGCGCGATATTGTGTGATGACTCTGGTGACAGGTTCAGAAGTCTTTTGACGCAGGATAGGCATGTTCTCTGTGTAATAGGCAGAGCATGCCTCATCCACAAGATTGGGAGGATAACCTTTGTCAAGGAATTTTGTCTTTAAAAGAGGGCTCTGTGATTTGCAATCATCAAATCTAGTGCACTTTAATCTCAGACAGTGGAATTGGCTCTTCGGAATGTTTTGAACCCATCTGGGATGATGGCAGCTAGTATAATGTAAAAATGAATTTCCGGCTGTGGGCTTGGTGTCATTTTTAATGGTTATTAGCTGATCAATATGGAGGAGCTCTAAGCCTAGATAACATATGCATATGGGGTCAACTACTGAGGTGAAGGTGAGACCAAAATTATTAGCGTTACAGTAAGCAACAAAATCTGTAACTGAGCCAACGGGGCCATCTCAGATGATAAGGATATCATCGTTGTACCTTCTGTAGCAGACCAGGTGTACAGAAAATGGGTTATCAGCCCAGATAAACCTGGTCTCCTACAGCCCCATGGTCAGATTAGCGTACCTTGGGGAAAAATTGGCCCCCATCGCTGTGCCTTGTTTCTGAAGGTAGTAGTCCCCCCCAAACAAGAAATAGTTGTGTTCTAGACAAAAGCATGTGGCTAAAAGGATGAAATATATTTGTTGTGTGTTGAGGGGGGATCCTTCATAAAATGTGCCACAGCCTGGAGACCAACCACATGGGGTATAGAAGTGTACAAGGAGCAGATGTCCAAGGAGATCCACTGATAGAATTATTACTTCCATATACTTGGGAGTCCTCCTATTAGGTATGTGCCATCCCTAATGTAGGAGGGAAGAGCCTGGGACAGTGGTTGGAGAAAATTATCTATATATAAAAGAATAACTAGAGGTTATACTATCCATGGAAGCAACTATAGGGCACCCTGGTGGGTTATCAGTCCTTTTGAGAATTTTTGGTAAGTGGTAGAAATATGGAACCTGAAAAAATGGTTTACGAAAAAAGACTAGCTCTGTTTTGGATAATATACCCTCTGTCTGAACATTGGTCACTATCTGATTGGATTCTATGGTGAATTTAGGTAGGGGATCAGTTTTCAATCTCTCGTAGGTGTTGGAATGCTTCTCTTATGTAATCCGGTTTGTCTTGATTCACAATATCACCCCCTTTGTTGACGGGTTTTATGATGATATTGTGATTGACTCAAGGATTTTAATGCTGTATGTTCTTGCGGCCTTAAATTGTTCATGGAATGGTGGGGCCTAATAGATTCTAATTTAATAGATTGGTAAGCTCTTTAAACACTACCTGATAAAAATTTTCCAGGTAAGGGCCCTTGGATTGTGTTGGATTAAAAATTGATTTTGGTCCAAAGTTGGGGTGTGCAATGAGTGGAGATGAGTGAGAGTGTTGGGACCAGGCAATGATATCATCATCCTCATGTGCACTCCATAGTTCACAATGATATTTTATGGCTTGTTGATCAGTGGAAGTATTAAGTATGGAATGATTATCGGCAGAAGAATCTGCCTCAGTTATAGAAACCTTTTTTACCATCATGTTATTATCTCTCCCATTTGGTGTCAAATTCCCAAAAAATTTGTTAAGGTTCTTGAACATTGTAAAGGAGGTAGGCATGGTGGTAGGGGCAAAATTGAGGCCGCGGGCTAATAATTATGTTTCTTGTTGTACCATGCGATCCAGTGCAGACAAACGCACTGCATTTGTGACATTAGCTTAACATTGCCACCTGCTACAGATCGCAACTGCAGCATGTTTTGAATGCAGTGCGGGAAACACGCACAGAACAAGGGTTTCCCACACTATGATTTGGTGTGAACCGGCCCCTAATGACGTTTCTTTATTTACTTTTCTGTACTGGACAAACTAAAACCCTATATAACAAATACCATGCAGATAAATGAGCAAGTCAACTTTCTGGCTCATACAATTATCAGCTTTAGGTTAACTAGCCCTATGCCTAATATTAAAAATTTCAGCTATATGTTTTTTCAGGATACTGTGAACATTTTTACATTTTTGTCAGGTTTTTATTTAGCTGTGAACCGCCTGGGAGATTTTCCTTGCTTCCTGTCCCTGTGACGCTTATACAAGAGATGAAGGGAGCAGTTGTCACCAGGACGATAAGGCACAGACAGAGATAAAAAAAGTTGTCAGAAGTTCTAACCCTTTACTGAAAATGTGTTTTAGTCTGTGTTACTATAGGAAAAAAATTCAAATCCCTCCAATATGAACATAGATGGCAGTAAAAACAGAAGTTCTAATCCTTCCATTGTGTATCTAAAGAGAAATACAATTTGCTTGAGTTAAAGGCATGGGGGAGATTTACTAAAACTGGAGCACTCAGAATCTGGTGCAGCTGTGCATGGAAGCCAATTAGATTCTAACTTCAGCTTGTTCAGTTAACAATATTTGACAATAAAACCTAGAAGCGGATTGGTTTCTATCTAGAGCTTCACCAGATTTTGCATGTTCCATTGTAGTAAATATTCCCCACACTGTCATGAGCAAAACAAAACAAAAAAAAAGTGAAAACCTTACCATGGGTTCTCAAACTGTGTCCTTCCAGGTGTTTCAGAACTACAAGTCCCATAAGGCATGGCAAGCCACTGAGAGTTACAAGCGTGACTCACAAAGGTAGAGGCATGATGGAACTTGTAGTTCCACAACAGCTAGAGGGCCACAGATTGAGCACCCATGCCTTAGATTAAGCTGTCATTTTCTGACACCCTTCCCTAGGCTAAATATTAGTTCCCAAGGGTATTCCTGACACCAGCTTCACTGTCATTCCCACTAAACTAGTGCACAGCACAACCCTATGAGAATTTCAGCTTCCAGCTGAGGTTTCTCACACGGGTGTTTTGCTGTGCGCCAGCTTCACTTTCATGTGTGTGTACCAGGGAGACATAGCCCCAGGGTGCATATGGTGGTGTCATCAGTACATTTCTAGATATCCTTGGCTTGTGTAAACAACTGCCAGCAGGGACCCCTGAGATTTCATGGTACATGTAGTCATGCAGAACATGAAGCAATGCGGTATTCTGTTGACAAGCCTGCCACCCTTGACTTATGTTGACACTGATAACCATTAATCTCCCTGTCATTCCACTCATCTGCACTGCAATGAAGTCTTCATCCACAGAAGAGAGATTAATTTCTATCCTTGCTGTTATTCCCAGACTCTTTCCTGCAAACTCATTAATCTGTAATATGTATCATAGCCTGCAAGCAGAAGTAGGTCAGTTTGTGCTCCGGGAGCCCTCCTCTTCAGATATCTGCATTGCCCAGGGCCTTTACAAAGTCCATCCTCATGAGGTGCAACTCACTGCTCAGCGAAACGAGGAGCATCCCCTTACATCGGTTGTGTTTACATAGTATCGCTCATAGGGAACACATTTCTGTAGAGTTGAATAGTATCATTAACGTTCACTAACTACAGACATTTGAAGATTTATCTGCTTATATTTTGCCTTCACTGGTTCATCACTGGGTCTCTGTTCTTGATGCAAAGCAGGTAGATCATGGTTGGTGGGTAGGGCACCGTACAAAACTTCCTGAAAAGAAATCACAGTGGACTGGTGCTTGGGAGGAGTTATGCAAGTATCAAAATGTCTTGATGGGTACTTGTTTGTCTGGAGAGGTAGGAGTTACCAAGCAGGCTGCATTTGCATGCAGACCACCCAAAGTAATGCCCACATGTGATGCTGAGCCTCCATGACAGCTCTTGCTCAGGGATACTGGTCATCTGGGTGCCAACGCCAGCCAAAAGACAGGTTAATTTAAACAAAGGAACAGGGACAGTGGGTAAAAAAAAATGGTTTGTGGATTCCCCACAATCCATACCTGGCCCAGGCTCTGGTATGAATTTAAACGAGGACCCAACACCAAAAAAAAAACAACAGTGTGAGGTCTGCTCAAACGCCATACTGGCCCCCTATCCAAGCAGGCAGCCTGTCAGGGCAGAAAAGAGGGAGGTTGGGGGCTCTCCCCATTCTGAATCATACCAGGCCACATGCCCTCAACATGAAGGGTGGTGCTCCTGGCAAAGCACCTTGTTCCCACATTGGTGAGGACAAGAGACTTTTCATTCACCATAGCCCAGTGGTCGTGGGGAACTGTGGGCAGGTGGCTTATCAGAAACTGGGAGCCCTCTTTAACACTATCTTGTACATTTGTTAAATAGCAAGTGGCTAGATCATGTAATGATCAAAAAATTATATTTGCCATTCTGAAGCTTCCCTCCAACCACTTTGCATATTATTTTATATATACTGTCATTCTGTACTTGCCAAATATGCTGCAGATATTTCCCTCCACCGAGTCTGGCTGCAACCACTTTCAGTGTGGGAAGCTGAAGTTGCTGCCTGTGCACTTCCTGGATTTACACAGACACACTTCCAGCTCTGCAGCTCTCATTGGCCCTCTTATGACTCATCACCCCTCACTTCCTGGCAAATGCTCACCAGAGTGAGAGAGAGAGAGAGAGAGCTGTGCATGATGTCATACGCCTAGGCTAATGAACAGACAAAAAACAGGAAGTGGGCTGTATAAGGTATTTACTGGCAGAAAAAATGTTTTACTATCCAAAGTTAAGACAACATAGGCAGAAGATTTAATAGATGGAAAGTTGAAAAAATGACTGAAGGTCCGCTTTAATTGTCAATTTCAAAATCACATGCGATATAGAACACGAATATTGCATGCGATAAGTGTTTTTTTAATTGACCCCATTATCCCTTACAATAAAACTACATGTAAGCTGCATATGGGGACAAGGACTGATGTGAATGATACAATGCTTATCATCAGAGTTCTGCAAAGTGCATGAACTATTCCACAACCTATTGCCTATTTACCTTTGCACCATCCTGACAACTGCAGCTAAGGTTGCAGAACAAAATGGAACCTCTGGGTTCTGACATCTCATCAAATTATGTGAACATGTCCTCATTTGGCCTTATGTCATGCTGATTAAGAGAAAAATACTGAGCAGACACTTTTACCATCTCACATGACAAAATCCAGAGTATAGAGAGTGCTTGTACAAGAACGATGAGAGCCCAGGTACCTACCCATGACATAATAAGCATGAGCAGCATAGCTTCCAACTGTCTGATTTCGAGGGACTGTCCCTGATTCGGAAAAAAGTCCCCCGTCCCTCTTTCCTCCTTATTTGTCCCTCATTTTGGTCTGATCTATAGAGTTACATATAAAATGCACTTTTTATCTTTAAAAAAGTTTCTCAGTGCTAAAGCTTTCATCCAATTTCTAAACTGCATATGTAAATTTCAAGCTTAGTAAATAGTAGTAAATAAATAGTAAATGAAATCTAAATACGACAGTGCTGCATCAATGTACAAGCATACCCCACTTTTTAGTTCACAATGTTTTTTTTTACTAAAGCTGGAAATTGCTAAATCAGGCTCACTTCTGCATAGAAACCAATGAGCTTTTAACCCCAGCTTGTTCAATTAAGCTTTGGTTATAAAACCTGGAAGCTCATTGGTTTCTATGCAGAAGTGAGTCTGATTTTGCAATTTCCAGCTTTAGTAAATAAACCCCATTGTGTACTTAAAGTGGTTCTGCACCTTTAAAAAAAATATGAAAAGCCAGCAACTACAAATATTGCAGCTGCTGACTTTTAATAAATTGACACTTACCTGTTCCAGGGTCCAGCGATGTCGGCGGCAGATGACGAGCAATCGCTCGTCTCTCTGCTGCCCCCGCCGCCATCCTCTGTCAGGGAATCGGGAAGTGAAGCATTGCGGCTTCACTGCCCGGTTCCCTACTGCGCATACACGAGTCGCGCGGCGCATCTCTGCTGGTCCCCGCTGTGTCCTGGGAACTGTGTGTTTCCCAGAACACAACGGGGGGGGGGGGGGGCATCTGCGGTCGTCTGTCCCAGAAGTGGGTGCAGATACCTGGATTATCCAGGTAACTGCACCCCCCTCCTTCCTGAAAGGTGCCGATTGTGGCACCGGAGGGGGGGGGGGGGGGGGAGGGATCAGATGAGCGGATTTCCACTTCAGGAAAACTTTAAAAGTGGGGTATGCCTGTATATCTAATCCACAATAAATAATACTGTGCAAAATTTATTGTGCTAAAGTAAGAATCCAATAATAAAGTGATCATAATACTATGCAAAACATACTGTGCTAAAATAAAAGTCTGATAAAATGATTTCCTCTGTTATCACTCAGAGAGATGCAAAGTATTTCTTTACTTCACATGACCTCTATGTGAATAGTGCTCCCACCACCGCATGCAGTAGTCGCTCACCTCCTTGCTCGACTCTGAGGGGGTCAAACACATTTGGCACGATGTGCAATAATCCTTTCAGGAAAAACTCCACTGCTCCTTGATGATTTCTATTTAGACTTTCGGAAACCCAGATAATGGTGCAGAATTGATAGAAATTCCTTCCACTGTGCTAGTTCCAACTTAGATCCAATGCGATCCACAGTGGCCACCGATAATTTCAACAGTGCATGGAAAGAAAGAAAGTGCCTCCAATAGTGCAGTATCCTAGGGATTATAAAATGAACCTCTCCACCCCACCTAGTAAACAACTCACATTTATTTAAAAGGTTAAAAGCATATGATAAATCATAAGATCTCACTAGTTTGTGATGAGACTCCACTGCTAGGCTCCACCTCTACTAGTTTCACCACCTCACGTGGCTTCATCTGGAGAGGATTCCTTTTTAGATCACTTTTGCTGGTTTTATAGGTTGCTAAGAGTTCCCCTTGGCCTGCAGTGTAATATCATCCAGCAGGTCTTTATTGGTGTTCTTGCAAGAACTGACTTCGCTGTTTCAGGTTTTTGACAGTATTTTAAATCGAAAGATGCTTATATAAGTTTCTTTTAGTCTTTAAAAGGCTTTCAAAAATCTTTACAGTTGACCTATTATACAGGAAAAATACAGAATATGTTTGTGCAGCACTTTAGCTGGCAAGCAAGATGCTATTTCAGTTGTTTCTGATCTGAGGAAATGTTCTCATCTCCTCTCCAACCTTACCTAACCAGAAAGGTTGAAAAGTGGAAGTGTAATACCGCTCTGTCCCTTTAAATGATAAACAGCAGCTAGCATGGCAAATAGAAAATTACAAAGATAATAACATAAATTTAGAAGTGCAGCGCTAAAAACAAAAATCTCAAAAATGAACTAAGACCATGTTGTGAATCGCACACTCAACAATAAGAAATGGGTGGAACCTTGATTAAATATGTTCACAGTGATAATGCATCAATAATGAAATAAACAAATAAACATGAAATTCATAAGTTATAGAAGCCCAATGTGTAGTGAATTTAATTAATAGAAGCCAAATGTTTCATAACATCTATTTGACATCAAAGGTAATGATAACTTATGAAGAGGGTTTTACAAGTATATAATCCACCACCAATTAGATGAAGGCTTACCAGAATGTTTGAACCCAAAAGAGCTTGCGCCCTATGAGTCAAACAGGCTTGTGGCGGCATACACCAAAGATGGAGGCTTCAGATTTGGCGACCTTTGAAAAATAAATCAGGTAATCCCACAAGTCCTCAAATGGCTCTCAAGGGTAGTGACCTCCAAGGTAGGTATTCATGAAGCAAGATGGATAAACTCCCCCATGCATTTTTATATATAGTTGGAGAGAACAAAATGCTACATAGCGTGATTCTGTAAAAAAATATTGGATATGTATTTGAAGATAAAAAAACTCACATTTAGCAGGATAAACAGCGCTTTTTGTACATGTATAATGGCAACAGTGGAACCTGTCCCACATACTGAATGTTGTAGGACTTGCAAGTAATAACATACATGACATAGGTATTGTTACAATTGAATAAACCCTTCAAATGTACAATTTTGTTGTTGCTACCTGATGTCACATTCTGACCCCCAAGAATAGGACAACATGGACAATCTCTTACAGCAAGAGATTGTCCATGTTGTCCTCATATTCTTGGGGGTCAGAATGTGACATCAGGTAGCAACAAAAAAATTGTATATTTGAAGGGTTTCTTTAATTGTAACAATACCTATGTCATATATGCAGGTTTGCAGGTACTGCAACACTCAGTATGTAGGACGAACTACCCAAAGGCTACGAGATCGTTTCAGAGAGCATTTGGGCGATATTAGGCTAAGTAAATCCACTAATGTAGCGAAATACTTCAATAATCACCATAACGGAAATACTAGCCTGATTAATGTTCAAATAGTGGAGAGAGCATGGCATGAGGCTTCCAGTCATAGGTGGGGATTTGTTTAGGCTTTTATTTAAGAGGGTGGTCTACTGGATTTTTTATTTATGTACTCGTATCCACTTGGGTTTAAATTATGAATGGGATGTTTCCCATTATTTTGAATAGCCTTGAATTTAGTCCCAACATAGATATTTATTATATCGAGCCCTATTTGGATTTGAGTATGGATTTTGGGCTTGGTTTTTTAAATGTTCTTTCATTCTTTCTCTCAACGATCTACTTTCTCGGTTAGCTTATATTACGTATATATATATATATATATATATATATATATATATATATAAAATCATCTTTCATTCATTGATGTATGGCTCTAATATATTTTAATATGCATCATGTATATGCATAATATTTTTTCCTTTCATCTCATTAATTTGGGTTAGACTGGAAAATATAGGTCACCGAGGTTAATGGTGTTTTTGTTGTGTTCTACAACAAGGATCAAGATAAAGAATTTATTTATTTTTCTTTTCATTAAAGTAGGGATCCTTTTCTAATGTTGTTTATATCGCCATTTACATCATTTTTGTTTTTGATTTTTGTTTGGTTTCATTGTTCTACAATATGTCCCTTCCCTTGTTAGTAAGGTTTTTTTTCCCCCAAGTTCTATAAGAACATGCATGTACATATTGTCTATTTATTTTTACTTTATGTTGTTTTATGTATTATTTAGAATTAAAAACATTTTCTATCTATCTATATATATATATATATATATTATTATTTAAATAAGATCTTTGTAATATATATATATCATTGAATTTCATGTGTACAGTATCTCACAAAAGTCAGTACACCCCTCACATTTTTGTAAATATTTTATTACATCTTTTCATGTGACAACACTGAAGAAATGATACTTTGCTACAATGTAAAGTAGTGAGTGTCCAGTTTGTATAACAGTGTAAATTTGCTGTCCCCTCAAAATAACTCAACACACAGCCATTAATGTCTAAACCACTGGCAACAAAAGTGAGTACACCCCTAAGTGAAAATGTCCAAATTGGGCCCAATTAGCCATTTTCCCTCCCTGGTGTCATGTGACTCTTAATGTGTTACAAGGTTAAAGAGGTGAATGGGGAGCACATGTGTTAAATTTGGATTTATCGCGCTCACTCTCTCATGCTGGTCACTGGAAGTTCAACATGGCACCTCGTGGCAAAGAACTCTCTGAGAATCTGAAAAAAGAATTGTTGCTCTACATAAAGATGGCCTAGGCTATAAGAAGATTGCCAAGACCCTGAAACTGAGCTACAGCACGGTGGCCAAGACCATACAGCAGTTTAACAGGACAGGTTCCACTCAGAACAGGCCTCGCCATGGCCGACCAAAGAAGTTGAGTGCTCAGCGTCATATCCAGAGGTTGTCTTTGGGAAATAGATCGTTGAGCGCTGTCAGTATTGCTGCAGAGGTTGAAGGGGTAGGGGTCAGCCTGTCAGGGTATACATTATTGCACACTTGGAGCCAATTAGCAACGAGTAAGCACGATTAGTACCCTGACGGTTGTGTGTCATGCTTTTTTATTCATGGACTTCTAAATAAACTTCTATTTTATGTTTTAAATTCTCTAAAGATTCCATCACAAAGATCAACTTACTTTATTGCATGCTTGTTGTATTGTTTTTTGTTTTTTTACAGTATTCTGTTTAGTGCTTACCCCCAAAGGAGCTGCTGTTTCTCAGGTCCCCTGTTTCTTGTGCCCAAGACTCTGCAAGCAGCACCACACATCGGGGCTGAAGAAGAGGCAATGTTCATTGCAAATAGAAAGTATATATACACTACCCTAATAGGCAAAGGATTAGAGATAGTGATAATTGCACAACAGATAGGTAAAACAATGGCCAGGAAAATATACCGTTGATAACAAATAAGTGGAACCAGAGAGTAACCCCCTAAACTCTATACTAGGGACATAGTCCTGCAGTCTATATTAAACCTCTTTCCCCGCTGGCAAGCACGTTGGGGCCTAAATCTGATGCTGGAGCACTCAGGATACATTTCCTCCATTCACTGGTAAAGGTGCCTGCACTGTAACTCAGGCAGGCAACACTGTTCCTCTTTATGAATGTGTAGTGGGGATTGGTCAGTGGCCTCTCATACAGGGCTGGTGCAAGAATTATTGTCTACGTAGGTGAAGGTGCATTTTGCCGCAGTAGTAGTGTTTTAGTAGCTTTTAGGAACGTTAGTGTTTTATTTGCGTTTTTACTGTACACGTAGAAAGAAAAAAAGCATTTTAGTAGCGTTCATGAGCATTTTTTTCCGCTTGAAAAATTATCAAAAAACTCTACAGAAACAATTTTTTTTCTGCTCCTAGGCGCTGAAGCTCACAAAATGCTGATAGCCTAAAACAGCATTCATGGACACATAGGATAACACTTCTAAGAGCAGAAAAATGCTAATATCAGCTTCTAGGAGCTTAAAAAAAATGGTAGTGTGCATACAGCCTTAATGCTAAACATATATTCTGCAAGTACAGAAAAATCCTGCTAGAAATTCTGTGTCCTTGTGACTTCCTGTGAACTGAAAGTGGTTGTAAAGGCTGAAGGTTTTTTACCTTCATGCATTCTATGCAAGGAGGTAAAAAACCTGTGTGCAGCAGCCCCCCCTCCCTTGTGCACCTTCCTTCTCATTGGCTGAGACAGCAGCAGGAGCCATTGTCTCCCGCTACTGTGAATTACAGCCAGTGAGCCAATGAGGTTAGATCAGGGGTGGGGGTGAATGGACACACAGGGCAGCGGCTCGGGAGCATACCTGCTCGGGTGCCCCCATATGAAATTGCTTGCTATGGGGGCACTTTGCAAGAGTGGGGGGGGGGGCGTGGAGCGCCAGTGGGGGACCCGAGAAAGGGAGGATTGGGGCTGATCTGTGCAACACCATTACACAAAGCAAGTATGTCATGTTTATTTAAAAAAAATCTGCCTTAAATATCACTTAAAGCTATGTTCTAGCTTTCTTAATTGGCTTCTATGAACTAAACAGCTACACCCCCTAAGGAGAGGGGGAAGTGTTTGTAGTCCAAATCGGGAGAGTAGTAGTAGGGAGAGATGATGTCATTTCCTGGCGTCCCGCTTGTACTAGCGCCTCAAGCCTCGTTCTGGTTTGGCACATACTGCGTCCACTGTGGCTGGCAATTTCAATCTTAACAGTGGATATACAATGAAGAACAGCTAGGCGGACTGCGGACTAGAACGATAATATGACTGATCGAATCATTGTGGATGGATTATAATGCTCTAATTACTCATGGAAAATGTGAGTCTATTTTTACCAGCATAATAATAAATTTGTACTTTTAAAGAAATCTGCACCCAGAGGCGCCCATTTCCTTGTGTTTGTACATTAGTATCCATGGGCTGCTGCTATTATATCTCAAGAGGCCCTGTTGAACCTTCGTCCACCTGGCAAACATGGCTACCCCTCCACTTCCTGCCTATATAGAAATAGGTCCCTGTGCCCTCTAATGGCTGGAAGAGAAACGGCAGCCCATCCTCCTAATAAGTACACAGAGCATGTTTTAAACAGCACACTGCTCCTAGTGGCTACTGAGAGAATACCATAGTCAGATCTCTTTTTCTTTTTTTTTTAAGAACAACTGCATAATAATGTAGACCTACCATTGCTACAGGACACTGAGCATAACAGGAGTATAATCTTCACCCATCACAGCGGGCCTCATCATAAAAGACCTTCAGGGACTGGGTCCCCCTTAACGTGGTGTTCACTCCCCTGGACCTGTATAGCATCCTGCAGGAAAGCCCCTTGGACAGAACAAACACTGCACAGGTTTACATTATGCAGGGTCCAGTGCCATAAGGCTGCATTACAGGCAAACCTTGAGAAATCTTCTCTCCTTCCAATGAGGCTCAGGTACCAGCCATTTTGGCTGACAGCTTTTTGGAATTGAATGAAATCCATGATTCTAAATAGAACAGTTCAGACCTCCAAGAGTGCTCCAAGAGCACATGCATCACATCAGTGACCACCACCCTACAGACACTGGCGAAAAAACTGAGGTACTTCCTGTATGGGAGGGGTTATATAGGGGAGGAAGTCCTGTTTCACTATCTGCCAGTGTCTAGTCACCTATAGGTGGCGTATAACCCACATAGTAATTATTATGTTTGCTCTATGTCCCGTGATGTACGATAAAGAAGCACATTTTGAATATGTACTTCTTTATCGTTTTACAATTACTTTACTGTTGTTGTGTGGGGGCGTTAAATAATGTTCTTGTTCAGTGTTATATGTATTTCCAAAGTTTTTCTTGTGAATGTTCTAGCCTACACATATTTATTTTGGATTTCAGGATGAAGTGAAAAAGGTAATTTACTAGCATTTTTTTGGTCTGCTGATGACAGGCTTTAGTTAACCAAACGCTCAATCTACTTCTCAGGAAAAGCAAATGTGTAGTTGCTTTATATATGTTTTGTCATTTATTATGGTTAGGACTAAAAAAAATTTTTTTAAGTCAGGTGAATATTTAACACAACACATGAATATTTGGTATTTTCAAATGCTGCCAGAAGGTGGAGCTGTTGGTTCCTTTGCACATGTTTTGCAGTCTCTCCAACCTTGTTTTTGACGAACTGGTGCTGACATTTAAGAGCATTGACCCATTACTCTCATTCCTCTTCCCTCTGTTCAACTTTTAATTATCGGCAATGTCTGGGGGAGTTGGAGGCAGCTCGATCTTTTTTGGTGGCTGCTTGTATTGCCACCCGGGCTCCACCTCTTGTTGGTCGGCAGCGGGGGAACTGTAAGTGTTTGTTGTCCCCTGGGGTGTCAGAAGGAGGAGAGCAGCCACCGCTTATTGACAGGGGTTGGAGCTTCACTCGTTCACCCACTGCTCACCCCCTATTGAATATAATAGCCCTGCATTGTAGCCACACAGCAAGGGGTAAGTGGCGGATGAGCGTGTCAAGCTCCAACCCCTGTCAATATATGTTGGCTGCTCTCCTCCTTCTGACACCCCGGGGCACAACAAACGCATACAGGACTTGGAAAAACCCACCGTCTCCCAGGTGCAAGGTGAGCAGAGATAAATGGATTCATGAGCCTGGTGATCTGAGGTTCTCGGGGAGCACTGTGCAGTGATCCACTCACTGATAGCATTTCTATAGGCGTCTCTGTGCAGTCAAACCTCTCTGTTAATGATCTGTAAATACAGATCATTAGCAAAGAGCCTTGACTGCACAGAAATTCCTGTTAAAACCCTATCAGAGAGTGGCAACAATATCACCCAGCCCCCATCGCCATAAACCACAAATCTGCGCCCCCCCCAATTACCTAAACTGTACTCGGTATGCTTTGGTATATGAATACTGTATATATCCCATGATCATCACAAAATTGTCCTGTTAATAGCATAAATTGTCTTACTAGTAGTAGGACTTTTGTAGAACTGAGGGATTCTATCACATTCAATTAACAGAAAAACTGCTGCATATACCTGCCTACAAACATATACCGTAAGTCACCTTTTTTTGAGTCTTAAAATGAATAACATTTCTAATCATTTGGTGTGGGGTGGTTAAAAGTCAAGGTCTGGTTTTACACTGGCAGTATTCCAGATTTTATTTGGCATCATAACTTACTTTATATAGTTTTCTTAAGCAAATATATATTTTTTTAATCAGTTGGAAAGTTTCCTACTTGGAAATCCTGCCAATAGCAGTACCTCCTGTTGCAGGCTGGCAGCACAAAGGCGCAGTCTCACAATTAGCCGCAGTGTTGTCAGCCTGCAATGTTTTACCCAGTGAGGGAGCGAAGTGAGGGTTCCTGTTGCTGGCGAGTTGCTGTTAGGGACAGGATTTCCAGTATGACGTAGCCCCTAGCATAAAAGATAAAAGAATAAGTACACTGGAGAAAAGTGCCACAGAATAGATGCAGCTGAAAGTTCCATCGATTTTTTTTTATTTTTATGGTTTATGTGTTTGATAGCGCTGAACTTTTAGAAGTGGGATTGTCAGGAAGGCAATAGTCATAGTACAGATGAAGCCATAAGACATGCACAGTTGCACAGGCTCAGATGTGCAGTTGCCCATTTGCCTGTGCATAACCGTTCGCAAATGCATATGCGCATGCGTGTGCCCGTCGCTAATATTGGCGCCAATGGAACTGCTTAAACTGTAGAAGTTTTATCAGTCAGTGCTGTGTGATCTTCAACTATTACCCATGCTCCTGTATCTGTTCCTGTGCTGACTTCTGTTATTTACCTGGCTTGTACTGATCTTGTTTGAACGCTACCTGCCCTGACTTTGGCCTGTCTCTGGATTTGCTCTGCCTTCTGCTAATCTGCCTGATTCTACCTTGCTGACTTCTGCGTGTATCCTGACCATTCTCTGCCTGCTGTTTATGCCTATATCTGACCATTTGTTGCTGACCTTGCTCGTCTGACCTTGCTTCCAGCTATCCTGTTCTGCATGCTACCTGGTCCCTGCTGGTCCTGCTCCCGCTACCTGCCATCTGCCTGTCAAGCACCTACTGACTGCTGTCTGCCCTATCAGGAGTCTGCTGTCTCTGCTGCCATCTGCTATTTCCAGCGATCTAAAACACCCATTTTTGGCGACGCACCTGCTACTTACTGCCACGGCTGAGAGACATATTACAGACACTCATACCTCACTACGTTCTCAAGGCTACTGTTGCAATATCAGGGCTGTATAAGAGGCAGGCTCTGGCACAAGGTACATGACAGGGATATCGGTACATTTGGATTTAACTCAGAGTGAGTCCTCCTTCAAAGGGGCTATGAACAGCGAATAAGCAGTGTAAACTATACCTTGCTCCAGTCTTGGGCTGCTGCCTCTATGTTAGTCTCAAAAGAGGACATACAGTAGGTGTAAAGTTTTGGGATGTGTGTTGAGGAGCATTAGGGGTGTATGGGCATCTTTTTTTTTAAGCCTGTAATTAAAGCGGAGGTCCACCCTAAAATGGACCTCCGCTCATCGGAATCCCCCCCCCCTCCGGCGCCACAATCGGCAACTTTCAGGGGGGAGGGGGGTGCAGTTACCTGGATAATCCAGGTAACTGCACCCACTTCCGGGCTAGCTCTCTGCGGAAAGGGGCGTACGTTACGCCCCTTTCCGCATGCGCCCGCCCCCTTCAGCAAGTGCCCCGCTGCCTGCTGGGAAACACACAGCTCCCAGAGGCAGCGGGGACCGTCCGGATTGCGCCGCGCGGCTCGCGCATGCGCAGTAGGGAACCGGGAAATGAAGCCGAAAGGCTCCATTTCCTGATTCCCATACCCAAGATGGCGGCGGCAGGACCCGACAGACGAGCGAGCGATCGGCTTCGGGTGCCGACATCGCGGGCGTGCTGGACAGGTAAGTGTCACTATTTAAAAGTCAGCAGCTGCAGTATTTGTAGCTGCTGGCTTTTAAAAAAAAAAAAAAAACGCGGAGTCCCGGTGGACTCCCGCTTTAAAGTCAGAGACTCTAATAGGCTTCATAAAAGGGTTGGCTCGGGGTGCAGAATATTTGCTATTGTAACACTGATTCTCCTCCCGGCCGATTAGGAAGACCTGAGACCCGTCACCCGACTGGCTGAAAGGACAGCCGATCCTGTTGGACACCTAGGGGGAGGAGACACATGGCGGAAGCCAGTGTGATGCAGAGGAGGAGGAGACGTGATAAAAGGGTGACCTGACCAACCAACAGCAGGGGCGTGACGTGCCGCTGTCCGAACCGGGGGTGGGTTGTTTGCTGCCGGTCCCCCCCCCCCCCAAAAAAAAAACAACTGGCACCCAGGTAGAAAAGTTCATGACACTCCAGGAATTTTAGTCCAAATTTTTATTGATATATAGCATCAAGTAAAGCCAGCGTGTTTTGGGGGAACTGCCTTCCATTTCTTCAGGGCTAGTATACAGGGGAATTAAATATGATATAAATAATTTACCATATTATTCATAGAATTTACATAAAAAGAAAAAGAAAATGTAATTTGACTACTTTTTTTCTTTGTATGTTTATTTTAAAAATAACTTGGTTACTTCATGTGATTTATTTATATTGTTTTGTTTCCCTGTGTACCAGTCCTGAAGAAATGGGAGGCGGTTCTCCAGAAAACGTGTTGGCTTTTCTTGCTATTCTATATTACTAAAAACCTGAACTAAAATTTCTGAAGTGTCATCAACTTTTTCTACCAGGTTCTCCTCAACATATCAGCAAGTAGCCCACACATTTCAAGTGTTTCACAGACCCCCCTCTTCTTTATCAGGTCATACAAAAGTAAGAAGAGGTGGATAACCTGAATAAAAGCAGGTGGAATTCTTTAAAGCAAAGTCTTGGCATACCCATAAAGTATTGTTCAGGTCGTCAGCCTTAAAGAATGCATGAAAGATTGGGATATATAATCAGTCTTCAAAGCACACTTCAGACGCAAAGCAACCAGAAGTTAAACATCTTGAGATGGGAAAAAAGCAGAATCAATGCCTATGTGAAATTAAATATTTGCTCAATAACTCACTTAGCAACATCAGCTTAAACATTTAGTTTCCAAGAAGAAAAAAAAATGGAATAAATCAACTTTCCTAGTGAAATATTTAAGCTTCCTCCTCTTTGTGTTTTTCTGCTGGAATAGGTGGCAGCTGTCCCTGACACTCCAACTAGAGGAGTCAGATGGTGTCTAACTCAGAAAAAGTAAAGCCAAGGACGGGGGGGGGGGGGGGGGGGGGTATAAATCTTTTATAAGTAAGTCTGTACAGTTAGAATAATTAGACTGAATGTTCAGGTTCCTGCATAAACCCATTTGTGACAGGTTCTCTTGAATGCTATCAAGCTAGATCCCTCCATATGTGCTTTAAATAGACCCATTCCCTACAAGCCACGGCTTACATATGGGTTTCACAAGACATATTTGATTTGCTCCTAAGGCTATAATGCCACTTGAATACGCTATGTACAATAACACAGATATTTGGTATTCCGGTGAGATAACAGAACAAGTTTTTAAGATGAAAAAAAGTCAGTTGTGTATCATAAGGAAACATAATAGCTTTTCTGTATATGTAATACAGATACAAATAGGCAGTGCTCGGATCAGGATATTAAATTCTGCCAAATGTCGCCTAGAATTGTAAACTGAAATTATGGATGTTCTTTGTTTACTGCAGAGGCTGCAGATAGCGGCTTTGTGACATGATGCCATCTGTAGAATTAGCGGGAGCTAGAAAAAGAAAAACTCTTAAAAGGAAAGCAACCCTAAAGTGTAGCGGTACCCAAAACTTTTTTTTTTGGATAGAATTTGGAAGTTAGAACCAATGTCAGGTTTTTTTTGCTATCCAAGGCTTTGTTAGAGAGATTTCCTTTCATTTCCAACCAAGGACAACATTTTACCAGCACTTTTCTTTGCCCTTCCAGTATGTACAGGATTGGTCAAAAGCAGGTATACTTTCCTGATTAGATGATGACAATTTATTTATCATTGGTAATTTTTTTTTTTTTACTCATTCATTTTCTTTATTCTTTTACTTTACAGCTATTTAGAGCATAGCCAAAAGAAGGTATACAGTACTGATCAGGTCATGTTTACTCTCCTAGGAGCAACAACCCTAGAACCTGTCCCTGACACTGTGGCACGTTGCAACATTTCTGGATCCTACCTCTGAAATTTTGACCCATTCTATGCATTAAGGTGAAAAAACATCTGACAATACCGGCCCCCCCAGCCCCCTGCTTTACTTACCTGACCCCTTGACAGTCCCGCGCTTGCCTCCGACATCCTCTTCGCCGCTCAGCCTGGCCGTTGATTGGCTAGAGTAGATGGATTGAAAGCAGTGCAGCCATTGGCTCGCGCTGCTGTCAATCACATCCAATGACGCGGCGCGCCCCGGGGGGTGGGGCCAAGTGATACAGTGAGTGGCTATAGCCGCCGGCTGTATCACGGGAGCGCCCCCGCAAGTACATCTCACCATGCGAGGGAGCTCGCATGAACGTGAGAAGTACTTGCGGGGGGAAGTCGAGAAAGCCGCCAAGGGACCCCAGAAGACCAGGTTCGGGGCCACTCTGTGCAAAACAAGCTGCACAGTGGAGGTAAGTATAACATGTTTGTTATTAAAAAAAAAAAAAAATTCCCTTTACAGCCACTTTAACATCAATGTGCATAAATGCTTGTCAGATTAACTACCCCAATATGTCTACTGCATGGAGCTTCCACTCATAAAAACCTTCTAAATTTACTATGCCCCTCCTAAAAAAGTCCATATTTGTCAGGTTGGGAAAATGTGGTGGCTGCCCACCCTGTGATATTCTTAGTTACACCCCACTGTTCTGAGATGGGGGTGTGCGGATTGTCCAGCACATCACAGCCTCTGGATAAAACACTGGCTGCAGATGGGCTTTCCATTAAAGTGGAAGTAAACTCCCATCTCTTTCTTTTACCTATAGGAAAGCCTATAATAAGGCTTACCTATACGTAGTGTAACCCATGCCATTTCTTCAGAGTCCTGTGCTGTGACCGGTGGCTCCCGCATGCATGCGCCATCGCGGCTCCAGCAAGTCACAGAGCCGCAGTCTGCAAAGTCGGAACGCCTGCAGGTTTGACATCTCGGCGATGCATACTAACACATTATGACGTTACCTTGCCGGTACAAAAAAAAAGTATCCAGCCGTTTACAACCACTTTAAATAGACAGTGGCAAATATATACATTCACGGGTAGAGCTCCATAGATTCCTAAAGGTTTTCGCTTTGCAACAAAAGGCACATTACACACTGAACATCTTAAAACTGGCATTATAGATAAGTAAAACACATTCTGAATTTCCCTTAGTTAGGATGCCGGCACCTAAATATGAAGCTGAAGCCTATTGAAGAATTGGCTCAGGTGAGGACAGCACTAGAACCCGGGGCAGGTAAGTGTCCTTATGTTAAAATTCAGTAGCTACAGTATTTGTAGCGGCTTATTTAATTTTTTGGGGGGAGACTGGAGCTCCTCTATTAGCATTACCCACTGTCATGTAGAGGATGTGTCCAGCCCTTGGCAAATACTGACTTTCAGAATGTCTATTATTGCATTTGATTTTTGGGGTGCTGTATAGGTGCACAGGGAAGGCAGCCAATCTGTGAAGGTAGAATTTGGCCCTTTTGGGTGCCTCTTCAGCTTTGTCCTTGTTCCGCTTTACCAGGGGTTATTATAGGTTTATTTTAAAGGGGTTTTTTTTGCAGCTAAATTAGGATGATGTTTACTGTAAAGCATATTTCCACGTTTGCAGTCAAACTTGAGTAAAACCCACTATACTATATATTTGTTATACAGTATGCTTCCATCCACACAGAATGCCTATAAACATAAAAACTTAAAATCTTACCTTTTAGATGTTTCTTACGAGGAGGTGTCATGGCTGATTGCAACGTTTTTGAAAAATTCGTAAATTAGACCTAACGCCGGCCATAGACGGTTCGAATCGTGGCTGGTTCAGCAGAAACTGGCTGAGATTTGAACCGTTAATGGGCAGGCTGAATGTACCAGATTAATCAACTTTTACAACCAGCCTGCCGGATTCTCTTGTGATTATCGATAACAGCTACTATAGCCTCTAGCAATAATCACTGTCTTCCTAGCGGACACGGCTTCCCAATCCCGCTCACCTCCGGGAGCAGACAGATGGATTGCCCTGTCAGCACTGTCTGTATTGATGGGGGAAAGAGATTTGTACTGTGCATGGCCAGCCTAAGACTTTCCTCATTAACATACAATGCAAGAAGCCCTGCCTTTAACAGTTACCCCCTTGTTAGGACAGACAGTGTTCAAATCTAGTTACAACTGATAATGAAGATCTGACTGCACAGTACCAGGAGGGTTAATTATGGCAAACACGGTTTCTCAGCCCCCTGATTTTTCCTTGTTGAAGGGTCCAGAAAATAGCATCTAAAAGAAAAAGATTAGCTGCAATTTTTGAATATTTGGCAGCAAAAGTGGAGATACACTTTAAGCTTTCACGTCTTCATTTACATAGCAAAACTTGAAAAAAAAATATTTAAAAAATGGAAGCTTGTCTTTTCACACACTCTTCTGTGGAATTTGCAGCATGTAATTATTTTTGTTATGATGGGCACTGAGAAGCTGTGTGTATTATAAATGACCCTGTCTGGAAGCAGATATCTCATCATAAGTCTTCACAAATGGTTAAAGTTTTAGAAGATGAGCTTCTCCATTGCATGTCAATGAGAACTGGACTCCAAGTCCCCATCCTAGAGATCACACTGAGCTAAGAAATGCTTGCTTCCAGCCATGGTACCTTCTCCTCAGAAACATCTACAGTGCCTTGCGAAAGTATTCGGCCCCCTTGAACTTTTCAACCTTTTGCCACATTTCAGGCTTCAAACATAAAGATATAACATTTTTATTTTTTGTGAAGAATCACCAACAAGTGGGACACAATTGTGAAGTGGAACGAAATCTATTGGATTTTTTAAACTTTTTTAACTAATAAAAAAATGAAAAGTGGGGCGTGCAAAATGATTCGGCCCCCTTGCGTTAATACTTTGTAGAGCCACCTTTTGCTGTGATTACAGCTGCAAGTCGCTTGGGGTATGTCTCTATCAGTTTTGCACATCGAGAGACTGAAATTCTTGCCCATTCTTCCTTGCAAAACCGCTCGAGCTCAGTGAGGTTGGATGGAGAGCGTTTGTGAACAGCAGTTTTCAGCTCTTTCCACAGATTCTCGATTGGATTCAGGTCTGGACTTTGACTTGACCATTCTAACACCTGGATACGTTTATTTGTGAACCATTCCTTTGTAGATTTTGCTGTATGTTTGGGATCATTGTCTTGTTGGAAGATAAATCTCCGTCCCAGTTTCAGGTCTTTTGCAGACTCCAACAGGTTTTCATGCAGAATGGTCCTGTATTTGGCTGCATCCATCTTCCCCTCAATTTTAACCATCTTACCTGTCCCTGCTGAAGAAAAGCAGGCCCAAACCATGATGCTGCCATCACCATGTTTGACAGTGGGGATGGTGTGTTGTATCATTTTGCATTGTGGGCAAAAAGTTCGATTTTGGTTTCATCTGACCAGAGCACCTTCTTCCACATGTTTGGTGTGTCTCCCAGGTGGCTTGTGGCAAACTTTAGACGAGACTTTTTATGGATATCTTTGAGAAATGGCTTTCTTCTTGCCACTCTTCCATAAAGGCCAGATTTGTGCAGTGTACGACTGATTGTTATCCTATGGACAGACTCTCCCACCTCAGCTGTAGTTCTCTGCAGTTCATCCAGAGTGATCATGGGCCTCTTGGCTGCATCTCTGATCAGTCTTCTCCTTGTCTGAGCTGAAAGTTTAGAGGGACGGCCAGGTCTTGGTAGATTTGCAGTGGTCTGATACTCCTTCCATTTCAAAATGATCGCTTGCACAGTGCTCCTTGGGATGTTTAAAGCTTGGGAAATCTTTTTGTATCCAAATCCGGCTTTAAACTTCTCCACAACAGTATTACGGACCTGCCTGGTGTGTTCCTTGGTCTTCATGATGCTCTCTGCGCTTTCAACAGAACCCTGAGACTATCACAGTGCAGGTGCATTTATACAGAGACGTGATTACACACAGGTGCATTCTATTTATCACCATCAGTCATTTAGGGCAAAATTGGATCATTCAGAGATCCTCGCTGAACTTCTGGAGTGAGTTTGCTGCACTGAAAGTAAAGGGGCCAAATAATTTTGCACGCACCACTTTTTAGTTTTTTATTTGCTAAAAAAGTTTAAAATATCCAATAGATTTCGTTCCACTTCACAATTGTGTCCCACTTGTTGATGATTCTTCACAAAAAAATAAAATTTTATATCTTTATGTTTGAAGCCTGAAATGTGGCAAAAGGTTGAAAAGTTCAAGGGGGCCGAATACTTTCGTCCCCTTGAACAACGCCATGTTAAAGAACTGCATGCTGGGTAGGATAATAAAAGGCACAGCGCGGCCGTGCTTCGCATTCTTCCTCCTGGGACGCCATTGAGGACCTGCCTGCAGGGAGTGTGTGACTGCAGCCTGGTTGGCGCAGAGCGGAATCGTGAGGCTTCTACAGAGTTCCGGAGCACAGCTGTGTTGGAATCAACATGTAGATGGATTGGAGGATCAGAGATAAAGCAAAGGTTCCTGCATTACAGTCACTGGTTGTCTACCGGAGCAGCGCCAGCTTGGAGCGGGACTGAACTACCGGAATCAGAACAGGACAAGCATCCGGGCCCTGTGTGGTGAGCGGGCCCTGGCCCATATTGTTATAACACTTTAATCATTACAGAGACTAGTTTCAGAAGGCTGGTGGGATCTGTAGTCCCACAGGGAGGTTTTCCCTTGATTAGACTGTGTACAGCGAGGCTTCAGAGTTTGTTTTACTCTAACACCAAGTAAATGCGGTGTTGCCCCCTTCAGTATACAGAGGAGTCCCACCAGTACTTTAGATAATCAAGCACCCAGTTACTTATACATAATCTTTACTGGATTACAAATACTGCAGTTTAAATGCTATCTGAAGAAAGAAGACCAAAGACTTTACTATTCACCATAAAGCGCTTCTTACTTTTCCTTGTGCACTCTGAGGACTGCAGTGCAACCTAGGTGGAGCCCTTGAGCATATGACATAAATATATGTATTATATTACACTGCTGTATTGTACTTTATAGCATATTGCAGGTTCCAATGTGTGTGTATGCTCTGAGGAGAAAGTGGAATGTGCTCAATAGAAAGGATCTACCATATTGAGTGCAGATTCCACTCTTAGCCCTCGTACACACGGTCGGAGAATCCGTCGGAATGTGTTCTATTGGACCGTGTTGTCGGATAATCCGACTGTGTGTGGTATGCATCGGACTGATTCCGTCGAAATATCCGTCGGACCAAATTTTCCAACATGTTGGAAATATTTTCCGACAAACTGGTCCGATCAGACATACTCCGATCATGTGTAGAGAATTTTGATCGGACAAAGTGGCACGCATGCTCAGATCAAATTCCTACACCAAAGCTATTGGCTACTAGCATGAACGTAGTGCCGTTGTAACGAAATAACGTCATCATGTTCTGAATGATCGGATTTTCCGACAACTTGGTCCGACCGTGTGTATGCAACAGTTTCGGACACAATCCGTCGGACAAAATCCAACGGATTTGGTTGGCAGAATGTCCTACCGTGTGTACGGGGGCTTAGACTGCCTGAATATACTCTCAAGTGAATATTGAGTTTGGGTGTTCACATACATTTTGATTATTATTGTTATTATTGCTGTAATTTCTTTAATCAGAATTACCACTGTTACTAATGTGTTTGACCAAGTTACAACAGTAAACTGTTTATGTGGTTCATTTACAATCTGTGTGAGATTCTATCTTTTATCACAGCTGGAAAAGTGGTGGATACCCAGGTAATGGTAAATTGCAGTATATTGTGCTATAATTGTGTTGCTCTTTATCATTGGGTCTCACCCAAATATTACCACACAGTTGTACCTAGGGGGTCAAGCCATATTCAGTGGTTGATAGGCAGAGTGCAGGCCCAAAACAATTATCAGCAGCTCCTTAGGGGATCAGTGCTACATAATATTTTAAATATTTTTAGCTGCAGTTGAAGTTCAAATGTCAATCAAGGAAATAGCTAAACAGGGGTAAGGTGGGTATCTTAAAGCGGTAGTAAACTGCAGCATTTAAGAAAAAAAATCCCCTGCAAGGCAATGGTATTATGTGCTAGTATGCATTGCTTACTAGCACATCATGAAATACTTACCTTAGAATGATGCCCTGCAGCAGTGAGCTGTCACGCTGACAGTATGCTGGACCTTCAAAGCAAATCCGCCAATTACGTCACCAGCTGAATCCAGTGTGAATATCTCCTAAACACCACAAGTTTAGTAGATATTCACTGTACCTACAGGTAAGTCTTATTATAGGCTTACCTGTAAGTACAAATTCAAAAAATTACTTCAACTTTAAAGGATATCTAAAACCAAAACCAAAAATGTAATATACACTATTAAAGCTTATTACTCCTTAGATGTGGTAACTGCATTATATTTAAATTTCCAGGCTAAGAAAATTTTTCAGCAGGTATTGAAAATACACGTGATCCTGCTGAAAATTTAATGGGTTGATTCATATATAGATGCAAGGTTTTAATCACTTATATATCATTAAGTATATAAGTGAGATAGGAAAATTTAGCCTTATCACTGCACATTTTTACTGGCAAGTTGTACACTTGCAGAGCACTTGAAGCGCAAGTTTTAGTTTATACTTTTCCAGTTTGTAGCAAATTTGTGTGGCAAGTCTCTAGCAAGAGCAAAGTTGCAGTGGTGATTCTACAGCAAGAACTCTGTGAGTCTACAGCATGAAAATTCAGCCACAGTGGCAAACCCCCACACCTGCAAATCGTAAACTTTTGGACCAGGCTCGCACAGAATTAGACATATGTCTCACCGATCAGGCAGAACCCGAATTGCACTTGTCTCGCCAGCATTGGTATATCAAAGCAAACAAACCAAATGCGATGCTGGCCAAGAGATTACATACTTTTAATCCCAAACCCACCTCTATTACTTTACGTACTCTACACAATGTACTCAGCAGCAACCCGATCCATATACTGGACGAGTTCCGCCATAGACTCACTACCCTGTATTCAGCCCAAGACCTTATGACTGAACAGGATAGGGAGGATTTTCTGCATTTTGCTACCTACCATATCCGAGGCACAGGTAGACCTCATGGACCGTGACATCCAGGAATCGGAAGTTCGACAATGTATTAAAGACTTAAAAATAGGAAAGAGGCTGGGTCCAGATGGCTTTATGGCACTTTGCTATAGAAAGCTAGCGGAGATGTTAGCCTCTCCCTTGACGGCTATGTATAATTCCATTAAAAATGGTGAGAATTTTTCATCTGACCTTCTGACAGCTAATATAGTGATGTTGCCAAAGCCTGATTGTGACCATACCTCTTGGGCTTATTTCCGACCTTTATCACTAATTAATGTTGACATGAAGATCCTCACAAAAATTTTTAGTTAATCGTTTGAATTTGTTCCTTACCCACTTAATTAAAAAAGACCAAGTAGGTTTTGTGCCAATGAGACAGGCAGGGGATGCCATTAGGAGAATCATCCAACTGCAGCATCTCGCCCATAACCGCTCCTTGGAAACTATGCTTTTGTCACTGGATGTGAACAATGCCTTTGACGCCTTGTCCTGGCCATATCTCATGACAGTACTCCGCCATTATGGCTTTGGTACTTTGTTTTTGCATTGGCTGGCGGCACTGTGTGACACACTGTATGATTAAATACTATGGGTTTGAATCCTCTATTTTGCCCATTCGGAGGGGCACCCGACAAGGCTGTCCACTGTCACCTCTCTTGTTTGTCCTGGCTATGGAACCGCTGGTAGAGGGGATCAGTTCACACCCAGATATAAAAGGTTTTGAAGTGGCGGGCTCTGTTCACAAGATCTCCTTGTTTGCGGATGATATCCTATACACAATGGCATCACCCAGAATCTCATTACCAAACCTGTTCTCCCTTTTGGAGACCTTTGTCTCTCTTTCGGGTTTACATGTTAACCCCACTAAATCTAAGGCAATGTCAGTAAATCTTTCTCCTCCAGAATGGACCTCTCTAAAAGAACATTTCCCATTTCAGTGGCCCCCTCGCTGCCCAATTTAGGCACATACCTCAATCCTAAATATGATGGTTTATATCAGGCTAATTTTCCCCCTCTCTTTTGTAAACTTACTGAAATGCTATCCTCCTGGTCCCACTTCCCATTATCCTGGTTTGGCAGGATCTCTGTGGTCTGTATGCCTTACCTCCCAAAATTGTTGTATTTTTTTCCAAGTATTACCAGTCCCAATAGCCTCCTACATATTATGAATCCACGAACGCAAACTTTTGAAATTTATATGGGGTTCCACTAGTCCCCGAATTAATAAGCGGACATTGCACGCCGGGCGGATCAATGGGGGTCTCTCGGTCCCCAATCTTCAGACATACTACACGGCAGCGAACATTGCTCCATTAACTCACCTCCATGAAACCTATCAAATGGCGCTATAGGCCACTATTGATCTGGCCGAATCACACCCTATACCCATTTTCTCTGTGCCACAGTAAACCCCCAGTGAGGTTATATCCTCTCCAATGGGAGAAAGACCTGGGTAAACAATTGGATCCAGAGGACTGGCAGACCATGACAATATCCCTTACAAAGAGTTCTAGGAATGTTCTTACTCTAGAAAATGCATACAAGGTGTTCCACAGATGGTACTACATGCCTGCTAGGCTAGCTCGTTTTATGCCCTCCTATTCTCCTCATTGTTACCGGGGGTTGTTCACTAGAAGGTACCATGGCCCACATTTGGTGGACATGTCCGAAGGTATGTAGACTTTGGGCTTTTCCCTTGTAAACCTATCCTTGAACTTCTCTGCTCGGAACGCCAATTGGCCCTACACCTTTTTAATGCAACTAAGCTGACCATTGCGAGGGCTTCGAAAACCACTGTACTTAGCTTTGAAGCAGTGAAAAATCGTATGAATGACATGATTAATGAGAAACTGACGTCCCTGACTTCTGACACACACAAATTTCTCAGGGTCTGGCAACCATTGATAACATAACCATCCCTCCAGGTTCAATAACCTACTTTTATCAATCTGAAGGCCTCCGGATGCAACCCCCCCCCCCCCCATGAGGGACTCGTCCCCCTCTTTTTCCTCCCTCCTTTTCTTTTTCTATTATGTTCTACCCTATTCTTTGCTGCCTACCCATTCTTTTCTTTTTATGTGTATTCTCCTCTATGACTCCTGAAATCAAGGAGTCGGTCTACTAATGATGGTTACAGTGATACGGGACAAACAAAATAAACAGACTGGACTATTTTTTCTTTTATCCATAATTAATCTGAGGTGGATATAAGAATGTATGCACCCATTTATGTTGCTTTTTTCTCCTTTTATTATTTTCTTTACATTTGTGCCTACTAAACAACATATCCTGTGATATTGATTGAAATTTATTAAGGAGCATCGGTACAGTTTTTTTATATTTTTTATTTTTCTTTATTTTTATACTAATGAATATTGTATCACGTATATAGCA
Organism: Lithobates pipiens; assembly: GCF_037356315.1. Classification (NCBI taxonomy): domain Eukaryota; kingdom Metazoa; phylum Chordata; class Amphibia; order Anura; family Ranidae; genus Lithobates; species Lithobates pipiens. The sequence continues at coordinate 69,781,488 of NW_027507791.1, read as the reverse complement.
TCCGTTTGTTGGGATCCTCCTCTTTATCTTATGTCTGATGTAACCATCACACTGTTACACTTATTTGTTGTATTCACTTTTCTATCAATAAACCTTTGTAAAAGAAAATTCAGCCACAGTGACCTCTGTGGTGGGATGACTATTGCACAACATAACTGAACCAGGACTTGCAGAATGTTTGCAAAGAAAGTTGATCTGGAGTCATGCAATGTGGACTTGCTGCAATTGTGCAACACACCTGTGAATCCTGGCTAGTATAGCTATAGCTTAGCAAGTCATTTTGAAACTTGCAGCACAATTGCTTGCTCTCTATCGGCAGTGTATTCTGACAGGGGAGGATACAATAACACACCAGGGAGGACTTGTTTATCCACCTCGCTTGTGTGGATGGTAGAATCCATGCAGTTTATTTCGATCAACCCACTGGCTGACAAAGAAAAACTGATCCATGTGTGCAAAGCCTTAAAGTGACAACCATGGCTCCCTCCATAGATACAGTACAGTTAATGAGAGTTGTCACCCAGTTTTTGGCAGGATTACCAGCTGAAAGTAAAAAGGAAAGAATTACTTGTAAACGGCAAGATATTAAAACCTTTACTTTGGGGTTTAGAAATGCTTTAAGATCCCACTGCCACTCCCTGGCTTTCTGTAAAAGTGCCAGGGTATTGAGCTGGTAATTGTGCTATCAAGTGGCTGTGATGACTTACAGAAAAATAACTCCTAAGCGTAAATGCAATGGAAGAAGGAATGTCAAGAGTCTCCCAGTGATGATGCAGTCATTTACTGCTGTAATGCAGTGCAGTGACATCATCAGGGTCACATTCCTCATTCATCCTCCTTTGTCTCTCAGTGGCATCCTTCCATGGGCTCTCAATATAAAGACAAGTCATAATACATTGTGACATTAATGGCTGCTGCGGTGTGTAGAGGGCCAGCCATTTCATGTGACAGACTGCATTACGGAAATTAGATATCTGGGGATTATAGAGATCTTTATATAGAAAGATTACAGGAAGACGGATAGCAAGAAAAGCTGTTTGGGTTTGGCCAAACACCAGAAAAAAAAAGAAAAAAGTCTTCCAGCTAAAGTATATTAAGCTCAAAAAACAAAATCATCTATGGTATATCAAACAGATGGGCAGAACAGCAAACTGTCTCAGAGCATGCTGGGACATCTAATACCCACACGTGCGATGACGGGGTAAGCACTTTTGCACTGCAGCACTGTGTTCAGTTCTTACAAATGTCGCACCTCACAAGGAGTTTATGTGTAAACCCTGTGCTTTGACCTTCACTCTCCTTTTACAAGTTAAAAGAACAACATATTAGATTTTAATATTATTGATATTATATTCATTTATTTAAAAAGTGGCAAGTATTCAGCACTGTACACCAAGCAAAAATTATGCAGATTAGAACACAGAATTGTGCAACCTTCAGACTAATATCATAACAAATAATATGCCTTAAATAGGAAGTAAACCCTGATGGGTTTACTTCCTCTTTCATTCCCTGCAAAGGCAAAGCATAATGGACTACTATGCCTCGCATAGTAGCCCATTATGTGTCACTTACCTGACACAGGAGCCAGCGATGTCACCGCTGTCCCCTGTAGTCCGGCACATCCATCTTTTCGGTGGAGTCTCGCAGCTCCGCCGCTGTCATTCGGCGGAGCCGCGATGACGTCACTCCTGCGCATGCGCACGGGAGCCGACACGCGCGGCAGCTCCATTGTTGGAAATGCCGCGCTCAGTGCGCCTGCGCGTCGCTGTCTACGGCGCATGCGCCGTAGACAGCGGTGCCTGTCTTCAGGCAAATATCTCCTAAACCGTATAGGTTTAGGAGATATTTCTTGGACCTACAGGTAAGCCTTAATCTAGGCTTACCTGTAGGTCAAAGTGGTTTGTAAGGGTTTACAACCACTTTAATGTGACTCTAACCCTAAAACCCAACATTTTATACATGCATCTGAACAGTCCATACATACAGTATGGTGGTTACATTTGTTTTCTGTTTTAAAGTGTCATTAAACTCACATCATAAAAAGCTATCAATAAACGGTGTATTATATGCTGGTCATACTCACTCAGTCACTATGAGACTTGTTTATTGCATTCTGCAAAAAACCTGGTTGATCTTGCTGCTCTCCATCTCCCCCATCTGTCCAAGTCCCCAATTTAGCTATGGCAGCACTGCACATGCTAAGTTTTCAGTGAGTTTCTATGCTATTTCCTTCCTACCACATCTGAGCAGACCATGTGACGATAGAGTCACACATGTTGGCATATACACAGGGGTAAAAGTAAGCCCACTCCCTCCCTCCTCTATGCCCACTAATCAGCTAAACACAATGGGGGCAGGATATTACATATTGATTGATGGTGGCTCTGTTGGAGAGAACAACAGCATGATTGCTAATAAACTGACAACACTGTATGCATTATACTTATCTATGCAGCAGGTGCCACTGTAGTATTATAGTGTATATTCTATAATATGACAGGATGTACCGTCTAAGGTCAGTGCACTTGTTTGTGGTTAGTTCCTGTTTCATGTCTCTAATGCTGTAAGACATGCATTGCTATTCCTCCATAAAAGCAAAGCTATTGCTGCAAATAAGAAGCTCCCAATGCATTATTTCAATAGTCTGCACAACAGGTTATGGGCCCAGGCATTGGAGAGGAAACCCCAGCAGCACCCAGGCATCCAGGCACTGGAGAGGTTATTGCAAGTCTGACAGTACTGAATACAAGCTTCTGAAAGATGGCAAGCAGTTCAGATGTGAAGTTTGCAATAGCAAAGCTGAACAATGCCAATTACCATCTGCGGAAGTTTAAACCAGAAATGTTTCTCAACAAGGATGACTTGTGGCAAGTGCTGAATACAGACAGACCAACAAATGGAGAGACTGAGATAGGAAGGATAGGCATGCAAATTCTTGCAAACAGTCTCACAGTTAAGTTGCAGGGTGATGAATGCACAATTCACAATACTAAGCAATTCCTGACAAAAAGAGAATTGGATGATCACCTATACAGACTCATCACCACAGACCAGCAAGCCAATGTATTCTCTAATGACCTACACAGCAAATACATTCATTTATGGCACAGGCGGCTGGGGCACAGGAGTCTAGAAGCTATACAGGACATTATAAAGAGAGGCTTATCAGAAGATTTGACAATAGCACTTTGCAAATTGCTCATGAAATGCAAATGCTGTATTGAAGCAAAAAACACACGTGCTCCCCTTCCACAGACATCTCAAATAAAAAACACCCACCCCCTGCAAATCATACACAGTGGCGTGTGTGGTCCAATGAAAACTCCCACATCAGGCGGCAACATATATCTACTGACTTTCATTGATGATTATTCCAGGTACACAACTACTTATCAGATGAAACACACAAATGCAATATCAGAGAAACTTCAAGAGTTTGTTGCAATGTCTAGCAAAAAATTCCTATGGAAGCCAGGAATAATACGCACCAACAACGGGGGGAGAATACATAAGCAAATAAGTGGCCTCATCTGAAGAGACAAGGAATAGTACACCAGACAACCACACCATACACTCCGGAACAAAAATGGTGTAGCAGAACGGAAAAATCACACTCTTTTAAAAATGGCCAGATTCATGTTGCCGGATGCCAACCTACCTCACAAGTACTGGGGAGAAGCCATCATGACTGCAACCTACCTACAGAACAGACTACCCTCAAGAGCCATTAAAAGTACTTCATTCGAAATTTGGCATCGATCAAAGCCTAGCATAGGGCACATCAGTGTTTGGATGTAAAGCATATGCCTATATTTCAAGTGAAAAGCGATCCAAACTGGAGAACAGAGACACGATCAGACTTTCCGCCAACAAAACCATGGATTTTTGTTCGAAGAATGTTGGCTCAAACTTGTCTTGCATACACACGGTCACACAAATGTTGGCCAGCAATTATGAACCTGGGAACGTGGTGATGTACAAGACGAATGACGAGCTGAGAAAAAGGAACTTCAATAGGCAGTACGGCTCCTTCTGCTTGATTCCGAGCATGCGTGAAGTTTTGTGCATCGGGCTTGTATACACACACGATTGGAAATTCTGACGTTTTGTTGGCAGAAAATTTGAGAACCTGCTAGCCAACATTTGCTGGGGAAAAGACAATGAAAAGTGTTTATTTTGATGAGAGCCCAACATCAGAAACACCAATCCCTGAAAGCTGTGAAGTGAATATGCCCAACAAACCAGAAGAAAATGTCGACCAAAGCGAACCTGAGCAGGAGTCAGAACAAGAGGTGGAACTCAATACCTAAATCAAGTTCCCCACCAGATTGATACTGCTGAACTGCCTGAAATCAGAAGATTCACTCAGATTACAAAGGGGATATCACCCCGCAAGCTTTCATACACTGTGAAAACACACAGCATACTTGAACCAACATTACGGGAAGACAGAAAAACTGCCTAAACGTTAAGCCAATAAATGGAGAAAGGTAGCAGAAGAAATAAAGTCACTTCAAGAAAATAATATCTGGACACTCACAGAGCTCCTTCCTAACCGCAAAACTATAGGAAGTAAGTGGACTTTCAAAGTTAAGTCAGATGCAGAAGGGAATATCCAGAAATACAAAGCCAGAGTAGTTGCCAAGGGTTACTGCCAGAAATTCGGTGAAGATTACAATGAAACATTTGATCCAGTCGTAAAGCACTCCACTATCAGAGCGCTTCTTAGCATTGCAGCCAGGAGGGAATGACAAACACCCAGATGTTAAAACTGCTATATGGAGACATTACATGGAGCAACCACCAGGAGACAACCTTGTGTGTAAACTTCAATCTGCAAGGATGTGGAATGAGAAAGTGAACAAAGTACTTACCAGAGAGGGATTCTCAAGAAGTAAAGCAGACCCCTGTCTCTACTCCAGGAATCAAGAAGACAGATGGATATACATCCTTATCTATGTAGATGACATTATTACTCGTTTTGAACAAGAAGGGGATTTCAATCAGATAGTTCACAAGCTGAAAGAAATTTTTGAAATCAAAGAGCTAGGGAACATTAGCTACTATCTGGGAATTCAAATAGAAAGAGAAGATGGAAGTTATCTTCTCAACCAATCTCAGAAAATTTCTGAAATCTTGGATCAATTCCATATGCAAGATGCAAAGGAAGTGAAAACTCCTATGGAAGCAGGCTATCAAAAGAGCAATGAAGCAGAAAACTTGCTACCCAACAATGATACATATCGAAGAGCAATTTGTAAGCTGTTATATGTTGCCACTGTGACAAGACCAGACGTAGCCGCAGCAGTGGGCCTACTTTCAGCTCCCAGTCAGCGTGACTGCAACACAGTAAAAAGAGTGATGCAGTACCGCAAAAGAACAATTCAAATGAAGTTACGGTTACCAGCAACATCCAATCCAAAACTGGGTGGATATGCTGATTGGGTTGGGGACTACATAGACCCCAAAATCCACAAGTGGATTCATCTTCCAGTATGGGGAGGGAACAATGAGTTGGTCTAGTCGAAAGCAAGAAACTGTTGCTCTATCTTTAACTGAAGCAGAGTACATTGCAGCAGCCCACGCGTGTCAAGAGGCAATATGCATAGCTCCAAACTGTCCCTGATTTCAAGGAACTGTCCCTGATTTGGAGCAATGTCCCGCTGTCCCTCATTCCTCCATATTTATCCCTCATTTTGGTCTGATCTATATAGATGTATAAAAAGTACATTTTATATCTATCAAAAAGTGTTTTCCAACACTAAACCTTTCATCAGATTTCTAAATTGCTGCATTTGTAAATTCCAAAAGTCAATATCAAGGAATAGTAGTGGTAAAAACACTTGTGGGTTCAACCAATCTTGTTTTTTTTAAACAATTCAGCGTGGGTGTGTCCTATTCCTGCATACTTTTGCTGATAAGTGTTCCTCATTCCCATCTCTAAAAGTTGGGAGGTATGGATATGGATTTGTGAACTTTTTTGTGGACGTTAAGTACGGACTCCCAGGGAAAATGTTCTTCAGATACTGTCATCTTTGGCATGCAGCCAGGGCCCAATTCCCCTAGACTATAAACCTAGGCCCTGTCCCCTTATTGCGAAATTCTGGGTAGAAATATTTGAATGTATTAATGTCCGGTTGCAACTAGCGTTGCCGGTATCGCCCGAACTGGCGCTGTTAGGCATTCAAAGGAGACGACCAGAGACCCAGAGATACAAAGCTACTTGTCTCATTCCTGCTATTTTATGCCAAGAAAGAAATCTTAAAAAAATGGGCCTTGTCTTCTCCCCCAAAGGTGGACTCATGGGACTCTGCAATAAATGCTGTGTTACCTATGTATAAGATGACTTACACAAACAGGGGATGCCCACAGAAATTCGACCGGCTATGGTTACCCTGGACTGAACACAATTTGAAATTATCTGCCGCGCAGGAACTGGGGTACCGACCCAAGGGATGAGAGACAAACATGGTATTGGGCATGCCCCCCCCCCTTCACAGACAGGGATTATTACCCCATCTAACCAGTCTAGAATAATTGCACATAGGAAATGATATATTAAACTGAATATACTAATGGGTAGTGTTTATCTACTTCCCTTATTCACTTGCATCTCTGTATTTTTGTCCTGTTCTACTTTATTATTCTTATCCTAGGACTGTTTAAATGTGATCATTATGTAACTGTTCACTGTAAAATGATGTCTTCTCAATAAAGACCAACCGTGTTGTTAAAAAAAAAAAAATAAGTGCTATCATCCACAGACAGAAATAGAAGGAACAATGTCAATTAAACAGTGTGTGTTAAAGAGGTTGTAAACCTCCAAAAAAAAACAAGCCTGCAAGACAAAGGCATAATAAGCTAGTATTCATCACATACTGGCTCATCATGAAATACTTAGCTTAGAACGATGCCTTGGATCAGCACAGATACATCTCTGACAGGGCCGACATGTTTCCCGGAGCTACTTCCGGGTTCACGGGCTCCGGCGCTTTGAATGGCCAGAGCCGCGTTTAGGTCACTCCGGGCCCTGAAGCAACAGCACAAGCAGGCCGTTCCTTCAGTGTGCATGCGCTGATGTCAGCGGCAGTGTTTACAGTAAATATCTCCAAAACTGTGCAAGTTTAGGACATTTACAGTACCTACAGGTAAGCCTTATTATAGGCTTACCTATAGGTACAATTAAAGAGGAAGACTTTACGCCTTTTTTCCTTTATCTGCAACCGGTGATCATGCCAGTAACACACTTCTTGTCTTAAAGTGACAGCGTTCACTGTACTGTTTCTATGGAAGAGCAGCACCACTCTAGACTGCTCTCCTGATCCCGTCTTCTCATCTTCATTACATAGAGGGGGGTTCTTTACTAATTCACAAAAGATAGCTGGGAAGGCAGATAATATTCTTTTAGATTTCAGTGCAGTGCACAGGAAGTTACAAAAACACAATACTTCTAGCAGGATCAGGATTTTCTGCACTTGTAGAAAATGTACTTGACCAATAAAAAGACAACTAATATAGCCCCCACTAAGGACAGCTAAGTTGCAATGTATTACAATTTTGCTCTTCAGTTTAGTCTTGGACTTTGTTCTTGGGTTCTTGCATTTTATTCTTAAGTTTAACATGCCATACAGGTATGAAGGAGGCATAAGAGTTTGGGAAACACCGGACAGAGAGGTAAGGGAAATGGCATTGTCTGGACATGATGGAATATGGTTACTCAGCCTTAAATGATAATAGTAGATGGATAGGTCATTTTGAAGAAGTGAATCCTGAAAAATTGTTTGAACATTGTAAACACTGGGGTAGTCCATTAGACCTAGAAGAAGAATTTTAAAAAATTCCGAGGGCTTCCTTAAAGCAAAACTGAGGTTACAAGTAAGGAGGACATTAGTAGGTTAAGGTTGGATCAAAGAGGTTTTTTGAGAAGTATTTGAAGAAGCTTTCAGAAATGTAGGGTGAATATGTGTCAAACAGTGCAAGCTGACATGTTTTCAGCAGACCAAGGGGAATTGCCAAGTTGAAATAAATGTGCACAGCCCACACAAGAAGCATTCGTTGTGGAAGGCATAATTTTAAGAAAAAGATTTTACTGGTGCCATATGACCAGCAAGGCAAAGGTCGGCACAGGTATCAATCCAATGAGATCAAAAAGTCTAGCCAAATCCTGAACAGCTTCAGGAAACACCATCAAAATGCCACAAGGAAGCATATTTGCTAAGGCACTTTCTCAGTGCACTAAGCAAAATTCATATTAGTATTGGAGATATTAGAAGTATGGCGGACGTCTCTGTTGTGTTCTTCAAAGTGCTGGCGGAGATGTGGCTGTCCCAACTTCTATGCCAAAGTTAGCGATTCCTAAGCAACTTGATAAATTCTTTTACCCAAAGAATACCACAACAGAAAATCTTGTGAAAGTGGAACGCCAGTAAAATCTGCTCAATCCCTCTCTTGGAACAGCGCCAGGTCAGGAAGTGGCAATGAATTGTTTAAACAAGAATATATACATAACCTGGCAAAAGATCTGTCCCTTTCCCATTCAGTGGTATTACTGGCAATATTATCAGGGCGTTGTTATAGAAAAATATTGCAGCCTGTCTAGAGATGGAATATGTGCAGCACCTTAAGTGGTGCAGAGCTCTAGATGGAACAAAATCAATTCATCCAATTTACTGAGTTTATTTATAACCACAAGTGTTTCATATGTATACGTTGCATTCATAATCTGGCAGTGTAAGAGAAAAGAAAATGTGCACATTGGACACTGCTTCTGTCTTACTGAGCAAATCTCAAAGGGCACAAATTACCAGTTTTCTGTTAAAAGTGCAAAATCACTGTCTGTGCCTTGGCTAGGGAAATTTGCATTTTATATTTGACATGATGGCTACTGTCATGGGACAGAGAGTGATAGAAAATCTAAAATGTTTTTTTTTTTTATTATTTAAAAAGGATTTGATTGAACAAAGCAGACCGAACAGCATACGCCAACAATGAACCATTTACAGCATTTGACATACATTGTACTTGTAAGTGATAAAGAACTTCATGGAAACACCGACATTCACATAGACATAGGGAGTAATATGAACGTACCACCGTCCTACTGGCCGATCCCAACCGGGACTGTTCACAATTGCTAAGTCTCCATTAAGAAAGCCACTATAGACTGCTGCAGTCCAATACATTTTTCATTAAGGAAATCCAATCTAAAATGTTTTAGTTGTCAATACAACAGAAGGTGAATAGAAATATTGCAATGGGGGGACATCTATTCCAGTGACAACAGGGTATTATTTCCCCTCACCATGGAGAAGTTTCCTAAGGTTGTTTCACCAGGACAGGAAGTGAAGAGAAATCTCCCAATTGGGACATTACCTACTTGATCCAAAAGTAGAAAAATAAAAATCGTCATCAGGTAAGGTCCCAGAAGCCATTTTGTCTGTTAACACAATGGGGTTGGTTTCCCAAAATAAAAAAAGGCTGTTTATTTTTCAAGGGAACTTTTTCCAGAGCTTAGCGAATGTGGTGAAATATCACTTTGCAAAGAATACCCAATCACATGCAAGGAAAAAAAAAACAGCATTTTTTCTTGCACAAGACTCTATAGACTCTATTATTAAAGGCAAATAGAGAGTTCACTTTGCAAAGGAAGTTGCAGTTTACAAAATAATTTTCTTTAGAGCTTAGTGAATGAGGTAAAGCTCTGCTGATTTCCATCATCCAATCACATGCAAGAAAAAGTGAATTTTTTCAAATTTTGATTGCATGTGATTAAAATGGACCTTCGGTCATTTATTTCAACTTTCCATCTATTAAATCTTCTGCTCTTGTTGTTTTAACTTTGGATAGAAAAACTTTTTTTTTCTGCCAGTAAATACCTTATACAGCCCACTTCCTGTTTCTTGTCTGGTCATTAGCCTAGGCTTATGATACCATGTGCAGCTCTCTCTCTCACTCTTGTGAGAGTTTGCCAGGAAGGGGGGGTTAGTCATAAAAGGGCCAATGCACACTGCAGGCTGCAGAGCTGGAGATGTGCCTCTGTTTGTCTGTATAAATCCAGGAAGGGAACAGGCAGCAACTTCAGCTGCCCACAGCTAAAATGGCTGCAGCCAAACTTAGTGGAGGGAGATTTCTGCAGCATATTTAGCAAGTACAGAATCACAGTATATATACAATAATATGCAAAGTGGTTGGAGGGAAGCTTCAGAATGGCAAAGAATGTTTTTATTACAAATTATGTGAGAAAACTGCAGTTCCTCTTTAAGTATTCTTTGCAAGGTGGAATTTCACCACATTCACTAAGCTCTGAAGAAAATTATCATGCAAAGTGCCAATTCTTTTTCAAAGTGAAGAGCCTTTATTTATTCAACCCTTATGTGTCAAGTGACCACCTATGGTAACCAGTGTGAAAAAATATTTACAAATCTGGGTTTAGGACTTAAATTAGAAGTTTACCCTAATACTATAATCTCTAAAGCTATTTGCATCCACAATCTGAAACTTGTAAAGTAGAAATCTCTATACATACCTTTCTAAAGCCGATCCAGTCCAGTCCCACTCTGAGCTGTCAGCGGCATCTTCTCCGTGAAGGTGGACGCAGAGGACACAGCCGACAACGGAAGCCCCATATTAACTCTATGGGTGACATCAATTTCCTTTCATTGCCCAGCCGTTGTTGGCTGTGCAATTCTGCAGAGCTTCTGCCGCTGGAGACCAGATTGGTATGTATAGCGATTTCTTCTTTACAGGGCTAGACAAGTTAGTCTAAAGTCCCATACACACGATCAGAAATTCTGCCAGCAAAAGTCTGATGTGAGCTTTTGATCAGAAATTCCGACCGTGTGTATGCTCCATCGGACTTTTGCTAGCAGAATTCCAGCCAGCAAAAGATTGAGAGCAGGTTCTCTATTTTTCGGTTGAAAAAAGTTCAGATCGGAAATTCCGATCGTCTGTACAAATTCCGATGCGCAAAATTCCTATGCATGCTCAGAAACAATTCGACGCATGCGCTGAAGCATTTAACTTCATTTTCTCGGCTCGTCTGTAGTGTTGTATGTCACCGCGTTCTTGGCGGTCGAAAGATCAGAGAACTTTTGTGTGACCGTGTGTATGCAAGACAAGCTTGAACGGAATTCTGTTGGAAAAACCATCCAAGTTTTTTCTGACGGAATTTCTGATCGTGTGTATGGGGCATTATTGTGGTTGCCAATAGATTTAGAGATTTTAGTATTAGTGTTAACTTCCACTTTAATTAAAAAATCTGGGCAGTGCCAGTTTAAAAAGGATAATAAAATCTTGTCAAGAAGAGAATAGAAAGTCAATCACAACCAAGAAAATGAGGAACAGAAAGTAAACATATCATGGACAAAATGTTACAAGCTGCAAGTTCAAATATGTAAGGCATCTTTCACACAAGTGGACCAATTGGGTCCGTCTGTCCGTTTTTCAGGCAGACCTGATTGGATCACCCATTGTTCTCTATGGGGAGGAAGACCCGACTACATCCAATCTGATCTGGTCTACCAAAAACAGATGGCTGGGGATACATTCCCCATCCATCTAGTGGATTGGATGACAGTCGGGTGGAAAGAAACAGCCAGTTTCCATCCAACCACCCCGTAGAGAACAGCAAGCTGTGTCCGTGTCCACTCTGCATCAGCAGAATACATTTTACAAGTCCCTTTAAATTAGTTCTCTACAAGCATTCTTCTCTCTCCAGTATGTTTTAAATAAACTTCTATTCCAAGCACAATTTTACAAGCCACCAAAATGAAAACTGCTAATGGCAAATATGCCAAAGTAACTTTTATCTAACTGGATTTATTTATGTTAGGTCCCATGACAACACAGTGCTATATCAAGGACAGTTATCCAATTACTGCACTCTCCCGAGTCATTTAAAAATCAGCTAGTTAATGCAAAGCATGAAGATTTGGCATCTTGTCAGATCAGATCTGCAACATTTCTCAAATTTGCAATGAAATGGCTTGCATTGCTCGAAACATTTTACAACAATAAGTACTTATTTAACCACTTGCTTACTGGGCACTTAAACCCCCCTCAGTCCCAGACCAATTTTCAGCTTTCAGCGCTGATGCACTTTGAGTGACAATTACGCGGTCATACAACACTGTACCCAAATGAAATTTTTATCATTTTTTTCCCACAAATAGAGCTTTCTTTTGGTGGTATTTAGTTACAGCTCGGAGTTTTATTTTTTGCTAAACAAACAAAAAAAGATGCAAAAAAAAAAAAAAAAAAATCATGTTTTAATAGTTTGTTATAAAATTTTGCAAACGGGTCATTTTTCTCCTTCATTGAAGTGCGCTGATTAGGCGGCACTGATAGGCTGCATTGGTGGGCACTGATGGGCTGCATTGGTGGGCACTGATGGGCTGCATTGGTGGGCACTGATGGGCTGCACTGGTGGGCACTGATAGGCATAGTTAAGGCGGCACTAATAGGCACAGATAAGGCGGCACCGATGGGCACAGATAAGGCGGCATTGATGGGCAAAGATGGGCACAGATAAGATGGCACGGATGGGTGGCACGGATAAGTGGCACGGATGGGTGGCACGGATGGGCACTGATAGGTACCACAGATAGATGGGATTGATGGGCACTGATAGGTGGCACTGATAGGTGGCTCTGATAGGTGGCACTGCTGGGCACTGATGGGCGGCACTGCTGGGCACTGATGGGCGGCACTGCTGGGCACTGATGGGCGGCACTGGGGTGCAGCACCTTTGAGGCAGATTTTGGGTGGCACTGTGGGTGGCACTGCTGGGTGGCACTGTGGGTGGCACTGTGGGCACTGCTGGGTGGCACTGTGGGCACTGCTGGGTGGCACTGTGGGCACTATGGGCACTGCTGGGTGGCACTGACAGGGGGGCACTTACTTTATTTCAGGATGGCACTGCGGGTGGCAGGTGGGCACTGGCAGGGGGCAGGTGTCCGCTTGAATTGCTGGCCGTGATCGGGACTGATGTCCCGAACACGGCCGCCGGCGATCGGCTTTTTTTTTTTCTCCTTGCGCTGTCAGCACGAGGAGGAATACTAGCCGATTACCGGCTCCGTTTTATCACATGATCAGCTGTCATTGGCTGACAGCTGATCACGTGATAAGGGGTCGGGATCGACCCCTTAACCCCTTACACGGATCGGTGATCAGGCGAGTCTCACGGACTCGCCGATCACAGAGCGCGCCGCGCGCGCCCCTCAGGGGGCGCGCAGGCCGCTCGTAACCGGGACGACGTCAATAGACGTAGTCCCGGCAATCTAGGTCCGCGCTAATGCCGTCATTCGGCAATAGCGCGGTACCCAAGTGGTTAAAGTGGTGCTCAACCTAAATATACTAGCTGCAAGTGTCTGTGTCAGCAGGAGCCAGCCAAACCAGATGTACAGCTGTCTGTTCTAATAACCGGCTTCTGCCAAAAAGGCATGCTGAAAAACTAGCATTCGATCAGTGCTCACAGTCAATGGCTGCAAGTGCTGATCAGTGTATTCTAAACCCTAGATCTCTCCTTAAAGTTTAACTTAAGGCAAAACTTTTTTTAGTTTTGGATAGAATAGAGATAGAGTAGAACCCCTGTCCATTGTTATTGCTGTCTGTGCCCCTGTAAAGGAGACTCACCCTCTCTATTTCTGCCGTTTACCATTATCATTGAAGGTGAAAGTAATAAAAAATTCAAAATTTTGTGTTGTCTCCAGAAAAGTAATGAGGGGAAATCTTCCAATGGGAAAACTAGTTCTGTTTCTGGTGATCTGGGGGGCCCCAAGGAATTACCTTAATTTGCAGGGATTTTCTCTCACTTCCTGTTTGGCTATGGGACAGGAAGCCAAGGTAAATCTCTGCAAAAAAATCTTACAGTAGTTATAACCTTCCCTTGCTCTATCCAAAATGGAAAAAAAAAGTGTTGCCTATAGTTCTACTCTAAAGATGCCTGTCACATGCCTATTGAAGTGAAAAAGAATGTTTACATTCCTGCTGACAGCAATAAACGTGATAAAATTTTTTTTAAATTAGGCTTTTAAAAACACTGCCTATGGATAGTAAAATGTATGTCGTTTGTCGACGTTGCACAGGCATGTGCAATTTAAAAAAATGTCATGTTTGGTCTCTATTTACTTATCATAACGTCATCCTTTATATTTTACAAAATATTAAAAAATTGGGTTATGCGTTGTGTTCTTTTACATTGAAATTAAAAAAAAGTGTACCGTATATGAAAAACTGCTGTGAGTTTGAAAATACTGTGTAAAATAAAGAATTGCATAACCCACTAATGTATTCTCTAGGGCCTCTACTTTAAAAAAAATATGTATAATGTTTGGGGATTCTAAGACATTTTCTCGTAAAAAACAAAAAACAAAAAGTGCCAGAAAAGGTCTGGTCTTAAAGTGGTTAAATCATCTTTGTGTCCCTGCAGAGCACCTAAGAACATAGGTCCAGACTGTAAATGGGGCATTCATTTTTGCCCAAGTCAAGATTAAACTTTGCACCATTATGGCACTAAGCCCATCATCATTCATAATGTCTAACTGTCCAAGTGCCTTAAAGAGGAAGTAAACCCTGATGGGTTTACTTCCTCTTTCATTCCCTGCAAAGGTAAAGCATAATGGACTACTATGCATTGCATAGTAGTCCATTATGTGTCACTTACCTGACACAGGAGCCAGCGAAGTCACGCTGTCCCCTGTAGTCCGTCGCATCCATCTTCTCGGTGGGTCTCGCCGCTCCGCCGCTGTCATTCGGCAAAGCCGCGATGACGTCACTCCCACGCGTGCGCACGGGAGCCGCCACTCGCGCCATATCGCCGTTGACTGCGGCACGCTCAGTGCGCCTGCGAGACACTGTCTACGGCGCATGCGCCGTAGACAGCGGTGCTTGTCTTTCGGCAAATATCTCCTAAACCGTGTAGGTTTAGGAGATATTTCTTGGACCTCCAGGTAAGCCTTAATCTAGGCTTACCTGTAGGTCAAAGTTGGTTGTAAGGGTTTACAACCACTTTAACTGCTCACAGTGACTCTACTCCATGTACAGAACTCTATAAAGTTGATCCAGGGGAAGGCAAAACAAACAATCCCTATAAAGCATAGTATAACTTGCACCAGCAGGGGAAAAAAAGGAGATTGGATGTTCTCTGGATCACAACAGGAACAAAAGGTTCACTGTAAAAAAAAAAAAAACTGCATAAACAACAAATACATAAACGTTCCAAAAAGTCAGAAAGTATATTTACTAAAATATTCATATACCAGTTGTGGTACCAAGTATTTTTTGCCCAAGAGGTGGGGGTCACACTTTTATTTGCAGCATGATTGCTGGGAAATGTACAGAGCTGCATTACACAAGGCTGGGAAGATTTTCACTAGTAGCAATCAGGCAGTTAAAGGTATAAAAAAAGGTTCTAACCAGAACAGGTTTCTTCCAAGTCAAGTCTACAGGGAATGAAGCAGCAAATGAAAAACAAAGTGAAGACAATATGTAGAGCGCAGTGACTGCCGGGAGAAGCAAGAAATAATTTATTCATAAAAACAATGCGGCACTTTTCTCAGATGAAAGAGGAATGTGAATCTGGAAGTATGAAGAATGTCCTGTTTAGTACAGAGGGCAAATAAAGCTGAACTCTCGGTTTTACAGATAATTAAAATATGTATGGGGGGGGGGGTGAAACTGGAGATGAAATTACACACCAAAACCCATAGCCTGCGGTGCTTCTGGTGATCCTTTGAAAAGTTGCAGTGGACCTGACCGTAGAAAATTATGGCCATACTCGATTCAAGAGTTATTCTCAACAGCATGGCTTACGATCCAGATACAAATATCCTGCAGCTCTGCTGTTTTGCAAGCTTACTGCAAGAGGTACACACTTACAAAGCCAGGCTGTGGCTTACTGCCAGACTTTCTCCTACTTCTTCAATGTGTTTTTACCAAATTGGGGCTTAGTCATGAAGGAGTACTGTACTATAGAGTCTCAATGTGACACAATCTGGCTTTGTAAGGTTGCACTACTTGCAAAAAATAGGACTTTTATAACAGCTTACCTGTAAAATCCTTTTCTTGGAGTTCATCACGGGACACAGAGCCATAGTCATTACTACATGGGTATATAGGCCATCTTCAGGTGATGGACACTGACACACCCAATACAGGAATTTCATCTCCTATATAACCCCTCCCCATACCAGGAGCACCTCCGTTTTTGTAGCAAAGCAATATACATAAATCCCAAAAGAGGGGAGGGACCTCTGTTGTCAGGGCTGGCTTAGCCCTTCTTCCTCTGGGCTGGCCGCTCAGTTGTCGGCTAATTGCCAGCTCTCTTCTCTCTCTTCAGTTACCAGCTGTTTCCGATGATGCTTGTCTGGCCTGCCTATGTATAAGTCTTCCAGCTCATTTCTCCTTTGCCTTCACGTTTGGTCACATCACTAGGAACCATCTCCTGCTGTTGTTTCAAGACTTGCTTGCTAACATCCCTCCTGGCTTCCATCCTGCTTGCAGTTGCTCTCCGTGGATCCCTGACGTCTGGGCTGGCTGATTACCCGATCTGGCTTATGAACTATGGACTGGCTGAATACCCGATCTGGCTTATGAACTTTGAACTGGCTGACTACCAGATCTGACTACTGGACTCTGGCTTGCTTGACTACGCTTTTCCCTATTTATCTTTTTATTTTTATTAATAAACAAGTGTGATTAGATTGTACCTCTGTCTCTGTCTGTTTCATGGTTCCTGACATCTGTGTCCATGATGTACTCCAAGAAAAGGATTTTACAGGTAAGCTGTTATAAAAATCCTATTTTCTTTATCGTACATCATGGGACACAGACCCATAGTCATTACTACAAGGGACGTCCCTTAGCAATACTATTTGAGGGGAGGGAGACACAACCCACAAGGTGTCAACAGACTTGAGGACCTATACTGCTGCCTGCAGCACCCTGTGCCCAAAGGCGATATCCTCATGCCTCTTTACATCCACCTGATAAAATCTGGTGACCGTATGGACGAAGATCAAGTTGCGACCTTACAGATCTGAGCCATGGGGGTCTGGTGATGCACTGCCCAAGAAGCACTAACCACTCTAGTAGAGTGCGCCTTGACTCGAAAAGGTGGAATAGTGTACTTTGACACTGCCTGTCCTTTCCTAGGACCTTCTGGCAGCACAAACATGACGTCAGTCTTTCAAACCTAAGCAGTCTAACTGGACCTTGACTGCTCTCACCACATCAAGACAATGTAGTGACTTTTCTTCCTTAGAACATGGTTTTGGAAAAAATGATGGAAGAACAATATCTCGATTCAGATGAAAACCTGAAACCACCTTAGGCAGAAAACCTGCATGAGGACACAACCCTGTCCTCATGAAAAATCAAATATGGCTCTTTACAGGAAAGAGCCGCCAATTCCACAACCCTCCTAGCTGAGGATATAGCAACCAGAAACACCAATTTTCTTGTCAGGAGGACTAAGGGAGTATGCTGTATCGGTTCAAAAGGCTGTGTTTGCAACACCGACAAAACCAAAGTTCAAGTCCCAAGGGTTCTGAGGAGATTTAACTGGTGGATTTACCCGCATTACCCCTTGCATAAAAACCCAGACCAAAGAATGCGAAGAAAGTGGTCTTTGAAATAAAACCAAAAAAGCTGAGACTTGGCTCTTAATAGTACTCGAGGCCAGCTTCACCTCTACCCCTAATTGTAAAAAGGCAAGAATCCTGCCTATGCTATACTTTCGAGGGTGCCAACCCTTGGACTCACATCAGGAAACGTAAGCCCTCCAGACTCTATAATGTATGATTCTGGGAGCTGGCTTCCTTGCATTAATCAATATAGAGACAACTGACCCAGATAGCCCACATTTCTTCAGAATATGGGTTTTATTAGCCAAGCCGTTAAATTTAGAGTTTGTAAGGTAGGATGGAATATCGGCCCCTGTGAGAGTAGGTCTGGACGCAGTGGAAGGGACCATGGATCCCCCACCGCCATCTTTACAATCTCTGCATACCAGAGCCTTCTGGGCCATGCTGGAGCTACAAAAACTACCACCTTTCTTTCCAGTCTGATCCTGCAAGGAAGTCGTGGCAGTAACTGAATAGAGGGAAATGCAGAAATCAGTGAGAACTGATCCCATGATGTTACCAACGCATTTGTCCCACATGCGAGTGGATCCTTTGTCCTAGACACAAAGTTGACCAACTTCATGTTGAACTTGGATGCCAAAAGATCTACATCCGGGATCCACCATCTTTGACAAAGAGCCTGAAAAAGGTTGGGGTGCAGGGACCATTCCCCCGGGGATAACTGCTGGCGACTCAAGTAGTCCACCTGCCAATTCTCTATTCCTGGAATGAAGACTGCTGATAGGCAAGGAAGATTCCTTTCCACCCAAAGCAGAATATGATTCACTTCTCTTTGAGCAGCGTGACTCTTGGTGCCCCTTTGGTAATTGTAATAGGCTACAGCTGTGGCATTGTCGGATTGGATTCTGACAGAACAACCCTGCAACCTGAATGTCCAAGCCTTCAGAGTCAGACGGGCTGCCCGCATCTCTAGGATGTTGATGGGTGAGGCTCTTTTGGTCCTGGACAGTTGTTTCTTCTAGTACAGCTCCCCAACCTGAAAGGCTGTTATCACTTTCCAGATAACTGGTATAAAAGATTTCCCCTTCAGTAGATTTCGGGTTACCGACCACCAATTGAGGCTCTGGGACACCTCCAGAGACAACCGCACTGGCGAATCCAGAGCTTGGACCTTTCCGTTCCAAGCAGACAGGATACTGCTTTGCACCAGTCTTGAATGCAACTGGGCATAGGGAACTGCTTCGAATGAAGCCACCATCTTCCCTAACAAGCTCATGCAAAGGCGAATGGAGGGATCTCTCTTTGACCTAACCACTTGCACTAGCTCTTTTATGGCACTGACTTTTGCCTGAGGCAAAAACACCCTTTTCTGGACTGTGTCTATGACCTTCTGAGACCTAAATACTCTAGCTTTTTAAGTGGTTTTAAGGAAGATTTATCTAGGTTGCGAATCCAACCTAGGTTTTCCAGGCATCTGGTTGTATCTCACACACTTTGCTTCAAGCGTGAAATCGACTGATCCACCAGTAACAGATCGTCCAGGTATGCCAGGACTGTTATCCCCTGTGCCCTTAGTCTGACTAGAAGTAGAGCCAGAATTTTTGTAAATACCCGTGGTGCTGTAGCCAGCCTGAAGGGTAGGGTCACAAACTAAAAATGGTGCTGTTCTACCTCGAACCGCAGAAATCTTTGGTGAGCGGGAAATATAGGTACATGCAGGCATGCATCCCTGATATCGATGAACGCCAAAAGTTCCCCTCCTTGTAGAAGAGAAACCACTGACCTGATTGACTACATGCGAAAGGAGCGGACCTTTAGGTATTGATTCAGATTTTTGAGATCTAGAATGGGTCTGACATCTCCATTTGGTTTCGGCACCGTGAAGAGGTTTGAATAGAACCAAAAACCTTGCTCTTCCATGGGTATCTCTATGATCACCCCTTGAGACAGTAACCTATCCAATGCCCGAGACAGAGATTGCCTTTTCCCTTGGTCTTTGGGAATATTTGATCTCAGAAAACAATGTGATGGGAACTTTAGAAACTTGGAATTCTGTTTTGCAGATTTCCGTCCCCAGGACTTCGTCTGTCCTTGGAGCTGACCCTGAGGTTTCCATCTGGACTCTGACGGTGGAAGCCATCGCGACTGCCTAGAGGCTGATGCCCCTGGCCCTGGAGAAGAAGTTTGTTTAAATGAAGAACCCCTTTTTCTCCCTTTAACTGTCAAAAGTGTACTTTTCCCACCAGAAATCTTTTGGATGCATTTTCCAAATCATCCCTAAATAGCCGATCCCCATGAAACGGAAATCCAGTCAGGAGCCTCTTGCATTGTATCTCAGCTGACCAATTTCTCAACCATAGAATTCTACGCACGTGTAACACCACAAGCGCAAGGCGGGACGCCTGGTGAATAGAATCCTTAATGGTGTCAATGGCAAAACATAACGCCCTCGGCAGTTCAGGCAATTCCCAGGCCTGTTGAGCCGGAATTTCCTTAAGGGCCTGTTTAAACTGTTCCGTTAGGGATTGACAAATGCCTATTGCAGCGACAGCAGGCTAAGTCACTGCACCTGCCAAAGAAAAGGAGGATTTTAACAGGAATTCCAATCTCTTATCTGTTGGATCCTTAAGCATTTCCACAGGACAAGTTAGACTTTTATTCAAGCCGGCTACAGCGGCATCAGCTGCTGGAGCACTCCCCCTTTTGGTGAATTTTTCCTCCATGGAGTAAAGAACTTAAAATCTTTTAGGAGGGAGGAAATGCTTATCTGGGTGATCCCATTCAGCATATATAAGTTGTTCCAGTAATGTATGGACAGGAAATTTATGCAAAGTCTGAGGAGGTTTTAGGGAACCCCAGGCAGAAACTGAACTTTTGACTGACTCAGTGAAAGGCAGCTTGAAAGCGGATTGGACCATCTCTGTAAGAGACTGTATCAGCAAGTTCTCGGATTGCGAGGCTGAAAATGGTTCTTCCACAGTTGATTCCTCAGAAGAGAAATCATTAGACTGTCTTTCCTCCTGATCCCCTGAGGGTAACTCATCTTCCCCCGTCTGTTGCTGCCCTGACAGAGAGCCTAACATGGAGGAGGGTGATCTACCACGCTTTCTTTCCCTTTGAATGGAAGATACAATTAAGGCTTCTAATCTTTCCTTTAGACCCAGCAGGGTGGGGGAAAAGGTATCTTCAGTCACATAAACAGGAGCTGAGATGCTAGAAGCTGCTGTAACACCTACAGGACCCAATGGCTCGCCCTGGCTAGCCAGTTCTGGTACTTCAGGGGAGGAAGACAATGTGGAGACATGACTAGAATCCCCAGAGCCTGAGGGCGATGTTTTAGGTGCCTTTTTCAAGGTTTTTGTACCATCCTTTTTGGGAGGCATAGTCCTAAGCACAAAAGCAGAGGTACTTAAATAAATGTACTACTTGCTAAGCTATAGTCCATCAAAAAACACAATACCACTATTAAAACTCAGCCTGGTGCTGAGTAAAATGTATTCCACCTCTATTGGGAATGCCTTTATGCAACCCTTACGTGCCACCATCGCTCCTGTGTCTTGTGGATCAGACAGCCGCACTCTGCAGCCTTGGGCTGAGAAGAGTTTGTTTGACTGGGATTGGCATCCTCACGCATGCGGCGTGAGCACCTGGTGGATGCTACATCCTGCCCACGGCATCGCGCTCCGCCAATGCCAACCTCAACCCGCCCCCTCTATGTTAAACATAAGGGAGCACCTGCGCGCGCAGGTGTCATTCGGTCCATCGGTAGACCCAGTGAGAGGGGGGAGGGGCCGGTTATATATATAAAAAATAAAAACCAAACACAGGGGAAGCCGCTGCACCCCCCAAGGAAAAGGGGAGGTAGGGGTAAGTACAATCCACTGCTGTACCTTCCAGCCCTCTTGTTCCCCAGAAGGAAAGCGCAGTAACTGCCCATCAATTTCCTGATCCAGGAATCCCCCCTGCTGCTGGCCGTGATCCACATGCTGTTTAGCTGCTCACACAGAGCTGAACTGAGAGGAAAACATAAAAACGTATGTGCATTTACTCCCTCTAGTGGAGACAATAGGCAGGGCAACATTTTAATCAAGGAAGAAAAACCATAGGTGGACTGCTTACAGTTCCTAGGCTTCTTCCCTTACCTTAGCCTCGCCGCAGGATTTCTGCTGTATATCAGACAGATCCAAGCTTCACCCATCACGATGGGCTGTGTTTAGTAAACCTTCAAGGACTGGGTCCCTTTTTATCGGGGGTTCAACTCCCTTGGACCCGTATAGCACCCCGCCAGGAAAAACATATGGTAATGTGAGCATGACAAAAGCACCGAGTTCCAAGGAGAGGCGTTACGGGCAAAACCTTGATCTTCTTATGCGAGGCCCGGGTACCATCCACCTTGGCCTCAGTGGCACTTTGGATGGATCTGGTCTGTAGAGGCTGTTTCAACCCAGAAAAGATTTATCCAGCAGAGCTCCTCAGAGCACTTCTATACTTGCGACCAACACCTTAGACACTTAAAAACTGAGGTACTCCTGGTAAAGGCAGGGGTATAGGGGATGAACTTCATGTATTGGGTGTGCCAGTGTCCATCACCTGAAGTTGGCCTATATACCCAAGTAATAATGAATATGGCTCTGTGTCACGTGATGTACGATAAAAAACAAAACAAAAAAAACCCCAGCGGAAGTGCACTAGCTTTGTCTCTATTTGGGGAGAAAAAGATCCTAGCAGGTATGTGGGGCCGGTGGAGTGGTCATGTCTTTATGTATGTTTATTGTATTGCCATTCATGCAAAGTGACAGGTCATCTTGTAAATATTCCCCTCTGCTGATGCTCACCATCCCTGCAATTTTCTTTTGCCCAATTAGAGCCTTTGTTAAAAAAAAAATTGGCTTTTTTTGATAGGTACTTTTTATTAGATTTTACAAAACAGTACATACAGTTACAAAACAAGTTGCTACCAATGAAAAAAAAAAGCAACCCAAGAGGAAACTGCACTCTTACAATGCGGTGCTAGGCAGTCCCACTACTGAAAAAATACAAAGACGGGAATACAGTGGAAATACCAAGTCACCACTGCCCTATGTACCATGACAATCAATACAAATCACATGATTGTATCACTACACTAACTGAGAATAGAGACAAGATAGATAGATAAAATTAGGATCTCAAATCTGGGAGCCAAAGAGGAGCACCCCATCCCACAAAGTTAAGGAAGGGGGTTCAATTAACAGAGACGGAGATCCATCAGTGGTAATTATCTCGGTACTCAGTTGCAGTGCCCGGATTTTGTAGCCATACAGACCAGATTTTGTCAAATTTGGTTGGACATCCTTAGCTATTGAATAAGGTCTTGTACAGCTGAAGTAAATAATTCATTAGAGATTATTTTTTAGTTAACAAAGGAGGAGCAGGAGATTTCCAGCATAAGACAATAGTTTTAACTGGATTTTCTCTTTATAAAAGAGTACTGTATGTGACCTTCTCTCAAAGGATGGAGGCCCTGGCCCTCTCCAGCCCCAAACTAGTGAGGAGGAAAAAGAAGTCAGACTTGTGTAAGCTCTGACAAAAATATCACGTTTACACAGAGTTCATACACCTGGTTCTTACAAAGGAGTGCTGAGGAGGCAAGGGGGAGGTATCAGTTTGTGGCAAGTTCTTCTAACAAGGGAATCTGTTACTGTACCCTGTATGGGGTAGTCAAGTGAGTTTTAATAAGTGCCGAAACACTGATCGTAAAAGGTACACAGCGGCATTCACAATTAATTAATGCTCAACTTCAGCCACAGGGAAAGGTTAGAGCAGCTATTCTCAACCAGGCTTTTGTGGAACCCTTGGGATCCTCCAGAGGTTGCGGGGGTTCCTTGAGCAGTGGCTGTTTGACCTCTCATTTGATGGTGCTTGTATAGTTCCAGGATCAACACCCCTTGGCAGAGCCAGCCGCATGTACCCAATGATCGTTTTAGCTGTCTGTAAGGGTGGCACTGTAACCATCACTGTAAGGGCATTTTTGGAACTAGCCATCCATGTAAAGCAACATTTTTCCCACTGACCACCAATGCATTGTTTTTTGCAAGAGTTCTCGGAGGCCTGTAAATTATTTCAAGGGTTCCTCTGGGGTAAAAAAATTAAAAAAATGTCTGTGTTATGCCCTGTACACAGGACCGGTTTTCCCGTCGGAAAAAACTCTGAAGGTTTTTCCGATGGAGTTCAGACGGAATTCCGCTGAAACTGTCTCGCGTACACATGATCCCACCAAAGTCCGATCATCAAGAACACAGTGACGTACAACACGTACGACGGGACTAGAAAAAGGAAGTTCAATAGCCAGTAGCCAACAGCTTCCGTCTCGTACTTGCTTCCCGATAGGAATTGGTTCCGTTGGAAATATTTAGAACATGTTCTATTTCTAGGTCCATCAGAATTTTCAAAGAAAAAAAGTCCAATGAGGCATACACGCGATCGGAATATACAATGAAAAGCTTCCGTCTGACTTTTTCTGTCGGACATTCCGCTCATGTGTTCATGGCATTAGAGGTTCTGACAGCTTTTTTTTTTTTTGTATAATCAGTGTTTATTGCAATATAACAGAAACAGAAACATGAAAAACAATACAGGTCCAACATCACAGTGAAGTGCAATACTTATCGGCCTAACAAAGAGAGCTGTTCCAGTGCTAGAGTAACATCCTGTAAGTTGAACATTTAAACAAACTTAAAGAGAGAGGTCTTAGAGTCATATAGAGAAGGAAAATGTCTTGGCATATACATACATAGCAGGCGGGCTGGGAAACCCAGATAAGTGCCAGGGTAAAAGGAAAAAAAAAAAGAAAAGAAACAATTACCTTAACCAATAGTGGGTCAAAAACCGGCAGAAAGGGACCTGAGAAATGGACACCGTCCCGGCACTAGGGTAGAGGGGGGGTGCCCCAACAGCCGCCAGCTGCCCCCTCCACCGCCAGCGCATCCCGGGAGCCGGCGTCACCACAGAGGGTCGGCCGGAACGCCTCCCTCCGCCAAACTCAGAAATTCTTGCCTGGCAGCCCAAGCGTCAAAAAAGGGATCCCAGCCCACCACCTACCAGCTTCGGCAGCTTAGGCTACATGACATTCTGACCCAAGAAAGGTGGAAAGATGGGGAAGAGGAAAAGGAAAAAAGAAAAGGACAGCATAGGGTAGAAAGGAAAAACGATAGGGACAGGAAGAGAATAGGAAAGGTAGGTCAATTTACCTGAGTATAGTCACCCAATGTCCGCTCCGTCCGCACCGGGCACACCACTCCCCAGCTTCAATATTCGTAAGCAGCATTCCTTCGCTAAGAGCTTCCAGGGGGAGATCCAGTCCCCCCCTGGGCTCCGCCCAGTCTGAGAGTTCTAAGGGTGGGGTCTGCCAATTCCAGCAGAGCCACGTCTAAACTGGAGGGCATATGGTTAGGATCCGACGCATACATCGACCAGGGTCTCCAAATATAGTGGAAACGGTCCTCTAGGCCTTTACAGGTAGCGACCCAGTGCTCTGCCTCTTTCACCGCATGCACTCCCCTGCACCACTCTTCTCGAGTGGGTATTCCAGGCCGCTTCCAATATAACGGAATCAGGCGTCTGGCTGCATTCAGCAAATGTGCCAACACGGAATTCTTATAAACCCTAAGCGGGACCGAGGGCACCTGCAGAAGGAAGTGCAGCGGCGAGAGAGGAACCTCAATCCCGGTCACAGCCTTCACTTGACCCTGTATGTCTTCCCAGAAGGGACGAATTAGGGGGCACTCCCACCACACATGAATTAGGGTTCCTCGCTGTCCACATCCCCTCCAACAGGACTCCGATGCGGAGGGGTAAATACAAGCCAAGTCTGCCGGCACCCGGTACCAGCGTGCTAATAACTTAAAGTTGGTCTCCTGAACCTTGGAGTCTCTAGAGGACGAATGGGTGAGGGAATAAAGGTGTGCTAACTGCGTCTCCGTGAACGTCATCCCCAAGTCAGTCTCCCACCGTCTAATATAAGCAGGAGTAGTCTGGGAGCTGGCCGAGTCCAACAGCTGGTATAACTCAGAAACCAGGTGTGGAGTCGGCTCCTCTGCAAGAAAGATGCGCTCAAACGGGGTAAGGGTCCGGGGATCCCTAATAGTATGACCATGTGCCTGAAAAAAGTGGTGTAGTTGTCGGTATCTCCAGAAGTTCATTCGGGAGCCACAGCTACCGACGGGCAGGGCCTCATATGGCATAAGACCACCATCCCTCAAGAATTGCCTACAACTAGCGTTCCCATCGTCAACCCAATTCCCAAAGAAACCCATCTGTTCTCCCGGTGGGAACCATAGGAAACCACCCAATGGGGCCACCGGGGACATAGGGGGAGCCAGCTTAAGTGTCGCATTGAGCCTGTCCCAAACTGAGAACACATGGGTCGTCAGAGGGGAGGTCGTCTCCGCCAGGCCCCTATATACCCGGGGCAGCCAGGGCGCGTAAGCTAAGTTCCTACCCGCTAGAAACTTCTCTAAAGGGACCCAGAGTTTAGTTCGAGAGTGGAAATGCCAGTCTAGAATCTTCTGGAGGGCCACCGCTTGATAATACTGTCTAATGTCTGGGACACCCAGTCCACCCCACCTCTTTGAACGACGCAGTATCCGTAACGCTATTCTAGGTTTACGGTCGTTCCATATAAAGCGAGACATCATACTACTTAAGCGGTCAAAGAAGCATTTGGGTAAGGGGATCGGAAGCATCTGTAAATAAAAGAGTACCCGGGGTAGGACATTCATCTTTATGACGCTCACCCGACCAAACCATGTAAACGCCGTCCCCGTCCATTGTAAAAGATCTCTTTTGATCGCATCTAGTAAGGGTGGGTAATTAACTAAGTACAGGGTATCGTAGCGGTTCGTTAAATGCACTCCCAAGTATCGCAGGGACGACATAGTCCAAACGAAGGGAAAGGCTGCCTTGAGGGATGTTATGAGATGCGGGGCTAAGTGGACAGGAAGTATTTCCGACTTTGAGAAATTTATCTTAAAATTAGATAATGACCCAAAAAGTTTCAGTTCCCTCATCAGATTTGGCAGAGAGAGCAGGGGGTCCGTAAGGTGAAACAACACATCATCAGCATAAGCCGAGAGTTTGTGTTCTGTGTTACCAACTTGGAGGCCCTTAATATCAGGGCTAGCCCGCACCGTGCGGAGAAACGGCTCCAGCACCAGGGCAAATAAGATGGGTGAAAGAGGACACCCCTGCCTCGTGCCGTTTCTAATGGGGAACCGGGCCGACAAAATCCCATTCACTTTGACCTGAGCACAAGGTGTAGAATATAGGGCTGCAATCGTCGTCAACATCCGCTGGCCCAGCTGTATGGAGTGAAGAACCTCTGTCAGGTAGGACCAGTCTATGTGGTCAAAGGCTTTTTCAGCGTCAGTGGACAACACAATATACGGATGTGGGACCAGGCGGGAGCGGGCCCAGTGAATAAGATGGACCGCTCGAAGGGAGTTATCCCTGGCTTCCCTCCCAGCAACAAAGCCTGTCTGGTCCGGGTGGACCAGGCCAGGAATAAGGAGCTTCAGTCTATTTACTAGAATTTTCGTCAGAATCTTTATGTCCAAATTAAGAAGGGAAATAGGGCGGTAGCTCTGGGGGACGGTGGGGTCCTTGCCCTCCTTCGGCAGCACAGTAATATGCGCCAGAAGGGCTTCCGGGGGGATGGCACTGCCCCAGCGATAGCATTAAAGTAGGCGCACATGGGAGCCTGTAGCTGGGGTAGGAAAGTTTTATAGTAAACCTTAGTAAATCCGTCCGGACCAGGACTCTTACCATTGGGCAAGGACTCCACCGTGGCCCCAATCTCCTCTACCGTAATTGGGAGTTCCAGGGCAGCGGATTGTTCTTCGGTAAGCTTCGGCAAATCAGCCGCCGCCAAGTAGGCACGGGTCGCTTTGAGTCTATCCACTCGGGTCGCGGGGGAGATTGTAGAGTCTAAATTATATAATGTTGTGTAGTATTCACGGAACCCGGCCGCTATTTTAGAGGATTGAACAACCGGAACCCCTGCCGAATCGTGTAATTTGTGGATATAGGTCTGGGCATGGCGTTTACGGAGGGCACGGGCCAGCATCCGACCGCACTTATTCCCGTGTTCATAATACTTGTGAGCCAAAAAGCGAAATTGTTTGCGGGCTTGGCGGTCTAATAACCGCAGAAATAATTCCCGTAGCTCCGTCAGGGCCGACAAAGCCTCCGGACTCCCATTAGTCTTATGAGCAAGTTCAGCTTTCTGAAGGGCAGTATACACCCGCGTAAAATCCGCCTGACGAGCTTTTTTAAGCCTAGACCCCTGAGAGATTAATGCCCCCCTAACTACTGCCTTATGAGCTTCCCATATAACCCCTTCACCTATCTCGGCCGGTGTATTCTCCTTAAAGTAGTTAGTCAGCGTATCCGTGACCTCCTTCACCGCTATGCCATCGTCCAATAAATTATCATTAAGCCGCCATGTCCAGGCCCTCTGCTGAACCATAGGCAGGGCAAAAGCCACCGTCACTGGGGCATGGTCTGAGATGGAAATGACGTCTATGGTCGCGGACTGAAGGAGTTCCAGGATATTACGGTCAACGTAAATGTGGTCAATCCGTGTGTACACATCATGTACCGTGGAATAATAACTATAGTCCCTATCAGAGGGGTGCAGTGTCCGCCAACCGTCCGACAGGAAATGGGATTGCAAAGTCTTGCGGTAATGTTTAAGAAATTTATAGGAATGAGAGGGTCTCGCATGGGATGTGTCTAGTTGGGGGTCAGGGCTTACGTTAAAGTCTCCTCCTACAATTAGAAAACCTTCCCGAAACTCCGCTAGACGGTCCAAGGTACGGTCAATAAAAGTAAGTTGGTCAGCGTTAGGGGCATAAAGTGTCGCGAACGTATAGAGTTGTCCAGCTATAGTGCCCTTCAAAAAAACATACCTGCCCTGGGGGTCAACCTTGTGAGCAGAGGGTTGGAAGGGGCAGGACTTATGTATGCCGATGGCTGTACCGCGCGATTTAGCTAAGGGAGAGTTGCTTAGAAACCACTGGTTGAAAAGATGGGTGGGCAATTTAGGGGACGACTGATGCGTAAAGTGAGTCTCCTGAAGGAAAATCACCTGTGACCTCAGCCGCTTCAGTTCCCCCCAGAGCTTACTACGCTTATGAGGGGAGCATAGGCCCCTAACATTGTAAGTGCTTACCCGCAATGTAGCCATCCCGAAAGTCCAGGTAGGGACATGCTCGCAAAGTGGTGGTGCGCCCGGTGCAGACGGCAGAGCATCAGAGCAGACCTAAAGAGAGAAGAGTCAAAAAGAGGAGGGCAGTCAAGAGAAGAGAGGGGAAGAAAAAGGGGAAGAAAAAACATACATGTGAAAGATATACAAGGTACAACTGATAAAACATAGCGGCCGAGGCCTGCTAGGGGTAGAAAAAAACTAAAAGCTATGGCGAGGTCCCCACCCCCCCCAAAGGGGGGGTGGGGCCCAAACCACAACTCCAGATCCCCATCAGGATCTAAGCCCGTACAGAAGAAAAAAAAAGAAAAAAACGGGCATCCTACTGGGGGTACGTGGAATCCCATAACAAAGAGGGAAGTGGGTCCCCATCTCCGCCCACCGCACCTGACTTAGTGCGATAGAGGGGGGGAAAAACACATGAAGCAGCAATGATTAACAGTTCACAGGGTTCACAGGGTCCCCACGGCAGAACCATAGAAATAAAAAAGAAATAAAATTATGGCCTTTAAAAAGAGAGAGAAGAAAAAAACCCAAATTGAATTAACTGCCAATGCGAACCAAAAACCTGAACCAGCACAGGGTGCCGTGGGGAATTTCAAGTAAGTCAAGTCAAGTCAACCCAGAGTTCTTCAGAGTACCGGAGCATGTCCTGGGGAAGAAGTTTTGGAACCCTCAGGGACCCAGGGCAGCAGCGTCCGTGGAAGGATCCCTGGATTGTCTCCTGTGGCGTCGTCTGCGGTTCTGACTTCTAGCGGGCAGCCACGGTTGCGGTGTCGGCAATCTAACAGCTGCAAAGTCCGAAGGGTTCCTCCAGTCCGGGAAGTCTACCTGTTCCAGCTCCAAAGCAGCTAAAAAATGTGGGAGGTCATCCTTAGTGCGGAGAGTCACGGTCTTACCGTCCCTGGTAACTTGTAGGGCAAAGGGAAACCCCCAGCGGTATGGCAGTCCAGCCTCTTGAATAGCCAGTAGGAGGGGGCGCAAGGCCCTGCGTTGCATAAGAGTGCGCCTTGAAATGTCCTGGTAAAAAGCCAGGTGTGCACCATCAAAATCAAAATAGGGTTTCCCTCTCATTTTCTGCATTATACGATCTTTAAGCGTATACTTATGTAGCTTACAGATAATGTCTCTGGGATTATTCACATCTTGAGAGGGGGGTTTCAGGGCCCTATGTGCACGGTCAATTTCCACAGTAGCTGTAGCAGGTAAGCCTAGGATCTCCTTAAAAACACCCTCCAGGGTAGGAACAATGTCCCTAGCTCCCGTGGCTTCAGGTAGGCCCCGGATCCTAATGTTAGCTCTGCGACTGCGGTTCTCGGCGTCGTCTAACTGGCAAAGCAGGGCCTCAATCTGACGGCCTTGTGCATCACATTGGTCCTGCAGCATAGTTATAGCAGGGAGAGCCTCCTCAAATCTCTGCTCCAGGGACTCCATCCTACCCCCTAGGTGTACTGTGTCTGCCTTAAGCTGTGCAATGTCCTCCTTAAACGCCTTCTCCACTCTATCTGCAAAGCGCTCCAGGTCAGCTTTGGTGGGGAGGGACAGAATATGGCGCCTGATATCCGCATCAGCCAGGGGGTCCGGTTCGTCCGGGGCTTCTGGCAACAACCCGGGGGACCGTGGGGAGGTCGGGGGGGCCGAATCACTCACCGACTGCGGGGAAGGTATCGGCGAGGCATCCCTCCGATGTAACTTTGTGGCCGTGGATGGCGCGGCCTTGCCAGCTTTCAGGGCCTTGCCGGCCGGCGCCATTTTGGAGGCCTCCCGGCCCTTCTCCTCCTGCCCCGGGAAGAAGTTGTCCAGCTGTGCTTGCCGCGAGCGGTCCACCCGTGAGTGCTGGGATGACGCCCGGCTCTTGTGGGACATCGCTGTGTAAGGATGGGGACAGATTCACCCTCCGTGCGCTGTTATCATGCGGCGGTGAGACGGAGCTGAGGAGACACACGTCTTCACTCCTCCATGGTCAGGCCACGCCCCCCTTCTGACAGCTTTTTAGTGCCATCTGCCATATGTATCCCTATTGAGAAGATTAAGACGGAAGTGAAAGTAAAGCTATCCAACAGAGACACAAGCAAAAACAAATACTGCTGTTTATGCTTTTCTGTTCTTGTGACAACCATTATTCTATTTCTTCTGTGGGCATCACAGGGACAGGAAGTAAAGGAAAATCTCCCAAGTATGTTTCACAGGCAGAAATACAACCCAACAGAAAAATAAACTTTTCTTCATGCTATTCAAAACTAAAAAACTAAAAAAAATGACTGCAGTAAAGCTTTTTGGATTTTGCCTTCATAATCAGTGGTATGTGCTACTGTGCTGCTTATACCCTAGGTAATCAATTGTTCCCTCACTTATTGATGCATCGTGGGTCTTGCGGGATTAATAGCGGCTATTTTAGTGCCCGTGTAGTTAAAGCGGGGTTCCACCCTAAAGTGGAACTTCCGCTGATCGGAAACCTCCCCCCCTCCGGTGTCACAATTGGCACCTTTCAGGGGGGAGGGGGGTGCAGATACCTGTCAAAGACCGGTCAAAACACCCACTCCCGTCTATGCCCGGATTCTATGGCATTTCCTGTCCTGCCGCGCTGTCTGCTGAGACACACACGGGTCCCAGAGACAGCACGGACAATTCCTATTGCGCTGCGTGACTCGCGCATGCGCAGTAGGGAACCGGGAAGTGAAGCCGATTCGCTTCACTTCCTGATTCCCTCACCTAGAATGGTGGCGGCAGCAGCCGAGAGCCGAGCGATCGATCGGCCTCGGCTGCCGGCATCGCTGGCCCCCAGGACAGGTGAGTGTCCATTTATTAAAAGTCAGCAGCTGTAGTATTTGTAGCTGCTGGCTTTTAATATTTTTTTCTGCAGTACAGTCCCGCTTTAAGTCATTCAATCTGATTGCAGCTTCCAGAAATCATGAATATTTTTCATTGACTGCACAGATGACAAGGACTGGGTCTCTAATGCAGCGTACACATGATCGGAATTTCTGCCAGCAAAAGACCAATGAGAGCTTTTCATCGGAAAATGCGACCGTGTATATGCTCCATTGGAATTTAGCTGGGCGAATTCCTGCCAGCAAAAATTTGACAGCATGTTCTCAATTTTCCAGACGGAAAAAACTTTCTATCAGAAATTCCAATCGTGTGTATGCAAATCCGACACGCAAAAACTCATGCATGCTCAGATTCAACTACGAGACGGAAGCTATTGGCTACTGGCTATTGAACTTCCTTTTTCTAGTCCCGTCCTACGTGTTGTATGTCACCACGTTCTTGACGGTCGGAATTTGGTGTGACAGTGTGTAGGCAAGACCGCTTCAGCGGAATTCCGTCGGGAAAACCGTCAGATCTTTTTCCGACCATAATTCCGATCGTGTGTACATGGCATTATAGTAATGCTTTAATTATATCTGCAAACTAGAAAGAAAAATTATATAAAACATGATTTTAATTCAGAGTGCTAGAAATTCAGCGTCAGCTTATATAGCTTTTGTGGCTATTCACATGCCTTTGCTGAGTGCAATGGCGGACATATTCCTTGGTGTATATTTGGATGAATGCATTCCTTTTCTACATTCATGATTACAGCATGGATTCCCTTTACCATATCAATGGCTGCCGTAGGCTTTCATTCTTTCTGTGCTTCATAATAAACACTCCTGCCTTTTGTGTACATTCAGAAAATCTTTTCCAACAGTGCCAAGGGACGTATACCATTTCAGCTTTAGTCTATATATAACACCGTAAATGATTGTCATACGTCATAAAGATGGATTGCACTCTCAATACATTACAGGCTGCAGAATAAAGGGAAATCGAGCTTTGGATTTTCTTTGTAACAGAGTAGGGTTGGATGTTTTAATATTTAAAACAGATATCCCCAACCATTTGTCATTCTGTAAGCTGCAGTCATACAAGGCTGACCATAGACATGTGGATGACCTGCTGAGAACAATGACTGCTGAGACATCTGCCTGTCCTTGATCACAGGGCCCTGCACAGACTTGCTGCAATGTTCTTCCCAGCCATTCGGAGAATGCAGGAGGCCAGCAACAGTACTACAAATTCCTCCATCTAAATTTTCATTTTAGAAAAAGCCCAACTGAAGTCCCACACCTTTTACTTATTAGTCCTGTACTGTGAATGTCATGATTTTGAACTGATTCTCACTTGAAAACGCATTAAAAATATCTGTTCCTGGAATTCTGCCTTCCTGTTTTTCTACTCCAGGGCTCTATGCTGGCATAAGTGGGTAACAGCCACTCTCAGGGCATGTCTGACTAGTTACAAGGCAGTGGACAGCATAAAGCATACACTATATTACCAAAAGTATTAGGACACCTGCCTTTACACGAACATGAAATTTAATGACATCCCAGTCTTAGCCCTTGTACACACGGTCGGACATTCCGACAACAAAATCCGTCAGATTTTTTCCGAGGGACGGTCGGATAAAGTTGTTGGAAAATCCGATCGTTCATAACGTGATGACGTTCGTTCGTTGCAACTGGACTACGTTGCGGCTAGTAGCCAATAACTTTGGTCTCGTAATAAGATCTGAGCATGCGTGGCACTTTGTCCGATCGGAATTCTCTACAAACCATCGGACAAAGTCTGAACGGATCATGTTATCGGAAAATTTTATATCCAGCTCTCAAACTTTGTTGGTCGGACATTCCGACGGAAAAAGTTTGATGGAGCCCACACACGGTCAGATTATCTGACAACGCGGTCCAATCGGACATTTTCCGTCGGAATGTCCGACCGTGTGTACAAGGGCTAAGTCTGTAGGGTTTAATATTGAGTTGGCCCATCCTTTGCAGCTATTACAGAATTGATTCTTCTGGGAAGGCTGTCCACAAGGTTTAGGAGTGTGTCTATAGGAATGCTTAACCATTTTTCCAGAAACGCGTTTGTGAGGTCAGGCACTGTTGTGGACGAGAAGGCCTGGCTTGCAGTCTCTGCTCCAATTCATCCCAAAAGTGTTCTATTGGCTTGAAGTCAGGACTCTGTGCAGGCCAGTCAAGTTCTTCCACCCCAAACTCGCTCATCCATATCTTTATGAATATTGCTTTTACGCCTATCATGGTTCTCAAAAGGATTCCCAGCTGGGGAAGACCACAAGGAAACTGTCACAATGGATACACTGAATATGGCCTGGATGGCACCTGCAATAGCTAAGAGAGACAGCAAGGGGGCAGGAAGCAGTATGTGTGCATCGATGGAGCACAGGCGAGGACAGGAAGTGATGTTGAGGGGGTGGCAACATGTTTGAAATTTGATGCCTCTTTATTCAGCCAGCGTCCTGCTTCCTGTCCTATGGCTGCCTGGTCACCCTAGCTACCATACTCCACTCCTTGTAGCAGCAGCTCCATCTTGGGATCCTGGATGCCTCTTCCTCCCAGCTGCAGATGCACCAATGACTGTAATGCATGAGGTCATCCACACACTGTGAATTGCCAACTATTGTGCTCTGTGTCCTCTCTACCTTGCTGCACTTAGATCGGTGCTCCCTTGC
This sequence comes from Lithobates pipiens, assembly GCF_037356315.1. NCBI lineage: Eukaryota > Metazoa > Chordata > Amphibia > Anura > Ranidae > Lithobates > Lithobates pipiens. The sequence continues at coordinate 69,747,146 of NW_027507791.1, read as the reverse complement.
TGTCTCTCTAATGCCGTGTACACATGGTCGGACTTTCCAGCAGAAAAAAGGAAGAATCATTTCATTGTATATTCCGATCGTGTGTGGGTTTCAGCGGACATTTTTTTTTGAAAAATTCTGACAGATCTAGAAATAGAACATGTTTTAAATCTTTCTGACGGAATAAACTTCTATCAGGAAAACCGTCCGTCTGTATGCTGTTCCGACAGACCAAAAACAACGCAAGGGCAGCTATTGGACTTCCTTTTTTTTAGTCCCATAGGACATGTTGTACGTCATCACGTTCTAAACGATCGGACTTTGGTATGATCGTGTGTAGGCAAGTCCGTTTCAGCGGAACTCAGTCGGAAAAACCGTCAGTTTATTCTGACGGAAAAAACGATCGTGCGTATGCGGCATTAGACCCCTTTCACATTGGGGTGCTTTGCAGGCACTACAGCGCTAAAAATAGTGGCTGCAAGGTACCCTGAAACAGCCGCTCCTCACACTCCAGTCCCGCCCGCTCCAGCCCGAGGGCTTTCACACTGAAGCGGTGCGATGGCAGCACAGTAAAAAAAAGCCCTGCTAGCAGCATCTTTGGAGCGGTGAAGGGGCACACCGTATACTACTCCTTCACTGCTCCTGCTCATTTAAAATAATGGGGCAGCGCGGCTATACCACCGGCAAAGCGCCGCTGCAGCAGCACTTTGCGGTGGTTTTAACCCTTTCTCGGCTGCTAGACCCCCCCCCCCCCCACTAGCGGCCAAATACCACCACTAAAACGACAGTAAACCCGAATGCCTGCACCGCCCCAGTGTGAAAGGGGCCTTAGCTAATGCAGTTGCCATCCAGACCTTATCCAGTGTATCCATTGTGACAGTTTCCTTGGTGCCCTTCCCAGCTGGGAATCCTTTTGAGAACCATGATAAGCATAATGTGTCCAACTTTATATGAGTTGCTAATTGTCTTACTTTAATAAATGCTTACACACCCACTACACTTAGTCTGCGCACTTTGCTCTTTTCGTCTATTAATAAAAAGGTAAAACTGAATATTGTGACATGTCAGGAATTTATTTATTCAAGACCTGTGAAGTTATCAAAAGGTTGGCTTTAATGCACTGCTTGTAACAGAAATAATGCACTTACTTTAAAAAGATAATAACATAAAATAATAGTTATTACGTATTCTCTGGTTGCAGTTATTGATCTGGCAGGAAATATGAAGGTTATATTTTATGAACACTTGTAAAACGAAATGTATTTCTTCTGGTTTTTATTGCATAAAATCACTGTGTATCTGCAGTGCAACGTTTCACCATCACTGTCCTATATTTTCATCCTGTGTCTGCTATTAATAACTTTGCCGTTCCCATTAATATGTGGAACTTCCTCCCTAATAATAGAGTTTTATTGCAGCTATCAGTGATATTGTAAACATGCAGAACATAAAATTCACATCACTAAGGCACAAATCAAAAAAATGCAATTATAAATTGCATCCTTTCAGTAGTTGTGCACAAAAACAGCTGGTTGATCTGCATTACACACACACACTTCTCTATAGAAGTCAATGCAAGTCGCCTCAAGTCACCACCAAAGTCGTACAGGAACCTTTTTCTAGAACGGTTCCATTGTACAGAACGGGACTAATGCCTCGTACACACGTTCCGATTATCGTACGACCGATCGTTCACATTTTGTTGCATACAACTAAGATCGAATACAACAGTGCAAAATGTGTGTAAGATTTTTGTCGTACGATTCTGGAACAATCTTCCGTCGTGCGTAGCTACGTATTTTAAATGATGTCAAATACGTGTGACCTGTGTGTCCTTCTGGTTTATTTTCGTGTTTCCGATCATGCGTGGTGTTTGTCGAATGACATTTATCGGACGCATACTGTACTGGCTATACGATTGTCGTACGATGGGCTGTCATCCGACCAAAGTTTTCCTGTTTGTCCCTTCGGATTTGGTTGGACGGACTGTCGCGATCGGCTGTCGAAAGCTGCGTACTAACGATCAGATTATCGCACGATCTGTCCGAAAGCGACTTTTGTGGTCCGATAATCGGAACGTGTGTACGAGGCATTAGTCCCTTGACAAGTCATCCCAGTGTGAACCACCCCTAAAACTGTAGACTGCAAAATCTGGTGCAGCTGTGCATGCTAGCCAATCAGCTTCCAGGTTTTTCTTGTCAAAGCTTCATTGAACAAGCTGAAGTTAGAAGCTGATTAGCTACCATGCACAGCCGGACCAGATTTTGCGCTCTCCAGTTTTAGACCCCTTCCACACTGGAGCGTTTTGCAGGCGCTATAGCGTTAAAAATAGCGCCTGCAAAACGCCCAAAAACAGCTGCTCCATTCAACTCGGGCTCGGGCTTTCACACAGAAGCGGTGCGCTGGCAGGTTGTCAAAAAAAGTCCTGCCAGCAGCTTCCCTTGTAATAGAAAAAATGCATGACAGGACCTCTTAAATATGAGATCTGGGGTCAAAAAGACATCAGATCTCATATTTACACTTAAATGCGAAAACAGAAAATAAAAAAAATGCTATGGGCGGTAGTGATGATTTGATGTCGCCTCCGCTCTGCAATGTTATGGAGACGGGTCTGGGCCATCTTCCCCTCATTCATCTCCATGCCCAGCTAATGAAAGCATCCAATCTCCTCAGCCATTGCCAAGGGCCCCGGTAAGCGGCTGAGGGCACCGGTAAGCGTCGGGAGGGGGGGGGCCCGTCTCTCGCCACCGATAAAAGTGATCTTGATGTGAATCTGCCGCACAGACAACTTTTATCTTGAAGCGGAACAAGAGGATACCGGGGTTATGGCAGCTAGCCATAGTGGCTAGTATCCATCTAGACTGTTAAAACTTAAAGCAGAGTTCCACCCACATTTTTTACTTTTCATCATCCAGCAGTAAAGAGTGCATTCATTGCAATTTGGCATATAATTTTATTTAAAAAAAAATTTAAACACTTACTGCTGTATTTCTTCATAGTATTCTTATTTCCTCCTCCTCGGCCGTGACTGCGCGTGTAATTTCTGGGTTTGCAATGTCTCCTGGGATATGTGTGTCATCAATCCCGGGAGACAACAAGCAACGTGTTAAGCTGCTACCCATCAGAATATACAACCAAAGTGACATTGCGCTGCAGCAATCTTGGTACACCCGCACTTGTCCACAGTAAGCCTTGAGTTAGAAATCAACAAGTGGACATCTTTATACACTCACCGGGGTCTTGCTTTTCACAGATATTTTTTTAACAGTAAACTCAGCTTATATATACTGTATTTCACTATATAGGTTGAGTGGAGGCAGGTCTGTGAGACCTGTTTCCAGACTGTCCAAAGTGTCAGGCTATCCTATTAGATGCCTAGCACTTTCGTGGAAGAGTATACACACTGCGGTGGAGGAAGCTGGAGGAGCGGAGATTGGAGCCGACGTGGCCACTGCCCGCACTCTAGGAGGAGAGGACACCACAGCCCGTCACGTGAGCGGGTAAGTGCCGACCGCCCGCAGGGGGGTTTTTGTTTCATTGCCACTGTGCTGTGGGGTGTGGGGTGTTGTTTGTTTGACGCCCCCTAGTCTGGCAGTGTGATCTGGCTTTCCTGTGACAGCTATCGGCAGCTTCAGCAGAGAGTGCTGACAACTGACATAGTAAGTCTTGGGGTAACGTCTCCATTCTGGCATTTCAGCTGCCACTGAGCACTGTCACTGGCCAGCGCTGGCTAAAGTAGGGGGATCATGTGACTGGAGTGGAGCGGCCTGAAAATAGGTATGTATACAGATCTTTCTTCCCCTGTTTAGTTAGTATAAGACCCCTTTCACACTGGGATGGTGCGAGCGCTTTGGCGCCAGTAGCGGGGTGCTTTTACCCCCCCCCCAGAAGGGGTTAAAAGCGCCCACTTAGTACTGTTTTGAAAGCACCACCCATTCATTTCAATGGGCAGGGGCGGTGGAGGAGCGGTGTATACACCACTCCCGCGCCGCCCCAAAGATGCTGCTAGCAGGACTTTTTTTCCAGGCCTGCAAGTGTACCGCCCCAGTGTGAAAGCACTCGGGCTTTCACACTGGGGTGGCTTGAAAGGCGCTTTTCAGGCGCTTCACAGGTGCTATTTTTAGCGCAAAAACGCCTGAAAAGCACCCCAGTGTGAAAGGGGTCTAAGGCCTCATGCACACGAGACGCAGATGAAACCTCTGTCAAAAAAAAGCTGAAACGCGCGTTTAGAAACGCGCGTTTTGCCGCGTTTGCATGTCGCGTTTAGACGCGTTTAGACGCGTTTAGACGCGTTTGCGTTTAGACGCGTTTATAAAGATAACATCATGTAGACCCTCCCCAAGCTCTCAAAGCATTTTTTTTAACTATTTCTGCTATTTTGATCAGAGTGAGCAGCAGCAGCATAGAGAGCAGTTGTACACTTGCATTTGCCGTGTCACTTGCCACGGCACCTGCCACAAGTTGTGGATTGTCCACTTGCCACGTCACTTGCCACAAGTTGGGGATTGTCCACTTGCCACATCACCTGCCACGTCACCTGCCACAAATTGTGGATTGTCCACTTGCCACGTCACTTGCCACATCACCTGCCACGAGATGTGGATTGTCCACTTTCCACGTCATCTGCCATGCCACCTGCCACAAGCTGTGGATTGTCCACTTGCCACGTCACCAGCCACATCACCTGCCACAAGTTGTGGATTGTCTACTTGCCGCGTCACTTGCCACATCACCTGCCACGTCACTTGCCACATCACCTGCCACAAGTTGTGGATTGTTCACTTGCCACGTCACCTGCCACGTCACCTGCCACAAGTTGTGGATTGTCCACTTGCCACGTCACTTGCCACGTCACCTGCCACGTCACTTGCCACGTCACCTGCCACAAGTTTTGGATTGTCCACTTGCCATGTCACTTGCCACGTCAGCTGCCACGTCACTTGCCACGAGATGTGGATTGTCCACTTTCCACGTCATCTGCCATGCCACCTGCCACAAGCTGTGGATTGTCCACTTGACACGTCACCAGCCACATCACCTGCCACAAGTTGTGGATTGTCCACTTGCCACGTGACTTGCCACATCACCTGCCACGTCACTTGCCACATCACCTGCCACAAGTTGTGGATTGTCTACTTGCCGCGTCACTTGCCACTTCACCTGTCACGTCACTTGCCACGTCACCTGCCACAAGTTGTGGATTGTTCACTTGCCACGTCACCTGCCACATCACCTGCCACAAGTTGTGGATTGTCCACTTGCCACGTCACTTGCCACAAGCTGTGGATTGTCCACTTGCCACATCACTTGCCACGTCACCTGCCACGTCACTTGCCACGTCACCTGCCACAAGTTTTGGATTGTCCACTTGCCACGTCAGCTGCCACGTCACTTGCCACATCACCTGCCACGTCACCTGCCACAAGTTGTGGATTGTCCACTTGCCACATCACCTGCCACGTCACTTGCCACAAGATGTGGATTGTCCACTTGTCACATCACCTGCCACATCACTTGCCACATAACCTGCCACAAGTTGTGGATTGTCCACTTGCCACGTCACTTGCCACAAGATGTGGATTGTCCACTTTCCACGTCACCTGCCATGCCATCTGCCACAAGTTGTGGATTGTCCACTTACCACGTCACCAGCCACATCACCTGCCACAAGTTGTGGATTGTCCACTTGCCACACCACTTTCCACGTCACCTGCCACGTCACCTGACACAAGATGTGGATTGTCCACTTGCCACGTCACCAGCCACATCACCTGCCACAAGTTGTGGATCGTCCACTTGCCACGTCCCTTGCCACGTCCCCTGCCACGTCACCTGCCACAAGTGGATTGTCCACTTGCCACGTCACTTGCCACGTCACCTGCCACAAGTTATGGATTGTCCACTTGCCACGTCACATGCCAGTCACCTGCCACAAGTTGTTGATTTTCCACTTGCCACGTCACCTGCCAAGTCACTTGCCGCGTCACCTGCCAGGTCACTTGCCACGTCACCTGCCACAAGTTGTCTATTGTCCACTTTCCACGTCACTTGCCACTTCACCTGCCACGTCACTTGCCACAAGTTGTGGATTGTCCACTTGCCACATCACTTGCCACCTGCCATGTCACTTGCCACAAGTTGTGGATTGTCCACTTGCCACGTCACTTGCCACAAGTTGTGGATTGTCCACTTGCAATTGCAATTGTTTAAAATATTTTTCTAATGGTTTTTCATCATTTGCAATCATTTTTGAGATTTTTAATGTAAAAAAAAAGGTCACCTTTAAAAACGCATATAAACGCAAACGCGGCTAAACGCAGTTGCCGCGTTCAGCCGCGTTTAGCCGCGTTTAGCCCCGTTTTGCGTCTGAAACGCAGAAATTTTTGTCTCTGAACGCATTTTTTTGCTTCTGGAAAAACGTGATTAAACGCAACTGCATATAAACGCAAAAAAACGAGACTGTGTGCATGGACACATAGGATAACATTGAATGAGTTCAGGTGCAGTTGAAAAAACTGTCCAACTGCATCTGAACGCGCGTTTAACTGCGTCTCGTGTGCATGAGGCCTAAGTGTTGGGGGGAGCAGTTTTAAGATTAGTTCGATTTCTACTTTATACTATTTTGTTCTTCCACTTACCTAGAGAAACAGAACTCAACCTGCTGATATAGATAACTGAGACCTAGAGAAGCGGGCACTTGGGGTGGCAGAGATTAAATGAACATAATGCCCTGGTGCTTGATCTGGGGCCATCAAAGAATAAGCACATCCCCTGCACATACATTTCATATAAAGAGCTGAAAATTACGGAGTTCAAAAAGTCAATTTGGTGTTTCTGAATTACCAGGATGCTAATATATTTAATACGTCTAAAATTTTCAGGTGTGGTTCTAATAATTCAAGTAACATCAGACACAACATCATTTCCATAATTATAGAAAACTGTCCAAAATGGTAAATCATTTTTTCCAACATCAATCAGGTATAGAACAAAGCAAACATTAAAGTGAAACCATAATTATACATGTTGTGCTGTTATCCAATCTTGTTAGCTGGAACAAAGGTAAAATGTATTTCAACTAAGCCTGGTTACTTTGTAACATGTACATTTTTTGGGGCTGTCATCTTAACTGCTTCACCTCCGGAAGATTTACCCTCCTTCATGACCAGGCCATTTTTTGGTAGCATGCCACTGCGTTATTTTGACTGATAATTAAATGATCCTGCAACCCTGTACATAAATTAAGTTTACGTGATTTTTTTCCCACAAATAGAGCTTTCTTTTGGTGGTAGTTGATCAACACTGGGTTTTTAATTTTTTGCGCTATAAACCAATGGCGGCCCATCTATTCACCACTGTTATCTGATGTGGGGAGGAGCCACTGGGGGACCCCAGAAGATGAGGTTCAGGGCAACTCTGTGCAAAACAAGCTGCACAGTGGAGGTAAGTATATATTTGTTATTTTAAAAAAATAGGATTTTTGTACTCACCATAAAATCCTTTTCTCTGAAGTTCATTGATGGACACAGCTCCATTAAATCTTGACCACAGGGTTGTTATGCCACCTTCAGGAGAGGACTAAGCAGAACATGTAAAACATGTGAAAAGCAGAACTGTCTGCCCAGGGAGCGGTCCCTCTGGCAATAACCCCTCAGCCTGCTTCCTGCAGCTCAGTACGTCAAAAAGCAGTATAACTTAAAATAATAGGAGGGGTTGGTGCTGTGTCCATCAATGGACTTCAGAGAAAAAGGATTTTACAGTGAGTACAAAAATCCTATTTTCTCTTTCGTTCATTGACGGACACACCTCCATTAAATCTTGACCGTAGGGACGTCCCCTAGCAGTGTCATAACGAGGGGTGGAAACAGCAAACATAACTTCACCCAAAACCAGAGGTGCTCCTCAACGGAGGAGTCACCATCTGAACTGACCACATCAGAACTTGCGGCCAACATATGCGTCAGAATAGATATGGCAACCAAAATGTAAGAAGAAAGAGTGTAAATTGCAACAATTACATGGCCGCCTGCAAAACTTTGCGGCCAAAGCAAGCAGCAGAAGATGTGCTTACATCAATTTAGTAGAACTTTGTGAAAGTGTGAACGGACGACCAAGTCGCTGTCTTGCACACCTGGGAGACAGACGCTTGATGTCGGAAAGCACAAGAGGTCCCAATTTCCCTGGTGGAATGGGCCGTGACAGAAAAGGGGGGCACCTGCCCCTTCAACGCGTAAGCCTGGACCACGATCTGTCTGATCCACCGTGAGATGGTGGTCGACGAGACCCCCAGTCCTTTTTTCGGAACTGAACCGAACAGAGAATCTGACTTCCAGAAGGGAGCCGTGGCAGACAGATATACCCTTAGGGCTCGGACCACGTCCAGGGAATGGAGGGCCATCTCCTTAGGGTGTGCCGGCTTAGGACACAGAGATGATAACACAATGTCCTCATCGAGATGGATGGCCAAAACCACCTTCGGGAGAAAAGAAGGTTGCAGACACAACACCACCTTATCCTTGTGGAAAACCAGATAGGGTGACTTGCAAGACAAGGCCACCAACTCAGAAACCCTCCTGGCAGATAGAATAGCCACTAGAAAGACCACTTTCTGAGAAAGAGTCAGCAAGGGAATTTCCCTGATGTTCTCAAACGGCGGTTTCTGAAGCACTGATAGCACCAGGTTCAGATCCCATGCAGGTGGGGGTGGTCGCACCGGTGGGACTACATGTCGAACTCCTAGCACAAAAGGTGCTTACCAATAAGTGAGACGTCAGGGGTCGTTGTAAAAAGATAGCCAAGGCTGATATCTGTCCCTTGATGGTGCTTAAAGCCAGTTTCTGGTCCACTCCTCGCTGTAGGAACAGCAGGATCCTAAAAAAGGAATAGGTGCGTGGAAGCCACCCCATCTCCTCACACATGGAGATATAAGCCTTCCGCGTACAATAGTATATCTTTCGAGAAGAAGATTTTCGTGCCCTCAGCATGGTGGAGATTACCGAGTCCGACAGACCTTGGTTCCTTAGCACCTGGCTTTCAGCAGCCTTGCAATAGGAGGTCTTCTTGCATCGGCAACCGCCAAGGAGCATCCGCCACCAGGCGTACTAGGTCAGCGTACCAGGGACGCCGGTGCCAATCTGGAGTGATCAGTATCAATGGAATCCAGCCTCCACTCTGCGAAGCAGGCGAGGCAACAGTTTGAGTGGAGGGAAGGTGTAAATCAGCCGGTACTGCTCCCATGGAGCCACCAATGCATCTGACGTGTCCGCCCAAGGATCTCTTTTCCTGGACACAGACCTCCGCACCTTGCAATTGAGCCGAGAGGCCAGAAGATCTACATCTGGTGTGCCCCACTGCAGGCAAAGAAGCCCAAACATCTCCGGATGCAATGACCATTCTTCTGGGTCCAGCATCTGGTGACTTAGACAGTTCCCCTACCAGTTTTCTATTCCCGGGATGTATATATGGCTGACAGGGCTGGTATGTGTCACTCTGCCCACCGAAGGATGTGAGCGACCTCTCGTGCTGCAGCTGAGCTCCTTGTTACTCCTTGATGGTTGACATATGCCACCGCTGTGGCGTTGTCTGACTGGATCCTGATCGGACGCCCTCCTCACTGACCATGTGGAGAGACACAACCTGATCGCTCGAAGGTCGAGCACATTGATCAGTAACTGGGATTCCTCCCTCGACCAAAGGCCCTGGGTCGACTGTACACCCAGCCCTCCACCCCAGCCAGTCAGGCTGGCGTCCGTTGTGATCACCGTCCAATGAAGAGGCAGGAACGATTTCCCGAACCGAAGGGCCGGAGACCTCAGCCACCAGAGAAGAGAGTCCTTGACTACCTGGCTCACCCGAATCTGCCGATCCAGGCATAACGGAGATTTGTCCCATTTGGACAATATCACCCCTCTGCAAGACTCTGGTGTGAAATTGGGCATACGGTACCGCCTCGAAGGAGGCTACCATGAGACCTTGCATGCAGAAACGCAACGATGACCACCTGCAGTTCATCAACAGCTTCACAGCAGCTCTGAGAGTCTGCAGTTTGTCTGAAGTGAGAAACACTCTCACTTCCACGGAGTCCAGCAGTAAGCCTAGGTACTCCAGGTGCTGAGTTGGCACTAGTACTGACTTTTTGAGGTTCAACAACCACCCAAACTCCTGCAGAGTTTGCATGGTGATAGCCACATCCTCACTTAATGAGGCAAAGCTGCTTTTAGAAGGAAATCGTCTAGGTAACCCACATTGACGCAACAACGCCAAAATTGGAGCCAATACTTTGGTAAAGACTCGGGGTGCTGAAGCCAGGCCAAAGGGGAGAGCCACAAACTGGTAGTGCTCATCCTCCACTGCAAATCCTCTGAGGCATATGCAGGTGAGCCGGTTGCAACTGCAGGGAGATCTGGAAAGAAACGCCAGTTTCTGACGCCATGCTGACCCACCCTGTCTACCACGCTTGGGGACTTAGGACAAGGTGCTCAATCCCACTCTCCTAGCTGCTAACAGACTGAGAGGCGCCACCGCAGGACTCACCACCCTGACTGAGTGCTGCGCCGTGCTGTCGCTGATCGCTGTGTCAGCTCACAAGTGTCCAGTTTAAAAATGCACTGTTCTGAGGCACAGGAACCAGCACTGGGGAGAAAAACCGCGCTGAGGCTACAAGATACTTGCTGCCGGCCATTCTTATATAGTAAAAAACACTAGGAAAATGTCTGCCAGACTCAGAGAAAATGGCCAACGACCATGCTGCTCACAGAGACTACACAGAAAATGGCGGCAGTCAGCGCTTTGGCGGTAGCACATGCAGAGCCCACAGACACCAGCAGAGAGACAGATGACAGTATATGGACACAGACAGCCAGCGCAGCCCCCAGCCAAGGGTTAGAGCCCCCCGGAGGACCCCCGGCCCAGGTACATACACCACACCACAGCACAGCCCAGCCATGCAGCATCTCCGCGTGGGGGGGGGGGGGAAAGGGACAGGGAGAGAGGAAAGGGAGAAGAGGGACCCCCTAATCGACCTCCCAGGGAATGCCCAGCTGCTCTGTCCTGCCGAGGCAGGGAGAGCTGTACTTACAGTCTGGACAAGCTGGTGGCATCCCATCACCTGAGCAGTACGGGGTGACTGCTGGCCACGACCCACTGTGACAAAGACATCCATAGTCTGGTCATATGTGTGTCCCAGAGCATGTAGCTCACCGGCCGCCCCTGGAGCCTGAGGGGCATGTCATGGTCGACCCAACGCATAGCTAGGGCCTGCAAACGCTCTATGGCCAGGCTGGGAAGACTACAAGGATCTATATTATCCAGCCTGTCACCCAGCTGCCTGTTGATAGAAGATCACAGGATCTATATCTTACGCAAAAGGCAAAATCCAGAAAACAATCTCCAGGACCGATGGTCCCGGCAGAGAGCCTAGGTCCTTCTCCTTCACTAGGCAGAAAAAACTGAGCTGCAAGAAGCAGGCTGAGGGGTTATAGCCAGAGGGACCGCCCCCCTGGGCGGAACTGTACAGTTCTGTTGTTTTTCACATGTATTAAATGTTCTGCCTAGTCCTCTCCTGAAGGTGGCGTAATAACTAGAGGTCGACCGATATGGGTTTTTCTCTGGCCGATGCCGATGCCGATATTTAGAAATCATGGCGGCCGATAGCCGATATATGATGCCGATTTTTTTTGGGCCGATATGTTAGGCCGATTTTATTTTATTCATTTATTTTTTTCCTTTTTTTATTTTATTTTTTAATCCCCCTTGATCTAACACACCTTTCCCACTGGGGCGTTTTTCAGGCGCTTTTGGGCTAAAAATAGCGCCTGTAAAATGGCTCCCCTGCAGTCTGTGTGAAAGACAGAGTGCTTTCACACTGAGGCGATGCGCTGGCAGGATCTTAAAAAAAAAAAGTCCTGCAAGCAGCACGTTTGGAGTGCCTCCACCACTCCTGCCCATTGATATGAATGGGCACCACTGCTGAAGCGCATGCAATGCGATTTGGCAGCAGTGCTTCATGGGCGCATTTAACCTCTTCCTTGGCCGCTAGCTGGGTTATATGTGCCCCACTAGCAGCCAAATAGCACCGCTAAAATGATGGTAAAGAGCCGCTAAAACTTGCGTTTTACCATCAACGCCTGCCCGCTCCACTGTGAAAGCAGCCTTCATAAGTGATACAGAAAATTTCTTACATTTAAACATTTATTAAACAAAACAAACCTCCAATCAGTTTACTTGTATGTATGATTTAGATAAAAAAAAAAAAAAAAAAAAAAACCTATATATTAAATAAAAACAGGTAGTCAAAACTTTTGTACGAAAAAAAAAATGGGCTAACTTTACTGTTTTTATTTTATTTTTTAAATAGTGTATTTTTTTCCTAAAAAAAATGCATTTGAAAGACCTCTGTGCAAATGCCGTGTGATATAATTTTTGGGGGGGTCTAAGTGATTTTCTGGCAGAAAATACAGGATTTTTACTTGTAAGCAACAAGTGTCAGAAAAGATTTAGTCTTTAAATGGTTAAACTGAGAACTTCTACACAGAGATGATTTCATTCATTCAAGTGTAAACATTGTATCTTTCTGTTCTTTTCTTGGCAGTCTGCCCAGAGAGGAGGAAAGGGTTTCTATGACGACTCAGGCAACTTACACTGACTGAAATGACTTCTGTAATAGAAAAGTCCCGCTGTAGTTCTAAATCGGCTTTTTATCAGCTCAAATCGGCCGATGCCGATTATTTAAAAAACGGCAAATATCGGCCGATATATCGGCCGGCCGATATATCGGTCGACCTCTAGTAATAACCCTACGGTCAAGACTTAATGGAGCTGTGTCCTTCAATGAACGAAAGAGAAAAGAGGGTTTACAATCACTTTAAACACCATTAAAGCCCAAAATCTAGGTTCTGAACCCTGACCCCCAATTGATCCACCTGCCTTCCTTTTTTTAAATGTACAACACCTGAGGCAGCTTTAAAAAAAATTATTTGAATATTTGTCTTTGCTTTAAGTTCAGAAAGTGGTGACAATGAGTCTACTGGTACTACTCTCACAACAATTATATTTTTCATATACAAGCTTAGACCTCTCCAAATAACAATCATGACATCACTAATATCCAAAGCCATTTTACTAAAGTTGTACATTCTCAGGGCTCACGAAGATATGGCGCCCACCAGAGGCATCTAACACCTTATGCTAGCCATATACCTTCGCCATCATGTAAAAAATAAATTTTCATCAATAAAATCATTCAATGGACATTAATGAATACGTTTTTCATTCGTTTTGTCAAATGTGCCTAGTTGCAAACTGTTCGGGCCAAAAAAACACATTAACCTTTCAATTTATCGTTCATTCAGCAGAAGTTTTCCACACTTTTCCTTCGATTTTTTGCCCCAAAAACGTCACAACCAATTTTCTATATGTGCCCATTAACTAGACGATAAACAAATGAACTGTCCAAATGACAGATTTTTGAATGATTTTTTTCGCCTAGTGTATGGGCACCATAAGACGCCAGTATTGAGTCAAGTTCTTTAGTTGTAGGAGTTTGTTGTCACTCTGCATGATTTGATTATTATAGAAGTCCCTTGAGCCCAATCCATAGCCCAGGGGCCAAATGTGAACCTTTGGTCCTTGCTGTGAAACCCTTGGATCTCAGCAGTCGGCAGTGGGACTGCTAAACTATAACATGACTGTGAAAGCAGTAACCTCTTAACATGACAGCTCTCTTAGCAAGTCTCTTTTATTTTGTTTGATATGTAAATCACTCTGTGCATGTAATAATTGTGGCTCGCTTTATTTATCAAGCTGCATTTAGCTGCCAGGCACACAGAAATTCAAAAAGTGCCCAGGGATTCATTATGTATTTTTCTCAACCATATACCATTCAGTATGGTTAACAAATTGTACCTGGTTGCAGTATAAATGAGAGAAAAGAAAAAATGATGACAATGAAAGTATATTGTGGACATGTGATCTTCACTTCTCAACACCTCAGTTTAGGCCAATATGTATTCTTCTACATATTTTTTTGGGGGAAAAAAATCCGCAATAAGCATATATTGATTGGTTTGCGCAAAAGTTATAGCATCTACAAAATAGGGGATAGATTTATGGCATTTTTATTATAATTTTTTTTTTAGTAGTAATGGTCTGCGATTTTTATTGTGACTGCGACATTGCTGTGGACACATTTGACACTTTTGACACTATTTTGGAACCATTATACAGCGATCAGTGCTATAAAAATGCACTGATTACTGTGTAAATGCACTGGCAGGGAAGGGGTTAAACACTAGGGGGCGATCAAGGGGTTAAGTGTGTCCTAGGGAGTGATTCTAACTGTGGTGATGGGGGGGTGGGCTCACTACAACATGACAGGGAGCAGTGATCTCTGCCATGTTGCTAGGCAGAACAGGGAAACGCCTTGTTGACATCTCCCCGTTCTGCCACTCTGTGACACGATCACAGGACACCGGTGGACATCAAGTCCGTGAGACCAACGCAGTACGCGGTGAGCCACTAGCCGCACAAATTAAAGGGGACGTACAGGTATGCCCACTGCTGCCATTGTGCGGACGTATATCGGCGTGCGGCAGTCGACAAGTGGTTAAAATTGTTGTTATTATTATTAGGAACTTGCCATATACTTTTTGTTATGCATCACACAAGAGGCGCCCACCGAAGTTGAACTCCTAAAAGCAATGCTTACGTGATGCAGCAACACAGTGAGGTACTTCGCTAGAACCAAAATTGCTTCTGGAAACTGAGCAGTACCAGCCTCCCGCGAAAAATCTATACAAAGGTACAAGCAATATGACCAATACATTCCATTTAAAGCTGTCCCATTATTTATTTTTGCAGAGCAGAAAATTGGGCATCAGCTGATCATTGTACCTTATCATAGGACAGTTGGGGTAAGGGATCCGCATCAGGACCTGCTATATATACAATTTGCAGCCTTAGAAACAGCAGTCAGTTCTCACCCTTTGTCAGATATCAGTTTAAAAAGCTCACACACCAAGATTAGGATCCGGATTTCCTAAAAAGTGACAGTTATTTTCAGCTAAGTCCAGAAGCCCACACGCCAAGATTAGGATCCGGATTTCCTAAAAAGTGACAGTTATTTTCAGCTAAGTCCAGAAGCCCACACGCCAAGATTAGGATCCGGATTTCCTAAAAAGTGACAGTTATTTTTAGCTACGTCTAATGAGGTTTGAAAATAACAGTCCCGTGGCTACAATAAAGATTGTTACCTTTGTTTTAAAGTAGAACTAAATCCATCAATTTAACTGTTTACCAAAACCGTTACATTCAAGGCAAGCCGTGAATGATAACTGCCACAGTTGCTTGCACTCTCAACCGAACTGTCAAGCAATCAAATGGCTGGTGTCATTACTGATCACATGTACAGCACCATGGCAACTACAGATCAAACAGAGGTGATGACGGAAGCTTCCTTGGCTGTAAAGGATAGGAGGGTTTTGTTCTGCTTTAAAGCTTTATGAAATGAGCCTAATTCTTCCCCCCTCCCCCACTATGCAAATATATGAAAACATTTAACATTTTACATATAATTATGACTTTTTTTTGCAACATAACAACATCACGTCAACTTTTGTCAGTATAACGCTGCACCTTCAGACTGTGCTTTACAATATACTGATAATATGGAGCGGTATACAATTAACAGCACATTCACATCTCAGATATTTATCAAGCTTTAAATGACCAATTAACACCAGGAGAATAAAACTAATCATCATTAGCAGAAGCAATGAACGCCATCAGCTGTGCTCACTGACTTGGCATGCTGGCAAACTGTTATAGAACACAATTACAGTTGATGCAATACAGTAAATTGGTGAAATGAAAGTATATGTTCATCATACTGGATGTTTTGAAAATTAATGTGTGTGGAATAGTGGTGTAAGAATGAGGATAAAAAAAATTTACATTAAAAAAAAAAAAGTGTATGACCAATGGTATACAGTGATACCTTATATACATATTTCCTTAGTCACTGGCTTGATAAAAATTAAAATACAATGGGATTATTTACTAAAACTGAAGAGTGCAAACTCTGGTGCAGCTCTGCATAGAAACCAATCAGCGTCCAGGTTTTTTTTTTATCAAAGCTTAGAGAGGAGCTAAAGCCTGCCCCTCCTGAAAAAAAATATTAAAAAAGTCAGCAGCTACAAATACTGTAGCTGCTGACTTTTAATATTAGGGCACTGTCCTCACCCCGTTCTTCGACCGGCTATTGGCGCCCCATCCTGACAAAAGCCTCATACACATGATCGGACTTCAAACAAACTTTCCCGTGGATTTCTGTCCAGGGCGTTGGTCATGAACTTGTATTGCATACACGCGGCAGGACTTTTTCAGCCATCTTTCGCCAAATCACGTGGTTTTTCTGCTCTTTACCGCCACCCTTTATTCAACTTCTGTATTGTTGTCTGATCTTTTTGCATTGGTTCTGAGCATGTGTGTTTGTACTTTGGACTTCAGTCCGATGGTTTTCTGTACACACGATAGGACTTTGTTCCGTCGGACTTTTGTTGCCGCAAAGTTCGTCTGTTTGCAGAGAAAACTTTTGTCCGATAAAAACCAAAAAAGTTTGTCCAATGGAGCGTACACACGGTCGGATGTTGCCTTAAAACAGCTAATTTGCATGTTTAATGTCAAAAAGTCTGATCGGGTGTATGAGGCTTTAGGGAATTCGGCAATGAAGCTTTGCAGCCTGTTTCCTACTGCACATGTGCGAAGCGCACTGCGCTTTGTGAGCCGCAATCTTCTGGGACCTGACAAGCAACGCAGAAGGTTGTGGGGAGGAAGGAGGGTGGGAAGGTGGGAGTGGGTACCTGTCAAAACCAGGTACCCCCCCCCCCCCCCAAAAGATTCCAAATGTGTCTGTAGAAGGTGGAGGATGCAGACAAGCATTTTGGGTGGAGCTCCACTTTAATAGAACAAGCCGAAGTTAAAAGCCAATCGGCTGCCATGCAGAGCTGCACCAGATTTTGCACTTTCCAGTTTTAGTAAATCGACAGCATTGAATTGATCAAAATAGATTTTGCAGACAAACTCTTATCAGTTTGTTTAATTAACAGATATTTTAAAATTTCAAATACATTTAGCGAATATTGATCATCCTTCAAACTAAACTCTATGTGTGATTTCTATTGCATCATTACATTGGACCAATGTAAGTATGCTTATCCCATATCTGAGCAATCATTGTGGAAGCTGCAGATCACTATAGTAATCAGCACTACCACAGTGATAGCACTGTGATCGCAGCAATCTTCTGGGCGCTGTGCCAAGCGGCTTCCCTTCTGCATATTATCCACTTGCCTACTGGGCACTTAAACCCCCTTACTGCCCAGGCCAATTTTCAGTTTTCAGCACTGTCACACTTTGAACGACAATTGTGCAGTCATGCAACACTGTACCCAATTTATATTTTATCATTTTTGTCACACAAATAGAGCTTTATTTTGGTGGTATTTAATCACCGCTGGGGTTTTTCATGTTTGCTAAACAAACAAAAAAGACCAAAAATTTGAGAAAAAAAATCCTAAAACCGTTTTCATAGTTTGTTATAAAATTTTGCAAATAGGTTATTTTTCTTCTTCATTGACGTGCGCTGATGAGGCTGTACTGATGGGCACTGATAATCTGCACTGATGGGCACTGATAAGGCGGCACCGATGAGGCGGCACTGATAGGTGGCATTAATGGGTGGCACTGATGGGCAGCTCTGAAGGGCGGCACTGATGGGCATTGGTAGATGACACTAAAAGGCAACAATGATGATGAGGCACTGATTGGCAGCACTGAGCGGCACTGATAGGTGGCACTGATTGGGCACTGGCAGGTGGCACTGGTGAGAACAGATGAGGCGGCAGTGGCTCTCTGTTCAGGACC
The DNA here is from genome assembly GCF_037356315.1 of Lithobates pipiens. Lineage (NCBI taxonomy): Eukaryota > Metazoa > Chordata > Amphibia > Anura > Ranidae > Lithobates > Lithobates pipiens. The sequence continues at coordinate 69,729,248 of NW_027507791.1, read as the reverse complement.
GATGTCTCTGACAGAAGCCGATGATCAGGTTTTGTTTTTTTCCTTACACCTGTACTGGCTCTGTTTAAATCACATGACCAGCTGTCACTGGCTGGCAGCTGATAACGTGGTAAGGGGTCGGGATCAGCCCCTTATCAGCCGAGTCTAATCACAGAGCGCGCCGTGCGCTCATGTATGGGAGGTTATACATGGACGCCCTCCTGCAAATTTAGCCCCACGCTGTAGCCGTCTTTCGGCTATAGCACGGGCACAAAGGGGTTAACAGGAGGGAGTATGCTCGCTAGGCACTGCCGCTATTCACTGAACAGGCATTCTCTGATTGGATGAGGTGGTGAGGTGACATCATGATCTCCATGGCTGGAGGAAGCCTGCTGGAGTGTGGGATAAGGTAAGTATATCTTCTTATAACTGCACCCCTACACATAACGAATATTTACAGTGTATGTTACCCTAAATATTTCTTTGTTTTCCATGTGTGTGTTAACATATGTATGTTTTATAAATCATAGTCTATCACTGTCATGTACATCTTTCACCTGAAGTACCTGGTTGATCCTGTCAGTCACCTTTCTTGTTCAAAATGGAACACACAAAGCTGAGCTGCTCTTGTATGGTCAGTTTTCATCCTTTAGCTGGCCATTCAGAGGTACAGGACACTGTGCAGACACACAGCATTCCTGTATTGGGGTTTTTTGTTCACCCCCCTGATCAATCACAGCCTGCCCCTGCACACTCCCCCCTTCCAATCACATCCTGCCTCTGGCACACTCCCCCCTTCAAATCGCAGCCTACCTCTGACACACTCCCCCCTTCCAATCACAGCCTGCCTCTGGCACACTCCCCCCTTCCAATCACAGCCTACCTCTTGAACTCCTGCTCAATCACAGTCTGCATCTTGCCTGCATTACAGCCTGAACAGACTATGTAATACAGCAGCGGTCCCCAACCTCCTCTGCACCAGGGACCGGCCTCAGCTATTACAACCCTTTCACGGACCAGGGTTGGTTTGGTGCTGCCTGTTACATCTGGGGGAGGTGTGCCCCCTGCTACCTCAGGGGAAGGGGGGCGTGCGGAGGGGGGTTGTGCAGTCTGTCACCCGGAGGGGGGGAATGTAACCTGCCATCTCCGGAGGGTGAGGGCGTATGCAGCCTGTAAGCCTGCTGGCAAGCCCAACTCTCCTCCCTCTTCTTCTCCCCTTTCCTCTCCATAGGTAAGGTGACCACACAGAGGCAAGGTAGTAGTGATGCAAGGAGACAGGGAGTGGGCACTCTCTAGTGGTGGGAGGATGGCAGTGCAGGTTGTACTGGCTAGCTTGCCTGCTGCCCATCCCCAGCCATGCAGCCCAACCCCAACAAGCCACAGCTACAGTACTAACCCTTGTAGGGCAGTATAGATTTTTTTCCATTTTTTTTACTCAGTCTTTAATAATTATCAATGATACAGGAAGTGACAAGGACACTGCATTTCTGACAAAGTCAACAGGTTTCTGTACTAGCTAAAAATGTTCTTTGCATGAAAAATTAAAACAAATGCAGGCACCGCATCTAAGGACTGGTAAACAGCAATATATTACATATATAATCTTAGAGAAAAAAAAAAAGGTACCATAAAGTGGTGCCAGCAGCTGCATTGAACTCTCTTTTCGTATCTTTAGATGTCTGATACATTCATTTTAAAAACTGGAAGAGAAGCTCTATTAAAAGGCCAAGGGCTGACAACTATAAACTGTATTAAAATGTATGTGTCTTCAGTTATGAATACTATCAGCAAGTGGTCTAGAGAACATTTACTTTGTGCTTAGTGGCCCTCTGAAGAATGTACAGGAATGTGAAATGCAATGCTTTGATTACTCAGCTTATATCGAAAAGAAAAGTGAATTAAATGTAACTAATCAGAAATGTATTTTACGGGCTAATAAAAGCTGAAAACACTTTTATATTGCTGAATACTTTGACAGTTTTGCATACTGCCATAATAAAATGTTCAATTTAAACACAAACATTTTTCTTTCAATCAGATTATATTTGTGGTCCTTGTGTGATGTACGTATTAAAATGCATATTTAACATTCTTTTAGTATTTGTTCAATTTAAAGCACTTGTAAAGGCTAAAATATTTTTTTCTAAAACACTTACCTACTGTGTGCAATGGTATGGCACAGAGCCAACCTGATTCTCCTCTTCGGGGGTCCCCCGCCAGTGATCCTGGCCCCTCCTCTTCTGTGTCTGCCCCCATAGAAAGCCGCTTGCTATGGTGGCACACCTGCAGGCTCGCTCTTGGGCCGGGCTGTGTGTGTCCATAGAACATACAGCACAGCTCAGACCTGCCCCCCTCACATGATTTCATTGACAGCAGCAGGGGGCCAATGGAACCCGCTTTAGGCAGTCACATGTGTCCTGTGATTGGCTAAAGCCTTGTACACACGATGAGATTATCGGACGAATGATCATCTGTTTTTGTTGCATGCTAGACTCATATCGAAAATTAAGAGGTTACTCAACATACAAAATTTTCGTACGACAGAATACAGTGATATAATGTGTTGAATTGTTTTATAATGTATTCTTTCATTTCCGAGCATGCGTAGTCTTGATCTGACTTTTTTTTCAGACGAAAACTGTACTAACAACAACAATTCGGACATTGTGTTCACCTACAAATTTTTTTTTATAGCATGTGCCTTCAGGTTTTGTCATCCTGAAAGTCGGAAGCACTATACTAACGATCAGATAATCGACCGATTGTTCATCGTCCGAAATTTTACTTCTGATTATCTTATCATGTGTATGGGTCTTAACCACCTCCCGCCCACCATATAGCAAAATGAAGTGTGCAAAGTGGTTGTTATCCTGACTGGGCATCCTATGATGTCCAGCAGCATAATCTGCGATCGCACGCTCGCAAAAACTGATCTCGGTAAAGAGCCTCTGAGGTAAGCTCTTTACTATGTGATCAGCTGTGTCCAATTACAGCTGATCACAACATAAACAGGAAGAGCTGCTGACAGACGCGAGTAGAGGAGAGCTGATCGGCTGCTCTCCTCAAAGGGGGGGTCTGCGCCCACCCAGAATCACCAAGGATGCCCACCCAGGGCCACAAAGTATGCCAATCAGTGCCCAATAGAGGTCCCCATCAGTAATGCCTGCCAGTGCCTCCTCATCTTTGCTGCCTATCAGAGCCATGAATCAGTGCCACCCATCAGTGCTGCCTATCAGTGGTGCCTATAAGTGCCCATCAGTGCGGCCTTTCAGTGCCCATCAGTGTCACCTATCAGTGCTGCCTATCAGTGCTGCATATTATTGCCTCATCATCAGTACCCATCAGTTCAACCTCATTAATTCCACCTCATCAGTGCCCATCAGTGCTGCCTCATCAGTGCCCATCAGTGAAGGAGAAAACTTACTTATTTACAAAATTTTATAACAAACATTTATTTGTTTAGCAAAAAATAAAAACCCAGTGGTGATCCAATAGCACCAAAAGAAAGCTCTATTTGTGGGAACAAAATGAAACAAAATTAGTTTGGGTACAGTGTTGCATGACGGAACATTTGCCGTTTAACCTCCCTGGCGGTATTCTCAAGTGTGGTCGGGGTGAATTTTCAGTACCAAAAGCGATAACTCTGAGCCACACTCAGGATCGCATCTCAGGATCCACGTAAAATGTTACTTACCTTGTCCCCAGGATCCTGCGATGTCTCCCCGCTGTGTGTGCGGGCTGTGTCCTCCACTCCATCTATCACAATGCCGAGCTCTGTTTCCTGTGAGCGTCCCGACGTGCGGGGACGGAGTACGGCACCAAATTCAAAACGTGAAAAACGGTAATCTTACTGTATCACATTTTTTCACATCCCTTTTGTCCCTAATGCTTTGTCCAATGTCCTGCATACACTTTTATATTATATATACTATTATTTCTGCCTGGAAACTGGAGATTGTCCATAGCAACCAAAAAGTGTCTCTTTACATCAAAATCGGTTTTAGACCAGCTAGAAAACAGCGATAATAAATTAGAATCACTTGCGGAATTTAGCAATAGTGATTCGTGGGGAGATTCGTCATCAAACACTGAAACTAATGACAGCGACAATTCTGCAAATTAGCAAATTTCTGTGTTTTTGATTTGATTACATTATGGAATACATTTTATTATTATTATTATTATTATTATTATTATTATATTTGTTATAATTATTTATAGTTATTTATGATTTCATGTTTCAAACGTTATCATACCCGGGATGTCTACTAGACTCTTGTTTGGACAGATTTAAGTGAGTTATTTATAAGAATTGCAGGCCTACAATATAAAACGCCAAATTTTTATGCAAAATAATGTACCCATATGAGCATCAAAAAATTGACATAATCATACCGCCAGGGAGGTTAAAATGCGACAGCGCTGAAAGCTGAAAATTGGCCCGAGCAGGAAGGGGGAATGTGCCCTGTATTGAAGTGGTTAAACATCTATAAACAGGCCTAAACAAGTGTTCATCCTAAGGACGTTTAGCGCTTGAGCATTAATTCATTTCAATGACCAGAAAAAAAACAGAAAAACTTTCTAGCAAATAAACATCCGGAGCGGACAAGCCTTTAAAATGATATTACAAGAGATGTCTCACAAGATTTCTGGGGGGGGGTCTTATCTTCCCAGCTCTCTCAGTGAGTGCGATACTAAATGTTTTTCACCAGACAGGACCTGATATGCGTCTAAATAAATTGTAATGGGAAAAGTTGTATACAAAACTATATGATTTAAGGGTTTGTGAGGATACCATACTGATGTGGGCTTGTATGTGCCGTGTGTGTGAATGTGTGTGTGTATGGTGTGTTGTGGATCTTCGGGCATATATATCTATGCAGGCTGATTCGACATTCTATGACTTGACTTGACTTGTATGTACTGAAGGTCTGTAACGCTTTTTTTACCTTCATATATAGAATGTTTTTACATCCACTTTAACTACAGCAGGGAGCAGCCATCTACCAACCATGACTGTGTAAATATCAAACCCTTTGGCTGGACAAAAAGGACAAATCCATTGACAGGTTAAATAAATCCCATACATGCATTCAATGTGTGTTTAGCTGTCTGCCTAGAGGTGAACTTAGAACAAACCTGACATCACATTGCACAATGTGTCGGCTTTTGTGCATTCTAGCCATGTTTTTGTGTTATCAATGGTCTTGCAATGCATGCTAAATGTTTTCTGTATTGGTAAGTATCCATAAGTAGATCACCAGTGTAACATTTTGAAATATTGTTAGCAAAGAAACTACAAAGAAACGTGCGTACTTCAAACGTTTATTGCAACATACTTTTCAAGTAGAACTCCTATTTGCTCAAATGGAATATGTTACCATTTATTCAGGTAGTTGTAAAGCAGGATGTGCGCTGTGCATTCTTTTGCAACTGCTGAGCTTCCCCCTGATCTAAGGGGCAAAAGGATATACTGAGAATACAAGCTCTGTAAAAGCAGGACTTATATATATTCACATTGCTTTAGGCTGCACAGCACTAGACTAATTAATGCCTGCCAGATCTGCCCATCCCAAATGTTATTAAGCCATTGCCAGACGCAAAGCTGCACCACTTTAAGGAAAATATCTTAGCGTTCTTTCACACTGTGGCCAGAGGGCAGTAAAAACAGGTGCCTGAGCCACGGTTTTACTACCCCTCATAATTCTGACATTGCAGCCTTACAGGGCTGTACACATGCATATACATATATCATGGCTGCAGCAGCTTATAACTTCAGAGTCTGATAGATGGCACCACCTGCCAAACTCACCCATTGTGATCAATAGGGCCGTTATGCAACCATGAGCCGACTCCAATGCTTGCCTGACAGTTATGCCATGTACACACAATTGGGCATTCTGACAACAAAACCGTGGATTTGTGTCTGACGGATGTTGGCTCAAACTTGTCTTCCATACACACAGTCACACAAATGTTGTCGGAAATTCCGAACATCAAGAACGTGGTGACGTACAACACTTACCAACGAGCCGAGAAAAATGAAGTTCAATAGCCAGTGCGGCTCTTCTGCTCGATTCCGAGCATGCGTGGAGTTTTGTGCGTCGTAATTGTGTACACGCGATCGGAATTTCCGATAAGTCTTCTTGTCGGAAAATTTGAGAACCTGCTCTCAAACAGTTGTCAGAAATTCCGACAGCAAATGTCCTATGGAGCATACACACAGTCGGACTTTTCAACAACAAGCTCACATCGAACATTTGTTGTCAGAAAATCCTATCGGCCCATTATGGTTCAGTATTGCAATGCAAAATTGTCATTCAACAATTTTAAAAAAAAGTAGATAAACCTAAAGAAACAGGCATCAGGAGGCAGCAGTAGTGCCTCAGGAATGACTGCCCGCCACTGCTATACCGCCCTCTGAAAAGTCATTCACCCTGGATCACTTTTCAGAAGGTGGTAGTATTACCGCCAGTGTAAAAGAGCCCTTAGGGCCTGTTGTTATAATTGCGCTGTGGTAATCCAAGTGTTACGTGCCTTGATGTGATGCAGCCTCATTCCTTCTGAATGGCACAACATTGCGCCTTTCCAGCGCACTTGCAGTGCAACACAAAGTGCATTGCAATGTACTGCTGAAAAAGATGCATGTGGAATTTCTGGTTTCTTATGAAGCATTAGTCAAATATGTGGGCACATTAAAATGTTTGTAATCCTCAGACATAAGATATGAACAAAGCATATCCTTCTATAGTGTGTACTTGTCTCAGTCCAGAGCACTAAGTGTCATTTCTGTCTGTTGCTTTGTTCCTTTCCAAGAGAAAAATGGTGTCAGGAAAAGGCACAGCTTGTGATTGGCAGCCTCAGCCCTCTTCCTGTGTGCTGTGTGAAAGGGGGGGGGGGGTGTCCCTTTCCTCCAATCAGCTCTCAGAGCTCTCCTCACTGATGTAACTTCAGCTCTCCGCCCCCTGCTCTTCAAAGCTGAGAGATCCTGTGTAAATCCCTGACTTTGCACGAGAAGAGAATACTGCAGATACACAGGTACAACATATATATGAGGATTTGTTTCATCTCTGTGTATCACCTGAGGCCAGTCATGTCACTGGGTATATGTAAGGCTTTACAACCACTTTAACGCACGTGCTGTTTTTACTGTGGACCAGGCTCGTGTGATTGGACACTTATAAAAACAGCAATTTGATGCAATGTAACGTAACTGTTTCTAAAGTCAGAAAGTTTACTCAAATTACATGAGTCCTGTGCAATCCCCTATAACATAATCACACACATCTATACAACATTGGTATTCGCAGCCTATTGCATTAGGGTGTGCACCCCAGAACACAAACACACATGCGTGTATATCAGCAGTGTCAGTAGGGCAGAGATTGGTGTCAGTAGGGCAGAGTCAGTAGTTTTTATTGCTATTATTTTAGTAATTGATTTTTACAATTTTATTTATTTATTTTTTTTACAATATTTTTTATTTTATTTTTTATTTTAGGAGCCCTGTTGGGGAGCTTTAGTGATGTCACCGCAGCTCTGGCCACTCACACAGAAGGAATCCATGGTGACGTTGTGCCTCTGGAGGGCTTTGTTTTAACCACTTCACCCCCGCAAGGATTTACCCCCTTCCTGACCAGATTCAGCACTGCATCGCTTTAACTGACAATTGTGCGGTCGTGTGACGTAGCTCCCAAACAAAATTGGCGTCCTTTTTTTCCCACAAATAGAGCTTTCTTTTGGTGGTATTTGATCACCCCTGAAGTTTTTATTTTTTGTGCTATAAACAAAAAAAAAAAAAGAGCGACAACTTTGAAAAAAAAACTCATTATTTTTTACATTTTGCTATAATAAATATCCCCCAAAAATATATAAAAAAACATTTTTTTCCTCAGTTTAGGCCGATACGTATTCTTCTACATATTTTTGGTCAAAAAAAAAAAATCGCAATAAGCGTGTATTGACTGGTTTGCGCAAATGTTATAGCGTTTACAAAATAGGGGATAGTTTTATGGCATTTTTATTAATTCATTTTTTTTACTAGTAATGGCGGCGATTAGCGATTTTTATCGTGACTACGACATTATGGCGGACACATTTTTGGGACCATTGTCATTTAATGCAGCAATCAGTGCTATACAAATGCACAGATTTCTGTGTAAATGACACTGGCAGAGAAGGGTTTAACCACTAGGGGGCAGTGTAAGGGTTAAATGTGTCCTGGGGAGTGTTTCTAACTGTGGGGGGTGTGGCTATACGTGACACGTCACTGATCTCTGCTGAGCAGAGATCAGCGACACGGTCACTTGGCAGGACAGGGAGATGCTTGTTTACATTAGCATCTCCCTGTTCTTCCTCTCCGTGAGACGATCGCGGGTATCCCCGCGGCGATCGAGATGGCAGGACCCGCGACCTGACTAACGGAGCTTGTCACCTCTTAAAGGGCAACGTACAGGTACGTTAGTTTGCCTATACGAGCCCTTCTGCTGGCATATATTGGCGTGAGGCCGTCTGCAAGTGGTTAAGGGTTTAAACGGAGAAAAAGGAACTGAGGACAGAGCTTCTGCAGTCACTTTCTCTGCAGCCTCAGCTGCACTGAACAGTAGACGAATGGGAAGTGCTCTGTGCGGCTTCCTGTTCATTCACAAACGGAAGTATAGTAAACATAGTTTACTATGCTTCAGTTAGGAATGAACACAGGAGCAATTGATACAGATCACTTACTTTGTTCATTCATTCACCCATCCTGAATTATCCCCCACAGCAGCAGGTGGGAGACGAGGGAAGCTGGCAGCACTGCAGGGGGGAGACAGGGGGCACCAGGAAGCAGGTGGAATCAGCACTGCACAGGGTGATTACAGTGTGCCCAGGCACACCATGGTCAATACAATACCAGTAGGTGGGCACTGGGAGTGTACTTCTTGCTGTCTTGCTGTCTATGCTGTAAAAAGTTTTTCCCCCTTAATTTCTACATTACCAAGTTCTGTACATTCAAACTTCCGAGGCAGGTTTGAACGTAAATGTTGGCTGTGAGCAACTTCTTAGTACTGCCAGCAGCAGGGAAGGTATTCCAGCATTACCAAAAGATGTGATCCAGGATCACTAGACATGGATGGACATGGGATAGAGGGGACTGTTGCAATTTACAGTATCTATCTAAAAAACTGAACTTCACAGCGGGTGGGCTATGCTTCTTTTATACATTTCAAAGTTCAATGATCAATTTTGCCCGGATTGTACCTTTAGCTAAGTCTGTTAGCAGCAAGATTAAACATTTATGACTATGAGCAAAGCCATAGTACCTTCTAACTTTTAAAAGACAAGAAAGAGGCGCATAATTTAGCACCACCAGACACAAGACATGGGCAAACGCCCAACCATTTCATATAGCCAGGGACGGGAAATCAATATTTAACAACAGCTACATATCTTCATGTGTTTACACAGCAATAGTTTTCTAAATAAATAACAACCCAAAAGTAGCAATCACTTAAATAAACAATAACTTTCTCCAGAAAAAAAAAAAAAAAAACACATTCTCAACCATTGCTGCAAAACTATATAAATATCTATATCTATCCATCTATCTATCTATATTATATTATATTATATTATAATATATATATATATATATATATATATATATATATATATATATATATATATACACATTTTTTTTTTCAAAAAATAAAACTATTTAGTTCTACGGACATCTCTACAACCTCACCTAATTTTTCAAAATCCACAGACTAAGTACTGCCAGCAAATCAGGAATGGTAACAACTGAACCCAAATGTTTTTATTCATATCCAAACGTCATCCAAAAAAGTGCTCCGAAAAAGTCTGATCCCTCCAAAACAGAGGAGCTGTGCGCTACCCGCAGTAAGTTGTGTTTTATCACACCTTTGTACATACCTTCACAAACATATCCAGAAACAACATTTGCCTCATTCTACAGACTGATCCTTCCTACTCTACATTACTTATCCAACTCAGCTTTCTGAATGGCAGTGTTATTTAAACGTATGACACAAGTTCATCTTTAATAGCACTAAGCCACCACTCCTGATATTTTTTATTGTTGCCGTACCATAATTTCTAAATTCTCTCTGCAACTAAATTACCCAAATTATCAGCACTACTCAACTGACAGTTCGAAGACAACCAGGGTGACAATTTGACAGGCTGTGTTCCACAATGACTGTGATTTGCTTTCTTGTATTTTTGGCACTGAACATTCCATACTAAATAGCTGGTTTAAAATATTAGCAGTAAAAAGAAAGAAAAAAAAGACGGTAGAAGCTGATACCGTCTAAGACCTCTTATCTGCATTTAAGGTAGTACAGTGGTAGTTAGCACTTCTACCTTGTAGCACTGGGGTTCCTGGATTGAATTCGGACAATCCCAACAGAACATTATCTGCATGGAGTTTGCATGTTCTCCCTGTGCTTGTGTGGGTCCAAAGACATGCTGGTGGTCTCCTGTCTAAATTGGCCCCAGTATATGAGATACAGACCTTGATCTGACCATACACTAATCTAATTAAACAATTTCCTTTAAATCTATCAAAACTATGTGATATGAGGACAAATCTAATTTATCATATTCAATTTGTATCAAATCAAGCAGGATTTTACACACCGTATAGATCAGGGGTAAGCAACCTCGGTACAATCTACTTTAGATTTACCAAAACTATGTAATATGAAAGTAAACCTAAACAATTCATTGCATTAGTATCAAATCAGGCAGGTCTTTGTACTACATAGCTGATGGTAGATCTAGAGAAGAGTGTACAATCAGATTGTATAGTGCAGTCTTTCTCAATCGCTTTACCACGGTGGAACCGCTAAAATAATTTTCTGGTCTTGGGGGAACCCTACTGAAACCAGTGTATTGGGGGTCAATGGCAAAAACGTCCCTTAGTGGTCACTAGGATTAATGAAATCCTTAGACTGCTTTCAACGCTGGTAAAGAGCCTCTCCTGTGTCTCCCAGTGTGAAAGCCTGAGTGCTTTCACACAGGAGCGGTGCGCTTGCAGGAAGGTAAAAAAAGTCCTGCAAGCAGCATCTTTGCAGCAGTTTAGGAGCAGTGTATACACCACTGCGAAAGCGCCCCTGCCCATTGAAATCAATGGGGCAGCGCTGCCAAACCGCTGGCAATGTGTCACTGCAACGGCCCTTTGCGGGCTCTTTTAACCCTCTTTCGGCCACTAACAGGGGTTAAAAGTGCCCCGCTAGTGTCCGAATAGCATCGCTAAAACA